>NC_090440.1:1547662417-1547963826 GCF_031143425.1 Pleurodeles waltl
AACACCATACTACAAGAGGAGGGTGCTGTTCAGCATCCTGAAAAGTCAAGCAGGAAAAAGACGCACAAAGGAGATAACTGGCCAGAGAAACAGACTGCAAAAGAAAGAAGCGTACCAGGTGAAATAATAACAGAAGAAACAGATACATCCCGAATAGAGGATCTGAGTGAAGGAGAATTGCAAGGTGAACGCAGACTGAAAAAAAAAAGAATTGCAAATAGAAGGTACGCAGGTCCTGAGTGGGCATATGCAACAACATCTGAATGGCAACAAGAATTCTTAGCGTTCTGTTTTGATCGAGAAGTACCAGACCAATACTACGATACCTGAAGTAATCCAAAGAAAAGACTTTGTTAAAAATCGAAAACTGAAAAACTGAAGAATAGAGACTTATAAGTTAACGGATGCGGCACTGATAGCCTGATTTGACTTTGAGAACTTGATTGTGACAAGCTGCTAACCTGATTTGACAAAGGGGTCCTGGAGTGAGTGAAACGCTGTAAATACACGCATAGAGAGAAAGAGACTTTTGCATCAAGAAAAGAAAGAAAAAAAGAAAGAAAAGAAAATCGTTTTATATCGTCCTCAAGTTGATTATTGTTCTGCTATCTGATTCTTTGCAGACATGGCTTATAATAGAGGTAGCAACAAAAGGGGTAAGGTGTGTGGTTGGTTGAGTCTTATATTAGGTATTGTGTGTGCAATAATAATTGTGGGAGTGATAGTGGGAATGCCGTGGTTGGATAAGAAAGTGACTAACAATGCTCCAAAACCTGAGACTACAACACTAACACCGTGGGAAAAGTTTGAGCAGGATGCAAGACACTTGCATGAGGGAACTAATTCAAAGGGGGAACTTTCTACTAATGTCTTCTATCGCTTATTGAATGAGTATGTTGACCATGGATGCGAAAAACTGTTATGTGTACACAAAGATTCCTTCATCAGTGCAAGAGGGGGTCACCTACCATAGCTTGCCACTTACTTTTGGGATAAGTTGTAGTTTGCTACTAACAAGATTCTATAATCAAGAGCATGTGCAATACTTTTATTCAAATTTGGATGTTGTGTTTTCTTTTGTGCCTGTGATTGAGTTTCTGAACAAGCTAGCTAAGGAGCATAGTATAAAATTAGTTAGAGGTTTCTTTGAACCAATGCTTACATTTGGGACAGCTTATGCACACCGTAGCAATCTGACCTGCTTATTGACACCTATAGAGAAAAGCTTTTTAGATCACACTGATGAGAGACGCAAAGCATTGAAAGAAAGATTAGAAAAAGGGCTAGAGAAACGCACATATGCAAATAATTATGCTTACACTGCAATAAAGACACAAGGCAAACTAGCTATAGACGCGTTACATGTAGGAAGGCCTTGTATATATAGGCCGAAATCTGAGCAAGACACTTTATTTGTGGGAACAAGTGAATGCAGACATGTGTTTTTGTTTCAGAGTAAATGGACATTCATGGTAAATGGACAGGATCCAGCGATGCCTGGGATCTATTACATTTGTGGACTTAATGCTTATTACCATCTCCCTAAGGGATGGTATGGGACATGTTATTTGGGAATAGTTTTCCCAAAGATTTATCAGATTGATGACTTAAAGCAAATACCTAAAACTTCTGAATTACAACATACTAGACAAAAACAAGAAACAGCGGCTGCTGTAGTTGGAGACATATTTGGAGCCATAATTCCTTCAGTAGGGGTTATCTTAAACTCCATAAAGATTCAAAAGTTGTCTACTATTGTGGATAACATGCTGACAAATTTTACAGGGGCTATACTCCTGATGGATACTGAACTTGCTGCGGAAAGAGCTATGACTCTTCAAAATCGGCTTGCTTTAGACGTTCTTTTAGCAAAGAGTGGGGGGGGTCTGCAAGATGCTCAACGAACGTCATTGTTGCTCATTTATACCAGATAATAGTAAAAAGATTAGAGGTATGCTTACTAACTTAACTAAGGATAGTGCAGATCTGAAGGATTTGAAGGAACCTGGAGTGTGGGAGAAATTTGGAAAGGGAATTGCCAGAGTAGGGAGTTGGTTTAGCAATATTTGGAATGGGGTACTTGCAAAAATACTAGGGGGTCTATTAATTGTTCTGGCCTGTCTATTAGGACTATGGGGAGCATGCAAAATTAATGACAAAATTAAAAGAAATTGGACAAAGAGAAGCAAAAGGAATGAGGAAAGTGAAAGGGAGAACATTTTTTATGTAATTTTAGAGAGTTCACACAAGGGACAAGATGTCGAAATGCGTATTATGCATAAAGTGAAAAATTAAAGTGAAGGGCCAAAAGGGGAAAGGTTTGTGTGATGACGAATGTCATCAGAGGAGGGACTGAGAGAGCGTAGCTTATATAATTTATATTAACATGAACTGTTTAAAAATCAGTGTGTGATGATGTCGCATAGAAACTATAATAATAGTAATTTTGCTTAGACGTGCGTTTGAATAGTGACCACAAGGAGTGGCCACCAATGTATACGTAGTAATGACCAAAATGTTTATATTATGTTTAAATAAGCTGTTAAATTTGCGTTATTGAATCTGTATTGCATGAGCTGGAGCTTAGCTGCCCTGGCTCTCATATTAAACGCATTTTTCTATTTTTCAGTGTGTTGACTCACAAAGGGACACGACCCTGCGTGTTCTTTTTTTTTTTTTTTTCCTTCAAATCAGAAGACGAATGTAACCATGTTAAATCCGTTCTCAGGCATATTTTCCTTGCCCATGGAATAAATGTTAAAATAAAATGAAACAGTGTAGATTAATGTAATGTACAAGGTCATTCAAACCGGTGAAGACAATGAACTGCTGACCAAAAGATGTGCAAAGAATTACAGAAGGATGAAATCATACCAGACGTGCCACCTCTGAAGACGTCAATTATGAAGACCAATCAAAGACTTGTAAAATAATATGGGGTGAAGAGTTAGATTACCTAATGTGTTTATGATAGGTTAAAGATAGTGGGGTATAATAAAGGTCCAATAGAATTTTGGGGGGAATGTACAACGAAAAAGGGATAAAAACCCATGTCACTGGGAGTCATTTAGGTGGGTTAGGGAATGCTATTGATTTTATCCAGAAACTTTGTCACTCTATTTGGTGACTTGTTAGTTTACTTAAAACCATCTCCGCTCTTAGATTTGTCCATGTTACACTTTACAACCTTATGAGGGAAGTGGCCCTTTTGCCCTGGAGCTGAGTTCTGACTGATGCCAATTTGACTGATGTCCTGAAGACGAAGACTGAACCTGTGTGCTGACCTAAACCTTGGAGGGTAATTATGACAATGCAATTGTAATTTGTCTATTGCTTTTCCTTTCTAGGTACCAACTGCTGGTTTTGATAGAGGCCTAAGCTAGATGTTTTCCAAATTGGTGTTCTAAATTGTTTGCATGAAGCCCAACATGCGAATGCTAATCAGTGGTTAGGACAGGTGTTCACTAAAACTGACGCAAATAGACAAACGACGAGACTATGCTCTGTTGAATTGACGCGTTATTGACACTTTGCTAATCTTGATCTATGTTCACGCCTTGTTATGTTCTGATGTTTGTGATTCTCGCTTTAATGAAATCTTACCAAAGTTGCCATATCATGACTATGCTATTATGTTTCTTGGTATTGAGATTAACGCATCTGCTTTTAGATTGTAATTAATAGGGAATAAAACTTATAAAATTCTATTAAACTGGGGTAGTTATTCATGGCTGAAAGGTCATGGTTGCTTCTTGAACTGATTAATGACTTTGACTAAAGTGAAATGTATTGTTGTGATAAATATTGATGACATTATTGACATATTGATTGACATATTGATTAGCTATCTTGTCCTACGGTGTCTCTCAACTGGGTCAAAAGATTAATTGGCCTAAAACGAGTCCTGATGTGTAATAAATTATCATAAAGGGACGCGTTATCACCCTCAATCAGGGTAGCCCTCATGAGGTCATAGGAGTCTGCATCTTTTCCAGAGAGTGTGAGAAGTCTATCCCTATAGTTTCCAGTGAACATTTCCCAAAGGAGCGCACCCCAGTGAGATTTGTTTACTTTTCTGGTTGCACAAGCCCTCTCAAATGCTGTGAACCATCTGGCGATATCATCACCATCTTCATATTTAGTTACAATCCCTTTAGGGATTTTTAGCATGTCAGGAGAATCTCTGACCCTATTTATATTGCTGCCACCATTGATGGGACCTAAGCCCATCTCTTGTCTTTCCCTTTCTCTGGCTAGGATCTGTCTTTCCAAAGCCAATCTTTTGGCCAACCTGGCTAGCAGGAGGTCATCTTCATTGAAGCTGCCCTCAATGCTTCCAGAGTTGCTGAACTATCACACTTGGAGTCACGGTTGGAGGAATCCTGGTCTCCCTATCTAGGGTTGGAGGTGGGAGTTCTTCCAACTCACTAGTGTCCCCCTCTGTGAAGGCATCATCAGAGGGGTTGTTTTTAGCAACCTCTGCCAAGAGCTCCTGGAGCTGTACTTTGGTAGGGTTTTAACCAGTCTTTATCTTTTTTGATTTTACAGAGAGACCTTAACTCTGACATCCTAAGACGCAGGTAAGGGGTGAGGTTGAGTTCCACCACTATCTCTTCTGTAGTAGACATTTTGTTTCAAAAGTTGGAATACTTTTTAAGAATCTAAATCTATCTCTAGAACTTAATTAAAACTTTTACAAAACTTTTAAACTCTAAAAGAAATGCTAACAGGGACTAACACAAGGCCCCAGTAGGACTTTTAAAAATTTAGAAAAATAGCTCAAATTTCAAAAATCAGTTTCTAATGACAATTTTTGGACTTTAGTCTTGTGATCAGGTATTGGCTGGGTAATCCAGCAAATGCAACGTCTTGTACCCTACCGCTGATCCACCAATGTAGGAAGTTGGCTCTGTATGTACTATTTCAAAGTAAGAAATAGCATGCACAGAGTCCAAGGGTTCCCCTTAGAGGTAAGATAGTGGCAAAAAGAGATAATTCTAATGCTCTATTTTGTGGTAGTGTGGTTGAGCAGTAGGCTTATCAGAGGGTAGTGTTAAGCGTTTGTTGTACATACACACAGGCAATAAATGAGGAACACACACTCAAAAGACAATTCCAGGCCAATAGGTTTTTATATAGAAAAATATATTTTTTTAGTTTATTTTAAGAACCACAGGTTCAAGATTTACAAGTAATACTTCAAATGAAAGGTATTTCACTCAGGTATCTTAGGAACTTTGAATCAACACTATATCATGTACAGTTTTAGCAAAAATGGCAATAAGCTACTTTAAAACTAGACAGTGCAATTTTCAACAGTTCCTGGGGAGGTAAGTTTTGGTTAGTTTTGCAGGTAAGTAAAACACCTACAGGGTTCAAAATTGGGTCCAAGGTAGCCCACCGTTGGGGGTTCAGGGCAACCCCAAAGTTACCACACCAGCAGCTCAGGGCCGGTCAGGTGCAGAGGTCAAAGTGGTGCCCAAAACGCATAGGCTTCAATGAAGAAGGGGGTGCCCTGGTTCCAGTCTGCCAGCAGGTAAGTACCAGCGACTTCGGAGGGCAGACTAGGGGGTTTTGTAGGGCACTGGGGGGGACCCAAGTCAGCACAAAAAGTACACCCTCAGCGGCACATGGGCGGCGGGGAGCAGAGTGCAAACAGGCGTCAGGTTTGCAATTGGTTTCAATGGGAGACCCAGGGGTCTCTTCAGCGAAGCAGGCAGGCAAGGGGGGCTCCTCGGGGTAGCCACCACCTGGGCAAGGGAGGGGGCCACCTGGGGGTTGCTTCTGCACTGGAGGTTGGATCCTTCAGGTCCTGGGGGCTGCGGGTGCAGGGTCTTTACCAGGCGTCGGGTTCTTTGAAGCAGGCAGTTGCGGTCAGGGGGAGCCTCTGGATTCCCTTTGCAGGCGTCGCTGGGTGGGGCTCAGGGGGGTCAACTCTGGCTACTCACAGGGTCGCAGTCGCCGGGGAGTCCTCCGTGTAGTGTTGGTTCTCTGCAGGTCGAGCCGGGTGCATCGGGTGCAGAGTGGAAAGTCTTGCTCTTCCGACAGAAACATGTGATCTTTAAAAGTTGCTTCTTTGTTGCAAAGTTGCAGTCTTTGTGGAACAGGGCCGCTGTCCTCGGGAGTTCTTGGTCTTTTTAAATGCAGGGTAGTCCTCTGAGGCTTCAGATGTCGCTGGACCCTAGGGGACGCGTCGCTGTTGCAGTTTTTCTTGAAGTGGGAAGACAGGCCGGTAGGGCTGGGGCCAAAGCAGTTGGTGTCTCCGTCTTCTCTGCAGGGCTTTCAGGTCAGCAGTCCTTCTTCGTCTTCAGGTTGCAGGAATCTATCTTGCTTGGTTCTGGGGGCCCCTAAATACTCAATTTAGAGGTGTGTTTAGGTCTGGGGGTTAGTAGCCAATGGCTACTAGCCCTGAGGGTGGCTACACCCTCTTTGTGCCTCCTCCCTTGGGGGAGAGGGGCACATCCCTAATCCTATCGGGGGAATCCTCCATCTGCAAGATGGAGGATTTCTAAAAGTCAGAGTCACCTCAGCTCAGGACACCTTAGGGGTTGTCCTGACTGGCCAGTGACTCCTCCTTGTTTTTCTCATCCCCTCCGGCCTTGCCGCCAAAAGTGGGGCCGTGGCCGGAGGGGGCGGGCATCTCCACTAGCTGGGATGCCCTGTGGCGTTGTAACAAAGGGGGTGAGCCTTTGAGGCTCACTGCCAGGTGTTATAGTTCCTGCAGGGGGAGGTGAGAAGCACCTCCACCCAGTACAGGCTTTGTTACTAGCCACAGAGTGACAAAGGCACTCTGCCCATGTGGCCAGCAACATGTCTGGTGTGTGGCAGGCTGGCACAACTAGTCAGCCCACACTGGAAGTCGGGTATGTTTTCAGGGGGCATCTCTAAGATGCCCTCTGGGGTATATTTCACAATAAAATGTACACTGGCATCAGTGTGCATTTATTGTGCTGAGAAGTTTGATACCAAACTTCCCAGTTTTCAGTGTAGCCATTATGGTGCTGTGGAGTTTGTGTATAACAGACTCCCAGACCATATACTCCTATGGCTACCCTGCACTTACAATGTCTAAGGTTTTGCTTAGACACTGTAGGGGCATAGTGCTCATGCACCTATTCCCTCAGCTATGGTATAGTGCACCCTGCCTTAGGGCTGTAAGGCCTGCTAGAGGGGTGACTTATCTATGCCATGGGCAGTGTGAGATTGGCGTGGCACCCTGAGAGGAGTGCCATGTCGGCTTAGTAATTTTCTCCCCACCAGCACAAACACGCTGGCAAGCAGTGTGTCTGTGCTGAGTGAGGGGTCCCCAGGGTGGCATAAGACATGCTGCAGCCCTTAGAGACCTTCCCTGGCATCAGGACCCTTGGTACCAGGGGTACCAGTTACAAGGGACTTACCTGGATGCCAGGGTGTGCCAATTGTGGAGACAAAGGTACAGTTATAGGAAAAGAACACTGGTGCTGGGGCCTGGTTAGCAGGCCTCAGCACACTTTCAAATCATAACTTGGCATCAGCAAAGGCAAAAAGTCAGGGGGTAACCATGCCAAGGAGGCATTTCCTTACACTATCAAAGAGAGCTTGTCTCTTGTCTGTAAAAAACTTGAGAAGGGACAGTGCAGTGCCTTGCAGAATGATAAGCTGCTAGCTCTGAAATTTTCAGACAGGAGGGATGTCTACATGCTATGAGATTACTTCACCTGTGGCTGTTTGGGGTCAAGTTTCTGAAGTGTGCAAACCTGTGTACATTTTAGACTACAATAAGCACATGGGTGGTGTTGATAGAGTAGATCGAAGGTTGGAACCTTACACTGCTGCTCATAAGGCTTATGTTTGGTATAAGAAATTAGTGGTTCACCTGTTCCACTTGGCAACTTTTAATGCTTTTGTTGTGTTCAAGAATAGTTCTCAAGAGTCAAGGATGACATTTGTGAAATCTCAGGAGTCTGTCATAGCGAGCCCTGTTGTGCTGGAACAGGTAAGAGTTCCTAGAGAAGCAGTGGTGGAGGATGGGGCTGGATTGAAAGATCGCCATTTTGCTGAGCACATTCCTCCCACGGTCAAAAAAGAGCTGTAGAGTCTGTGCTCGAAGTGGTATCCAGAAGGAGACTAGGATGTACTGCCCTGATTGTGCTTCAAATCCTGGGGCTGTTTGTGGGTGGCTGTTTCAGGAGTTACCACACACAAAAACATTATTGGTAACTAAAGTGATTTATATTTTCATATTTTCAGTTTCACGGTTGGCATTACTCTCATGTATTTAGTTAGACCTTTTATGTTTGTAGTTTTGTACTTATTTCTAATTAGTTAGTGGTTTCTTTGTTGTTTAAAAAAAAAGTGATGGCGGTGTGCATGGAGTGGCGCTTGGCTGGTGATGTGCGTGGAGTGGTGATTGGCTGGCAGTGTGAGTGGAGTGACGCTTGGTGGCAGTGACTTGCTGTTGGCCACTGCAACACACTGCTAGCCAAACGCCAGTCTGCACACTCCCATCAGCTGGTGTGATTGCTGTGTCATGCATGTAGGCGCATAAAAGTGATGGGCCCTTGAATGGCGCTGTCTGTTGATGTAAGTGTTGTAATGTGCTGGGCCCACGACTGGCAGCGTGAATGGTCTTGTGCATGTCATGTATGAAAGGTTTGTGAATGGACTGTAAGGCGGTTGGTGCCTTGTCACAGCTTTACAGGTCACAAGCTGTGAGTCATTGGTTCAGTTTTTTGCCCTTTCAGTTATTAACAGTGCATTTCATTTTTGTGAAATCTCTTGTTAATAAAATTTGATGTACTGAACCATCACTCACCCTCGTGCCAAACCAACCAGTATTTGAGGTAAAAATGAAAAAAACCTGTTCCCTGCAATCAGGCGTCACAGCACACCCTTGACATGCTAGATGTCTCGGGTGGGACACAGATGACCCACATGATGAAGCATGCCACCAACTTGGTTGGTGTGTGAGGGGTCTTTTTAACATAACCTAAGTGCATTTCTTTTCACAATTTTAGTGTTTGGAACATCACAGAAGGATGTGGATACATCAAAATGATCTATTACAAAACTACCTCTTTTTCCAGGAGGGGTGGCACCTGCATTTTTAGTCCTGAGTGTGGCCTTCATTTAGGGAAACCTACCAAACCTAGACATTTTTTAAAACTAAACACCCAGAGGAGTCCAGGGAGGTGTGGCTTTCGTAGATCCCCCACATTTTCTTACCCGTACCCCTCTGCAAACTCAAAATTTGCTTTAAAAAGCATATTTTCCTCACTTTTCTTTGTAGGATCACCGCACCAGCACAAATTTCCTACCACCCAGCATTCCCCTCAGTCTCCCAAGTAAAATGATACCTCACTTGTATGGTTCCCAAAGGCAGAGTCAGCCTAAAAATGTATAAAAGAAAAAATTGTGCTTATTAACTCGCTGTACTATCCCCTCAATCTTTACACGTTTTTGACCTTTTCCTGTTGCAGGCACCTGGGCCACCCACACAAGTGAGGTACCATTTCTATCGGGAGACTTAGGGGAACACTGAGAGGAAAGAAATTTGTGGCTCCTCTCAGATTCCTGAACTTTCTATCACTGAAATGTGAGGAAAATGTGGTTTTTTTGCCAACTTTTTGAGGTTTGCAAAGCATTCTGGGTAACAGAACCTGGTGAGAGCCCCACAAGTCACCCCATTCTGAATCCCCCTGAGTGTCTACTTTTCAAAAACATATAGGTTTGCTAGGTTTCCCTACGTGCCGGCTGAGCTAGAGGCCAAAACCCACAGCTAGGCACTTTCCAAAAAACAGGTCAGTTTTCTTTGGGAAAATGTGATGTGTCCAAGCTGTGTTTTGGGGCATTTCCTATCACGGGCACTAGGCCTACTCGCACAAGTGAGGTACCATTGTTATTGGGAGACTTGGGGGAACGCTAGGTGGAAGAAAATTTGTGGCTCCACTCAGATTCCAGAACTTTCTATCACTGAAATGTGTGGAAAAAGTGTTTTTTTGCCAAATTTTGAGGTTTGCAAAGGATTCTGGGTAACAGAATCTGGCGAGAGCCCCACAAGTCACCCCATTATGAATTTCCCTGGGTGTCTACTTTTCAAAAACATTTGGATTTGCTAGGTTTCCCTAGGTGCCTGCTGAGCTAGAGGCCAAAAATCCACAGCTAGGCACTTTCCAAAAAACAGGTCAGTTTTCTTTGGGAAAATGTGTTGTATCCCATGTTGTGTTCTGGGGCACTTCCTGTAGCGGGCACTAGGCCTACCCACACAAGTAAGGTACCATTTTTATCAGGAGACTTGAGGGAATGCTGGGTGGAAGGACATTTGTGGCTCTTCTCAGATTCCAGAACTTTCTATCGACGAAATGTGAGGAAAAGGTGTTTTTTTCCCAAATGTTGAGGTTTGCGAAGGATTCTGGGTAACAGAACCTGGCGAGAGCCCCACAAGTCACCCCATCCTGGATTCCTCTAGGTGTCTATTTTTAAACAATGTGCAGGTTTGGTAGGTATCCATAGGTGCTGGGTGAGCTAGAGGCCAATATCCACAGCTAGGCACTTTCCCAAAAACACGTCAGATTTCAATGAAAAAATGTGATGTGCCCATGTTGCGCTACCAGTCACGGGCATTAGGCCTACCCACACAAGTGAGGTACCATTTTTATTGGGCAACTTTGGGGAACACAGAATAGAAGAACAAGTGTTATTTCCCCTTGTCTTTCTCTACATTTTTTCCTTCCAAATGTAAGACAGTGTGTATAAAAGACGAATATTTGAGAAATGCCCTGTAATTCACATGCTAGTATGGGGACCCCGGAATTCAGAGATGTGCAAATAACCACTGCTTCTTAACACCTTATCTTGTGCCTATTTTGGAACTACAAAGGTGTCCTTGATACCTATTATTCAATCTTTATATTTCTCCAAATGAATAGCTGTATACCCATTATACAATGAAAACCCATTGCAAGGTGCAGCTCATTTATTGGCTCTGGGTACCTAGTGTTTTGATGACCCTATGAGCCCTATATATCCTTGCAACCAGAAGAGTCCAGCAGATGTAAGGGTATATTGCTTTTGAAAATCTGACATCGCAGGGAAAAGTTACAGAGTAAAATATGGAGAAAATGGCTGCACAAAAATAGTAAAAATGGGATATGTCCCAGTAAAATGCCAAAATTGTGTTGAAACATGTGGTTTTGTGTTTCAAGTCTGCCTGTTCCTGAAAGCTGGGAAGATGGTGAATGTAGCACCACAAACCTTTCGTTGCTGCCATTTTCAGGGAACAAAAAACCCACAAGCCTTCTTCGGCAGCGCTCTTTTCCCATTCTTTTAAAAAAAATGAAATTTTTGCTGTATTTTGGCAAATTTCTTAGTCTCCTCCAGGGGAACCCACAAACTCTGGGTACCTCTAGAATCCCTAGGATGTTGGTAAAAAGCACACAAATTTGGCATGGGTAGCTTTTGTGGACAAAAAGTTATTAGGACCTAAGTGCGAACTGCCCCAAATAGCCAAAAAAAGGCTTGCCACCTGAGGGGGATAAGGCCACGACAGCTACTCACCTCTGAGTAGAGATACAATTCCTGGCTCAAGCATGATCAAAAGTGTGGCCTGTCCTTGTAATTAAACACTTATATTGGAACGTACATTCATGTCTTAATTTACAGGTATAAACCCCAATCATTTTCTGAACAATAACTTTAAAACCGTGTCAGCGTTTACATTTTGTAAATTCTGCTTAATCCTGCAGTCTCTAAGATAGTTCGCTTTTTTCCATGAAGTTGTGTTTCTGTAGATTATTTTTTTCATGCAGCAAATTACTCTAGTAGCATGTGTAATATCAACTGAGATGCCCCCCTAGATGTCTGTATGTTATGAGGTTCCCAGTGGCTGTATATAATCACGGCTGCAGCTTGGTCAGTAAGACTGAGGGGGTGTAAGCTTCAGATTTCCCGACAATCACGCTGGCATGTCTTTTTAAAAATAAATTTTGAGAAGCAGGACCCAGAGGAGGCGTAAGAGGCACTGGAAAGAGAGGGGATTGTTAGGGGCACTTAAAACACAATAGCTTTCAAAGTAACCAGGTTTTAAGGCAGAGAGGAGAGAGTGAGTGTGTGTTTTTGTCAGTGAGGGCATGTAAAAATCTAGGATAAAATCCGACAGATACCTCAACATACCTGTACCCAACTATTTACATGGAATACATTTTTTAGGGGAGTGTAATACCTCAAAACTCAACCCCAGTCCCCGAACCTACTCCCCTATATAATGAGCCACAATTCAGAGCTCTGAAGCAGAGGCTAAAGGCTGTCCTAGTTTCCTGCAGTGCGTGTCAGTGTGTCATAAAAGTGTTTAGAATGCATGCTCATCCAATCCTTGGCCCTATGCAGATCATGCAGAGGAAATGTCAAGTGTACCAAACATGGTTGTATGTCTCTGAAAAGGTGTGTGAAGGACGTACACGGCTGTTGAAATATTGACAAGGCAAAAGAAAAAGCAATTGTAGAGGTTACAGATGATTGAGTGCATTATGTGTGTGGGGGAAGGGGAAGTGAAGGAGATGAATAGCGGTGTGTACAGAAGATAGTGAATATAGTGTTCTGAAGAGGAAAGCTGAGGTGAGGAATTTGCAGATGGAAGATTTCAGAAAGATGTGGGGACAAAAAAGTTAAGGGTCTAACAGAGAGGCTTTAGAGGAAAATGACATGAAGGGAAGGATGGGAACTACCCGTTCCACAAACATTACTAATGTTTAACTCACAATTTCAGAAGTAAAGTGAAATACTATAAATTATAGTTATTTACAACAAAATCATTGTTATTTATTTGATACTGCTAACAAGCACTGTCAAAGCGAATAGTTTGAGTTGTTTTAGGTGCAAGCCAGTTCCTCTGTGGTATGTTTAGATGTAATAATAGAAAGTTCACAGAAAGACGCTCAGATACATGTCGGGTGCTACACTATGTGAAGCACAGGATTTAAATTTACACATTTAAAGCTGCAGCCTCAATATTATAGGCCATGCTTGGGTCCTAGTTATGCTTCTTAGGCTGTGCTATCCTTAGGGATTCCCCTATTTTTTCATGCCACTTAACGCCTTGGGAACAAGTAAAAACATATATTCAATTGTCTTCTGACACCATGTCTCATCAATGCTGAAATCAAATCTTGCCAGTCTTCCTGTCATCAACTTCTCTTCCTGTGTTGTGTTGCCAGCACTACCCACACATTTAAATATCAAAAATCAAAGTAATGCTCACAGGGGGTGTGGCCAAGCAAGATGGCCATCGGGATGCGTGCCTGAGAGGCTTAAGACCGACCCCAGTTAATCCTGTATGATTCTGCTCTCATCATACAAATTCCAGATGATACCCCAATGTGAGGAGACCCCAGAGCCTACAGTAATCCTCAAGTGAGGTTTGAACCCTTCCTGGGCTTCGAGGCCTGTGACAGGCAACTGGGATCTGATGGGCCGGGAGGCCGCGGTCTCAACTGAGACAGTACGGGGTGGCTGGATTGGATGTGGTGCCATGCTGGCTGGGCCCACCCTGGATGGATGGCTCCCATGGTTCCCCAGAGGCCTGCCAGGCAGTGGGGGCCCTTATTCTGCAAGGAAGCGTTTGGCCCAGCTTTTGTAGAGCATGTGAAGTAGTGTGGAGCTGCGGCAATCCACCTCGCAGACTGGTCCGCTGACTGGGCTGCTTCCCCGGACTGGCCTGCCTGGTTCCAGCACTCACAGAAGGGCATTCTTTAAGAGGAGTGAGCAGGAGAAGGAGACCTATTGTGGATCAAAAGGACTTGGGGGAACATTGGATGCCTGAGGCCCTTCGGGCCAGCCACTAGGTGGATGGTTGTTTTAACATCTCGGGCTCTTACTCTTTGGGCTGGTAATTTGGGCCCTGCGCTGACTTTGACTTTCCCACCTGTGGCTACCAGCAGAGGGCAGGCCGGCCCTGGATCTCAAGACACGGGACCTGGCCTGGAGGTGCGGCAAGATATGCTGAACTGCTGCCCCTGGGTGGTGCCGCAAGAGCTCTGAGGGCCGGTGGAAGTGTGTGGCACATTACCAGCTCCAAGACCACATGTTGACGAACAAGCAATCGGGCACTCCTCAGGGGAACATCAAGGAGCACTAAATGACACAGAGGGGCACTACAGAGCGCAGCATGCGTGAGCCTCTAGTCAGGAGGCCTCAGACCTGGGGCAGGTTATGGAGGAATCAATGAGGGCTGAGATTCTGGCTGCCCTCCACGGTTTCAGGGTGGCATTGGAACACAGAATTGAAACAGTGGCCCTTGAGGTGAATTTGCTGGGAATGGATTTCTGCAAGGCATCCAAGAAAGACTGTTTGGCCAAATCCTCGATAGAGGAACTGCAGATGGAGGTTGCTACCCTCTGCAAAGAGGTAGTGTGGTTCCGAATAGATTGGGGGCCCTGGAGACAAGAGTGGAGGATGCGGAGGGAAGATCATGCCAAAACAATGTATGCCTTCTGGGATTTCCAAAATGGGCAGAGGGGTCTGCAGCTGAACGCTTTGTGGAGCAATGGATCCAGGAGCAGCTGAGGCCAGCCAGGTTGTCACCTATGTTCATCAGTGAACAAGCACATCGCGCACTGGCGCCTAAGCCTTGCGCTGGTGTCCCGCTGCAGGCTATCATTGCTCGCATATTGAACTATAAAGACAGAGGCTGTATCCTGAGGGCCACCAGGGACACAGATGTAGTCAGGTCTGGGACAACGTGCCCAAGGATCGCACAGGTGGAGGAGAAGGACATGGGGCCCAGTGGGTTCTATGGAGGGAGTGTCTGAGGTAGGATGGAGAGCCAAGAGGATGGTACCAGGGCGGTGGCTCAGCGAGACCCAGACGGTGAGGCGTATGGAAGGTTTGGTTTCAGTCGATCCTGGACATTGACCAGTTACCCTGGGCCAGTTGGCTTTTACAATCCGGTTATGTGTTTGCTGTAGGAATGTTGAATGCTTAACAGGGCTACAGAGGAATGGTCCTTACTAATCTTCTGCAAACTGGGGATAGACACTTGTCGGGTTGCTTCTACACACCAGGGGTAGGCTATGGTTGGGGAAGGATGGGTGTTAATACGCTGCATGTTTGGGGTGGGAGGTTCGGTTTCAGTTACCAGTTTGTACATTGAGCCCCGGTTGGGGGGGCATTTGATTGATGTATTTTACTGTGCTTGATGCTCAAGGGTACACAGTTCTCAATGTCAGATGGTTCACAGTAAGATGGCGTGTGGGAAGGTATTGAAGAGGTGGGACACAGTATTCACACTTTTGCGTCTATGGCAGAACACATTAATATGGTAACGTGGACCATGAGGCAACTTCGTGGCTGTGCCAAGAGATACAGGATCCATTCATTCTTCAAGAGACAGAAAACTCAAATTGCCTGCCTCCAAGAGACACATCTTATGACAGACCAAACGCAAAGGCTCATCATTTAATGGAGGGGGCAATTGTATGCATCCTCCTATTCCTCCTAGGCCAGAGGGAGGCAATCTGTGGGGCCAAGGGAGTCCCTTTTAAACACATTTTCAGTGAATAAGACATGGGGAGCCACTTCATACTTCTACAGGGCATCCTAGATGGCAAGGAACAATATTGAATTCAGACGTCCCTAACACTGATGATCGCCACTTTTTTGCGGGGATGCAACATTTGCTGGAGGGTAGTGTGGACACCCCATACTTTGGTCTGAAGACTTTAATTGTTTATTGTATGTGGCCCTAGAGTGCTATCCACCCAAGTAGGGCACTAAACCACTGATGTCAGCCTCGCTGAGGAGGGTGCTGTTCAAATTAGGGCTTTCGAATGGATGGTGCTCTTTGCACCAGGAAGGCAAGGAATATACTTGCCTTTCTCAAACCCAATTCACTTATAGCAGACTGGACCGCTTCTTACTAAGAGGTCTAGATCCCACCAGAGTGGCTGCAGTGATGCATATGGGGAGGTTGTTGTCAGATCATGCCACTAGATCCTGACACATGCTGTCAGATCTTCTCACAGATCTGGTGTGCCAAGAGGACATGGAAGGGCCCTGGAGAATTACCTAGAGCTGAATTGGGAGTCTGAAAATAGCAGGGCGGTTGAGTGGGAAGCACTTGGGGGCAGATTTATGGAAAGTGGTGCTGCACTGAGTGCAGCGCCACTGTCCCTGCACCCCTTAGCACCCCCCTACCACCACCATGTGTGTGCCGTATTTAAAATACAGCACACCATGGCGCAGGGTCAGGGGCAATAGTGTCATGTTTTATGACGCAATGGATGTACTCTGCAGGAGTAGTGCCAAAATATTGGCGCTACTCTTGCAAAGTACATAGGGGCCCACTCTAAAGAATGGAAGCCCCTTTTTAATGCCTGCTCTTGAGCCGGCATTAAAAGTGCCATAATAAATGGTGCAAGGAAATCTCATAGATTTCATTGCACCATTTTACCAGCTCCCCTAACGAGGGAATGCCCCCTTTGCATACATTATGCCTGGTGCAGGCATAATGTAGCTCAAAGGGTTACAGAGTGACGCAATCCATGCAATGCGCCACTCTATAACTCCGGCGTGGGGATTTTGGCCTTGTTTGGCCACATTAACGTCAAAATAAATGACGTCTATGTGGCGCAAGGTGGTGCTAGGGGCCTATAAATAAGCTCCTCAAGGCCGTAGTCAGTGGGACTTGTATCAGAACTGTGTGAGGTGTCCGGAGGCACCTTACAGCTGAACTCAAGTATTTGGAGGGACAGCTGGCAGATGATCAGAGGAGGGAATTTCTCTCAGAGGAGATGCGTGTAGATGCTCTCGAGGTACATAGATAAAAGCATGGCCTCTGGGATTCACTAGATAGAACCACCTTGAAGTCGATTCACCAGGTGCTACACAGGGAGGGGCAAACCTGCTGAGCTTTTAGTGTGGATTCTGCAAAGAGAAAAAATTAGATCCCCCTATCTTGCTCATTTACAAATTACAGGGTTGACTACAGACCTGGCATAAAAATGTTCCTGCAGCCTTATTAGAGCATTATAAATTGGTGTATCACACAGGCCAACTACATTCTGACAGTGAGTCCAACCGGGTGCCAGCCAGAGTGGGGCTGACAAAGCTGCGGGTTGATCTCAGAGAAGAATTGAAAAGGGACCTTCCATGGGGAAGGTGGGTGAAGTTGTGAAAGCATTCAATAAGTCCAAGGCCCTGGGTAGTGATGGGCTTCCAGTAGAATCTTATCACACCTATTCCACTAGTCCTAAGGAGAAACTATTGGAGGCCTTCGGGGAGGCCAGGAGGAGTGAGCTCCCTCCGTGGTCCATGCAGAACTATGCCTAATGCTCAAACCCGGGGCTGACCCAGTGGATCCACCCTCATATAGATGCTTCATCATGCCGATTACAGTCCTTGAAATAGTATGTAAAATTTTGGTGACCAGGTTGCAGGTGGTAGTCCAGGAGTTGGTTCACAAGTACCAATGAGGCTTCATGCCTGCATGCAGCACCGCACATAACTTGCACAGACTGACACATGTGTTGCATGATGCTTTGGTTGCAGACCGGGAGATGGCTCTGATCTCCCTGGATCTTGAAACGGCACTTGACATGGTGGAATGGAGATATCTAGATTCAGTGATGTGGGTTGTGGGGTTTGGTCCAGCTTATTGCTCCTGGATTCGACTCCATTACACTGAGCCCACTATTTGCATCAAAGTGGGGGAGGAACTCTCTGCACCCTGGAGGGTGGGTAGAGGAACATGCCAAGTTTGCCCCCTCTCCCCTCTTCTATTCGCATTGTCCATAGAGCTTCTCACATTGAGGTTGTGCAAGGAAGTGGAACCCTGGGGGATCAAATTGGGTGATGACACTCATATAGTCTCCTTGTATGCAGATGACACATTGGTATATGTTCATTACCCCAGAGAATTGGTTCCCTTGTTGTTAAGACTGTTGAGCTCATTCAGAGATGCCTCTGGACTGCAGGTCAATACTTGTAAATCGCTGCTGTATCGTGTTGGGGGATTGATTGGGCGGAGCATGGATCTCCTACCAAATTTGTGACTCAGGTGGGAGCTGGATGGGTTCCGATAACTCGGGATGTGGGTCACACATTTGGAGTCCCAACATCAGCTCAAGAATGTGGACAAGGTGTTGTCGGGCCTCTCCGGCTCCATTCAATTCTGGAATAGACTCCTTCTCTCCCTGATCTTTCAGGTGCTATTGCGAAGATGGTCTTTTTTCCATGGTGTCTCTATCTTGCCGGGAGCTCCCTTTTCCCACTGAGAGAGGAGTTTTTTAGGAAGCTGGATAGCCTACTGGGCTCTCTAATATGGGCTGGTAAATGAGGCAGAGTGTCGCTTGCGACACTCAAGAGAGATTTTGTGGAGGGTGCACTAACTATATTGGATATGAGGTGTTATTATTATGCCATACACCTACAACATGCTGCCAAACGACTCACTGACTCGAGCAGCGGGAAGAAGCAACTACGGAGGCTGAGGAGGCTGGCTTATCTCTACCAAAGTTATTGGTGTGAGAGGGCAGGTCCGACACTCCAGGCCCATACCTTATAATGACCACGGCTAGGATTTCTGAACCGGTGGTGTAGAGGGTTCTTCGGTGTGCCCCATACAGCAGGGAACTCCGATTGTGGGACCTCATACCCTATAGAATACAGAGGAGCATTGTTGAGCGGGAGGATGCCCGGTTGCAGGGGATATATACCCAGACGAAACATTTATTTTGTTTCAGGATATTCAGGACGCATTTGAGGTTGGCCCAGTGCACTTCTTGCACTATGCTAAATTAGAAAGCGTTGCAAGGGAGATCTGGCAAGATTTTCCTGGCAAACCTAGGCTCTCTGGAGTACTGGATGGGCTGCTTTGTTCAGGAGATGGGAGATACCTTATCTTGCTGTTTTACAGAGTGCTCAGAGGTCACATGACTCATAAACAATTTGTGGCTCAGGTGGCCTGGGAACAGGAGTTGGGTATACCCATCCCTGACTTGGTATGGGCAAGAGCTGCGGGTTTGGTGGGCACTATTTCATGCAACAATAGGTTTAAATTGCTCCACTTCCACTTCCTACACCACACATATGGCACCCCATATGCACTAAATAAGATAGAGCCCACCAGAGAGGCGAAATGTGAATGCTGTCTGGAGGTTAGTGCGTCCTCTTTGCACTTGGCCTGAGAGTGTAAGTAGGTGCAGGATATTTGGAGTTTGGTGCTACCCCGCAAAGTATGGGGTATCGGTCTCCTGATCCCCAGGACTCCCGACGTATGTCTGTTGGGTGGTCTGATCATATACAAGGGATGTAAAATGCAGTACAAACTTGCACTACTGGCCGTATTACTGGTGAAATGCTGTGTAGCCATTGGTTGGCTCTGTAGAAGGGCACCGTCTTCTGATCTGTGGTTGAGGGATTTGCAGAAGTGGGGAGTAGCAGAGGAAAATCAGATGAAGCAAGCGTGCATTGACTAAAAGGCGGCTGAGGAGATTTCACAGTGGGCCCAACTGTTGACTCAATTCCTGGAGGCTGGTGACTGGGACTCAGACTCCAGCAGGGACTCAGGCTCTGAGTGACAAGAATCACCTCTATAGAGTGTTCGAGACAACCAATTGGGTATGTTAGTAGCATTGGATTGGTTAATGATGTGATTCTCACTTTTTGGCCTGGGCTCATCTGATGTCCTGAAGGCCATTTTTAGGTTGAAAATTAGAGCCCTCTTGTATATATTTTAGTATACACTTATATACGCATTTGTGTGGTCTCTGCTTTTTCATTGGTTTGTTTTAGCGTCCTTAAAAAACTCCTTGCTTGCTAGTTGACAATCCTTCCTCTTTGTCCCACCTTTTCCTCAGTTGTACACTCCCCTGAAGCATGGTCCCAGTAGTTGTAGCCTTCCACTTGTGCCAGTGTAGCATGTCCCTAAGGACTACTTTTTTCTTAGGCTTAGAGCATTTGACCAGAGCTCTGGATGTTTTCAGTGGGCCCTGTGTGTTTCTGCAAACAAGGATGTAAATCATATTCTTCTCTGGTTACATGTGATGTGCATTCAAAGACCAAGGTCAAATGTTAGAGTCTGTTTCATTAGGGTGCCTGTTTGTTCCACAGCACAAATAGAATGGTGACCAGAAGTCTGCTTTCATTGATTTCCTTATGCGCTGTCGATGAGTGGAGAAAATCGCTAGCGTTACAATATTTAAATTATATTAGCCCAATTTAAGCTGGCGGCCGCGGGTCATGCACTATAACGTCATTAAGGTCAAGACAAGGCCGACTGTTTTCCTTTGCTGTTGATTGGTTAGCTATGTGACTGCAGCGAACTGTGATGTGAATCTTTGTCATGGGATTGGTTACAGGAATTCTTAGGAGTAGTTCATTCGATGTGCGGCGTCGGAATTGGCTTGGTGGTTTCCGATTGGCTATGCAAACTGCTTTGCGTTGGCTGTAGGAGGCTGCATGAGCCGCTGACAGTGTTTTGAGCTGCTGCACGGTGGCACAGCCATCAGTGGACTAGGTTGCAGTTCTCAAGGAAAGGGCGCCCTGCCAGCGCTAGATCAAGTACACTGGCGAGCCACGTGGATAGGATCGGTGGGGGTGCGTAGATTTTCCTAATACATTTCTATCAGAGTGCAGCACAGCTACAGCTAAACATGGAGAATGTAAAATTTCCTAGCTATCGTGAAGGAAAGTTTCAATTCTATTAAGGACACGGAGGCGAGGATTATGCAAAGTCTTTCTTCACTTTATTAACTAGCAGATTCGAAGTAAACAAAAAAACGTTCAAAAGACTACAACTCCCATGAGTCTGTAGTCATGGAAACCATGCACCAATGACCAACAATATTATTAACAGTATATAAGGCATCGCGTAACGTCATCCGCCCTCGACTTCACTGCGAAGGAACAGCAGAACTTCAAGTAGACGTTGACTCAGTACCTACAAGCAGAAGTAAAACGACATCAGCCACTAGATAGCTCACCGAACACATAATCGCTGAAATCTAGGAACATTAGGCATAACATGTAGTTATAATAAAGAAAAACATTTATAAGGTATTCATACCTAAATGTCACAACACTGTACACAGAAAAACCACACAATAGAAGCACCATACAATGGAGTCTGCATTCCAGTACTTAGAATATACCACCTTGAACTTGGTCCATGTCCAATCCGGGTGGGATGGAACTTCACAAGTGACGGGAGGGATAATCCTCGCCTCCGTGTCCTTAATAGAATTGAAACTTTCCTTCACGATAGCTAGGAAATTTTACATTCTATATCAGGACCCGGAGGCGAGGATTATGCAAGTTCAAAGCTTACTCACCACCAGAGAGGCCGCCTCATGGATCGGTTTAAAATAAAATTTCTTGAACACTGACTCCGAGGACCAATCTGCCGCGTTCATGATGTCCTCTAATCTCCCACCGACCTGAACAGCTTTAGAAGCCATGGCCCCCCGAGTTGAATGGGCGCCGAAGACCCGAACGTCCACCCCCGCCTCAGAGAGGATCCATCTTACCCACCTAGCAATAGTAGGTGAAGAGATTGCCTTGAACGGCCTCTGTAAGGAAATCAATAACTGGTTCTCTCCAGGGGGGCGAAGAGTAGCCGTGGCCTCCTCATATGTCTTCAAACAGCGTACCACGCACAATTTCGGGGCAAAAGGAAATGCCGGATAAGAGACTGATCTAGTGCCACACTTCGTGCGTCGAGAGATCATGAAGGTAACACCTTCTGGAGAAAAAACCCTGGCTGTCACATCGAGTGCTCTAACGTCAGAGACCCTCTTGCAGGAAATGAGACACAATAACATTGCCAGTTTCGCTGACAACTGTTTTCTGGAAAGGAGAGCATTATCCTGCCAGGATGCCAGAAGCCTCAGAACCAAGTTGACATCCCATAATTCCGAATAACGGGGAAGGGGAGGGCGAGACAGGTGCACTCCCTTGAGAAGTCTACAAACCCATAGGTGGGACCCCACTGGGTATCCTTCTAGAGGCGGATGTCCAGCCGAGATAGCAGACCGGAACGAGTTCACTGTGCAGTAGGACAGCCCCGAAGCGGCCAGGCCTGCTAAAAAGTTTAGCACATCTGTAAGGTGGGCCCCCACGGGATCGGTATGTCTGTCCAGACACCAGCTAACCCATCTAGACCAGGCTGACCTGTACCTCTTTCCAGTTCCAGGGGCCCAGGCTTGGGAAAGGAGGGATTGAGCCTCTTGTGAAAGTCTGCAATCGTGCCAGCGACTCCGGAAATCTTCCAGGCCGCCAACTTCAGGTGACCCTGGCGGACCAACGGATGGAACTGGCCCGATGCATCCCGAAGAACTGAGGGAAGGCAAGGGAGGCAAAGAGGAAAGTCGCACGACAGCTCCAACAGGGTTGGGAACCACGCCTGGGAGCGCCACAACGGGGTCACCAGAATAATCGTGGCTCTTTGGCGACGTATCAGAGAAAGAACACTCGGGATCAGCAAGAAGGGGGGAAATGCGTACCCCAGAAACGAGGTCCAGTCCTGTTGCAGCGCATCCACCGCCGCCGTCCCCGGATCGGGGCGCCAACTGAAGTAACGGGGCAGTTGCGCGTTCCACCTTGAAGCAAACAGGTCCACCGCACAAGGGCCCCAGTGAACCATGAGTGCCCGGAAAATCGCTGGGTCCAGCTGCCAATCGCTGGAATCCGTCAGATATCTGGAGTTCCAGTCCGCCGTGGCATTGTGAATGCCCGGTAGGTACTCCGCTGTGACCGAAATCTGGTGTGCAAGGCAAAAATGCCAAAAATCCTTCGCCAGCTCGGCGAGAGCCCTGGATCGAGTTCCTCCCAGGCGGTTGATATACTGAACCGCAGACACATTGTCCATCCGAAGAAGGACCACACAAGAAACCCTGTCCCGGGTCATGGATCTGATCGCGAACGAACCCGCCAGAAGCTCCAGGCAATTGATGTGAAGGTTGAGTTCCTGAGGCGTCCAACGACCCCCGAAGGACAACTCCCCGCAACGGGCTCCCCAGCCGTGTCGACTGGCATCTGACTCTATGATCAAATCGGGAGCAGAGCCGAAGATGGCCCTCCCGTTCCACGCTTCCATGTGATCCAACCACCACATCAATTCCGTTCGGGCTTCCGCAGGGAGAGCAATCCGTTCGGAGTAGGTCAGTCCCCTCCATAAATGATAAGCCTTGAGACGTTGGAGAGCCCTGTAATGAAGAGGGCCTGGAAAAATAGCCTGAATCGATGAGGATAGTAACCCCACCACCCTGGCTAACTGGCGAAGAGAAATCTTTTCCCGTCTCAGCATGATCCTCAGCTCCTTCTTGATCTTTGCGATTTTTAGGAGCGGGAGGCTTAGGGTAGCCGCCTGGGAATCTATCAGAAATCCCAAAAACGTCATCGACTGTGATGGGGTCAGATCGGATTTCTGGGAATTGATCACGAACCCCAGATCCTGGAGTAGCGCAATAGTCATGTTCAGATGGGAAACAAGATGGCTTCTGGACTGATCCATCAGGAGGATATCGTCCAGGTAAATAATGAGACGGATCCCCCTTGACCGCAGGAACTCCACCACCGGCTTGAGGAGTTTGGTGAAGCACCACGGGGCAGAGGACAGGCCAAAGGGAAGAGAGGTGAACTCGAAAACCTGCTGTCACCCCCGAAACTGCAGAAACCTGCGATGAGGGGGAAAAATGGGGACCGTGAGGTACGCATCCTTGAGGTCCAGCCGGACTATCCAGTCCCCGCGGAGTAACAAATCCCGTAGGAGATGAATCCCCTCCATTTTGAAGTGGCGATACACCACCCACTCGTTGAAAGCCCGTAGATTTATGACCGGGCGAAACCCTTTGTCCTTCTTCTCCACCAGGAAGAGGTTGCTGATGAACCCCCTCGGATGAAGCGATGTGGGACAGATAGCGCCTTTGCGCAGAAGTTCCTGCACCTCCGAGTCCACAAGGCGCGAGTCCTCGTCCGAAAAGACCATGGGATGGGGGACGGAGTCCTGAATTGGGGTGCCCCAAAACTCTATGTGGAAACCCGACACCGTTTGAAGCACCCAAGCATCCAACGTGATGCGCTCCCAGTTGTGTATGAACTCGCGGAGCCGACCCCCCAGATTTTGAGGGGAAGAAGGGGTAATTCTTACCAGAGGGTCCTCCCGGAGCATTGGCTGCACCACGGGCTCCTCTACGCGCTCGTCCCCGACCTTTCCCCCTGTTGGGGAAGAAGTTTCCTTGTCGACCGTCTTGCCGGTAGAATTGACGGGAACCAGGGCCTTGCTGGAGCTGGCGGCCGGAAGAGCGACCCCTACCTCTTCCGGCCCCTCCAAAAACCTTTCCTGGGAAAATTTTCCTTATGGAGGACTGGGCCTTGTCCAGGGCCGAAAAAGTGGCCACAAACTTCCCCAGCTCTTTAACGAAGGGGTCGCCGAAAAGGTTCCCTTGCGCCACCGCACCTGCCTCTGAGGTTGATAACTCCCCCAGTTTGGGGTCAATTTTGAACAGCAAAGAGCGGCGCCTCTCCGCCGAAATGCCGCAGTTGGCATTACCCAGAAGGCATAAAGCCCTCTGGGCCCAACCCGCCACGACCTCAGTCTGGAGCGGTGTACCCGACAGTTTGGCCCGCTCGGCCAATTGAATTATTTGTGTGAGGGGCCCCACAACGTCCAAAAGTTTATCTTGGCATGCCCGCCAAGATCTATCAATCCCCTTCTTAGGGTCTTTAACGTACTTTCCAAAGAAAGTACAAAGTTTCGGATCCAACTCCGGAGTGGCGGCCACTCTATCAGGAAGAGTGGGGCGAGGACACTCTGCCCTGAGCCGTGCCCGCACCTCTTTATCTAGTGGTTGACGGAGCTTACCCGCCACGTAATCCGCCACCTTAGGATCCGGGAGCCATTCGGAAGAGCGGGATGATAAATGCCCTCCGGTTGAAACATGTCGGAATCCGACTCACCTGGGTCTTGAGTATCCGGGATAGATGCAGCCGGACGCCACGGACGTCCCGTCTCCAGATCCTCCACAGAGGACGAATCACCATCTGAGTCATCAGCCATGCCCAACGCAGATCCCCCGAGGAGATCGGATTTGGAGTGACCTTTGTCACCGATAACCCCGGGCAAAGAGCCCTCCCGGGAGGGTAGCCGCAGCTGTGAGGGTGCACCCGTATCAAAAACAGAAAGAGGAACCTCCGATTCCCCAAGGTGCCCCGCATTACGCTTGCGTGGTTTCCTGGGGGAAGCCCCGTGAGCAACCCCCGTCACCCCCATCACGCCAGGGCCCCTAGAAACCTGCGCAGCCAATTGCGTCATGCTCTCCTTGAAGGGAGCCAAAGCCTGCGCAATGGCCTGCGATAAGACCACCTCTACCCCAGAAGGGAGAGCGTGGAGAGAAGGGGCGTCAGAGGGCATGAGGGGAAAGGACTCCTGGTCCTGGGCAGGCTGCATATTAAAGATACAGGAGAGAAAAAACAGCGTCCCAAAACTGTGGGAACAAAACCCCCACCTACTCCTGTCACAGCGTTTACAATCCTCCTAGGGAAAAAACCAACCGTCAACCGAACAAGCGGTGTCTTAGGAGGGGGTCTGGCACCAGGCTGGACAAAATTAGCCCAAAACGACGAAAAAACGCAGTAGCGCGCGTTGAAAATGCGCGCGCTGCAGTCGCGGTGCCGAAAAACGGGATGTGCGCCCTCTAGAGGGCCCGACACGTCACCGTCGCAACCAAGACGCTCGGGCACTGAGCCTACCGCGCGATCGTAGCAACAGCGTTGCTACAACAATCCTGTGGGGAAAAAAAACACAAGTAATCAATTGCGTTCCTGCGCACCAACAGCCAAGTACACGCCCAGACTAAAGTGAATAGCCAGAGGCAGAAAAGGCACTTATCTGGCTACCGAGCAGTGAAGAAAGGGGATGACGTTGTGCGATGCCTTATACACTGTTAATAATATTGTTGGTCATTGGTGCATGGTTTCCATGACTACAGACTCATGGGAGTTGTAGTCTTTTGAACGTTTTTTTGTTTACTTCGAATCTGCTAGTTAATAAAGTGAAGAAAGACTTTGCATAATCCTCGCCTCCGGGTCCTGATATAGAATTGTGATACCACAGGCTGCTGAGAGTAACCCGGCCCATTCCTGATTCGTGAATTCCTCATCTCTCACGAGCCTCCCTCTCAAGCCCACTTTCCCATTGCTTTTGAACACCGCAGCTTCCCAGCCTTATGCAGGCCCCACTCACCCTTCGCAGCGGCAGCAAAAGCTCCCGTGGATTTCAGTCCGAGTTCTGGTGCAAGCCTGGGTAGACCATTTCCTTCTCCAAGAAGCTCCATCTCCTACAGTTGGGGGTCAGCTGAGCATCCGGCGAGTAACGTGCAGTACTCGCTTCTCTTTTCTGCTCCTACCCGCTCAGCCTTAGCAGGACATATAGGTGGTCATTCTGACCTCGGCGGTAAAAGGCGCCTACCGCCGGTCAGAAATCCTCCATAATCCCGCCGCGGTCGCGGAAACCCGCCACGGTCATTCTGACCCGCAGAAGGCAAACGTCCGAAAATCCGACCGCCAGACCAGCGGTCGGCGGAAAGGTGGAGGTGACCAAACCTCCACCGCCACGCCAACAGAAATACGCCCATGCCATTACGACCCACGAATCCACGCGGCGGTCATTCAAACGCGGTATTCCATTGGCGGGACACACCGGCGCGGTCAGAATACACACCAACGAACAAAACTCACCCACATTGGACGATTTGAATCCCACACACCTGATACACATACACACACCACTCCCACACACACAATACAATATAAAACACCCACCCACATCACCCACAAACCCCTACGCTTACAAAATCGTAAAGAAGGCAAGAGCGAGACACCAGCATCCAAAACATAACAGCCACAGCCACTCAACACCATCACCCACACACTATCCACACACAAAACAACACACACCACCACACTCAACTCACTTAAATACACATACTCCACCCCACACATCATACACACCACCCCATGGCACCCCAAAGACAACCCCGCTTCACAGACGAAGAACTCAGGGTTATGGTGGAGGAAATCGTTCGTGTAGAGCCCCAGCTGTTCGGCACACAGGTCCAATACACCAGCATTGCCCGGAGGACGGAGCTATGGCAGAGGATTGTCGACAGGGTGAACGCAGTGGGACAGCACCCCAGAAATCGGGAAGACATCAGGAAGCGATGGAACGACCTACGGGGGAAGGTGCGTTCCATGGTATCCAGGCACAACATCGCCGTGCAGAAGACTGGCGGAGGACCCCCACCTCAACCCCCACAATTCACATCATGGGAGGAGGAAGTCTTGAACATCCTGCATCCTGACGGCCTCGCAGGAGTCGGCGGAGGAATGGATACTGGTAAGTTGAAGCTTCAATACTGCTTCCCCCCCACCTGCATGCCAAATCAGACCCCAACCCTCACCCCCATCCTCGAACCCCACCCTCACCCCCACCCTCACCCCCACCCTCACCCCCACCACCATCCTCACCCCCACCACCATCCTCACCCCCACCACCATCCTCACCCCCACCCCCACCACACCTATTCCCCGCCAATGTCTCACCATCACAACCCACTCATCCCAAAACCTAGGCCTGCATGCGTCCACTAAGCATGGACACCCATCACCAAAGCATGCCCAATGCATATACACATCCCCCCCACAAGCCACCCTCACCAAAGCCCCCACACACGAATGCCAGCACTTGGGGACACGAGAACCCACAGATACACCCATATGCGACACATTGAAACTATAACCATACCTCTATACCCCTGCAGGACCCGACCGTCAACACACCGCGGCGGAGGGGCCAGAATTATCCACACCCCCCACCCAAGAGGCCGTCAGCGATGACAGCAGCTCTGTCGATCTGGACACCGATGACCAGCCCGGACCATCGGGGACCTCTGGACAGTCGGTTCCCCTCACACAGGCACAGGCCACTATAGACCCTAACCCCTCTGGGAACACCAGCACAGCTCCCACCCAGCGGGCCCATGCCTCTGTCTCCAGGGCGCGTCAATCTGCGGTGTGTCTACCACTACAGGGCACCCAGGATAACCCACCACCCCAACAACAACAGGGACCTGGGGGCAGTGGTAGTGGGCACACCGGCCAGGGGGCAGAGGCCCAGGGAAACAGGGCAACTCGGCGGGCAGCTGTGCGACAGGGGGGGGAGGAGAGGCCCAGGGAACCCACTCTCCACGAGGTCCTCACCACCATCATGGGAGCATACAACCGCTCCCAGGAGACGATGGCGACGGTACTGGCCCGGTTCCAGGAGATCCAGGTGCTGCAGGAGGAACACTATCGGGGGTACAGGGAGGACATCCGAGCCATCAACACCACCCTGGTTACCATGGTAGGGCTGCTGCAGGACCTCGTAAACAGCAGGGCGGACACTGAACAACACCCAAGGGCCCCTGCCACTAGCCGGGACCAAGAACAGCCATCCACCTCCGCCGGCGCTAGTGGACAGGAGGCCCCCGCACAGCAGCAGCCCACCAGACCCCCACCTCCTGCAGGAGAAGAACCACCCCGCAAGAGGGCCCTGAGATCTCGCAAGACAGAGTAGGATGTCAAGACCCCCGCCAGCAATGGATACCACCTGATGTCATCCCACTGTCCCACATTGTCACCCTGTCCATCCTCGAACTGCCCATGCTCCATCTCTCCACAGGCCTCTGGACAATGCACCTGTGTGACTGTTACTCTGGACTCTGCCATGGACATTCCTTCACCATAGCCCCCACCCACTTGAAACCACCCATCCCATTTTGAGCACTTCAATAAACACCTATTTTGCACCAAAATATCAGGAGTCTGGCTGTGATTTCAATAGATTGTAATTGACATGACAGTGCAAATATGTCCTTGTACATGGTGAAGTCAACAAACAGCTGCCACAAAGCTGTAGTCCATGGGGAAACGAAGCACAGGACTCGTAGTGGGGACCCCAGATCTGAAATAGGGAGGGAAAAGCCAAAACTCAGTCATCATACACTGGGGCAAATAGACAGGCAGCAGAGATGCTGCAGAGTAGTTAACTTTTACTAAATTATCTTTGAAATGTTACCTGTGTCCTATTGGAAGTACTGTTCAATGATTCTGTCCCTGTTGTCTGTTTCAGCCCCGTCGTCTTCCTCCTCGTCACTCTCCTCAGGTTCCACCGCTGCCACAACACCACCGTCTCGACCATCCTCCTGCAGGAAAGGCACCTGGCGGCGCAAAGCCAGGTTGTGAAGCATGCAGCAGGCCACAATGATGTGACACACCTTCTTAGGTGAGTACATTAGGGATCCACCGGTCATATGCAGGCAGCGAAACCTGGCCTTTAGGAGGCCAAAGGTGCGTTCGATCACCCTCCTAGTACGCCCATGGGCCTCATTGTACCGTTCCTCTGCCCTGGTCCGGGGATTCCTTACTGGGGTCAGTAGCCACGACAGGTTGGGGTACCCAGAGTCCCCCACTAGCCATACACGGTGTCTCTGTAGCTGTTCCATCACGTAAGGGATGCTGCTATTCCTCAGGATGTAGGCGTCATGCACTGACCCTGGGAATTTGGCATTTACATGCGAGATGTACTGGTCAGCCAAACACACCACCTGGATGTTCATTGAATGGTAACTTTTTCTGTTCCTGTACACCTGCTCCCTGTCTCTTGGGGGAACCAAAGCCACATGGGTCCCATCAATGGCACCAATTACGTTGGGAATATGTCCAAGGGCGTAGAAATCACCCTTCACTGTAGCCAGTTCGCCCACCTCAGGGAAAATGATGTAGTTCCTCACGGATTTCATCAGGGCAGACAACACTCTGGATAACACCTTTGAAAACATGGGCTGAGACATCCCAGAAGCAATTCCCACGGTTGTCTGAAATGACCCACTTGCCAAGAAATGGAGTAGTGACATGACCTGCACCAGAGGGGGAATCCCTGTGGGTTGGCGGATGGGGGACATCAGGTCGGGCTCCAGCCGGGCACACAGTTCATGGATAGTGGCACGGTTAAGACGGTAGGTCAGGATAATGTGGCGTTCTTCCATTGTCGACAGGTCCACCAGCGGTCGGTACACGGGAGGATTCATCCGTCTCCTCGCCCAACCCAGCGGACGGTGCCTAGGAAGGACAACATGGAGCACACAGTCAGGCAACCCACAGGTACGTACTCACAGCTAGCACAGTATACGATTCTCTATGCAGTGAATGGCGTGTATGAGTGGCTATGCAAGGCCTAGGCCTGTGTGACGCAGTTGAAATTGAGCCATGTGGGCCCTGGAAATGGCGGCTGCCTGACCTGTGAAGTGTGACAATGGGATGTGAGGTCAATGCGCTGGCGTGGCACACCGCGGCGGGCGGCGGGCCAAGACCGCGGCGCGAAGCCGCATTGGTTAACATTGAAGCCTATGGGTTTCAGGAGCCAATGGCGAAGGGCGCCGGCAGTGGCGGGACACACCGCCGCGGTACGCACCGCCGCGGACGTGACCGCCATTTTCTATCTACTTATCCACTTGCGACTTGAACTTTCACAGGAGAGGACCTATACTGCAAGTGTTGCTGTGACCTCGGTCTGGAAGGGACAATGGCTGCTGCGACTGGGGAAAGGGCCCCTGCCTTCACTGGAGAGGAGTTGGAGAAACTTGTGGATGGGGTCCTCCCCCAGTATGCGCTACTCTACGGTCCTCCAGACCAACAAGTGAGTTTAATTCTATCTGGATTTGGGGCCACTGGCTGGCTTGGGGGCCTGGCGGGGATGGGGGGCATGTTGGGCCTGGCGGGGGGCCTGGCGGGGATGGGGTGCATGTTGGGGCTGGCGGGGGGCCTGGCGGGGATGGGGGGCATGTTGGGCCTGGCGGGGGGCCTGGCGGGGGGCCTGGCGGGGATGGGGGGCATGTTGGGCCTGGCGGGGGGCCTGGCGGGGATGGGGGGCGTTGGGCCACTGGAAAGGAAAATGCTGAGTAACTTGAACGTGGTATTTCTCCCTCCCTGTACGTGTCACATAGGTCCGCGCCCATGAGAAGATCGGGATTTGGCGTGCCATCGCCAAGGAAGTCCGGGCCCTGGGGGTCCACCATCGACGGGGCACCCACTGCCGCAAGAGGTGGGAGGACATCCGCCGCGGGACCAAGAAGACCGCCGAGTCTCTGCTGGGGATGGCCTCCCAACGTAGGCGGGGTGCCTGCCGTCAACTGAGCCCCCTGATGTTCCGGATCCTGGCGGTGGCCTACCCTGATTTGGATGGGCGCGTGAGGGCAGCACAGCAGACACAAGGGGGTGAGTACAAGCATCATCTACTCTGTTGTCGTGCAGTGGAGGTGTCTGGGTGGGGGAGGAGGGCTGTGGGTCCCCCTAGGCCAGGGCGATATCTGTAGGCTGGGCACCCCCGTAAGCCCCTGTGTCCCCAGCCACCACCCTCAGTAGTGTGTCAGTACAGCCATCCCTGGGCCGTGTCATCCATGGGTGCAGTTGACAACTCTAGGCGTGTAGGGCATGTTCCACGGAATGCGTAGCGGACCCCAAGTGCGCAACTTAGTGCAGGGGGCATCTGTGTCTGTCATGTCCGCTAACTGTACCGGAGATCCATGTACTCAATATCCCTTTATTTCTCTCTCCCCCCCCCTTTTTGTTTGTCTTTCTGTGCTTGTGTGCATCAGCATCATCAGGCGGAGGAGAAGTGGCATCGGGGCAGGAGGGAGCTGCATCTCACATGGCCCAGGAGGGCCATGCCACAGAGTCAGACTGGACCAGTGAGACGGAGGGCGAGGGGAGCTCCACGACGGGGACGACTGGAGCCTGCAGCGACACGGACACGTCCTCGGAAGGGGGCTCCCTTGCGGGGGTGGCACCATCCGTGCCCCCCGCCATTACAGGTACAGCCGCCACACAGCGCACCATCTCCGCCCTCCCAGCAGCCCCTCCGCGTTCGCCCCGTGCCCGCTCTGCCAGGAAGCCGGGCATCTCCTTCGCCCCAGGCACCTCAGGCCCTGCCCCTGTTACCCCCGCTGCCCTCAGTGAGGAGGTCATTGACCTCCTCCGAACGCTCATTGTTGGGCAGACTACCCTTTTGAATGCCATCCAGGGGGTGGAGAGGGAGGTTCATCGCAGCAATGCGTACCTGGAGGGCATTCATTCGGGTCAGGCTGCCCATCAGCGATCGTTCCAGGCTCTGGCCTCAGCACTGACGGCAGCCATTGTCCCTGTCTCCTGCCTGCCTCTACTAACTCCCTCCTCCCAGTCTCCTGTTCCTCTGCCTGTCCCACCCACACCATCAGACCAGCCTGCACACACCTCAACACCCAAGAGAAGCTCATCCAAACATAAGCACCACAGATCACGCAGACATTCACACACGCAACATTCCGATGCAGACATGCCAACAGTCACTACCACCTCTGTGACCCCCACCTCCTCGTCTCCCTCCTCCCTCCCTGTGACGTCTACACTCACACCTCCATTCACCTCACCATCAGCCAGTGTTTCCATCACCAGCACACCCTCCACTCCAGTCCGCACACGTGCAGTCACCATCCCCACTGCCATTTACACGTCCCCTGTGTCCTCTCCCACTGTGTCTGTCACCCCCTCTTCCACACCACACAAACGCAGCCACCCACCCACCCAACAGCCATCCACCTCACGACAGCCTATCCCTCCTGCATCTGCACCCAAAGACAGCAAACGTGACTCACCTACAACCACATCCTCTCCCTCCACTCCCATTCCCACTGTACCTACCACTCTCCATTGTCCCAAGAAGCTCTTCCTCGCCACTACTAACTTCTTTCCTGACCCTGAGCCCCCCCCTCCTTCTCGTCGGGGTAAGAAGAGCACCTCAGCCACCACCAGCCCTGCAGCCCCCTTGACAAGGGTGCAGGGGTATTGGAGCCCGCCAGCCCGCATGTCTGGATCTTCGCCCAGCAGCAAGGGGACAGCCAGCCCACCCCCTGGGAAGAGGAGCAGAAGGCGGAAGGGGCGCCGCAGGAGCCCGCCTTCTACATCCCCCCCGGACACCACCCAGAGACAGTCACCTGCCACAGCTCCAAAGGGAGGAAAGGGCCACAGGCCGACGACTAAGGAGGGCAAGGGCAGCAAGTTGGAGAGGTCAGGCAGCAGGCCTGCTGCCCAGGAGGAGCCCACAACCCCCATAGCCGCTGCCCCGGGAGGAACCGGCACAGCTGCCCCGGGAGAGCCCACCAGCCCCATAGCCGCTGCCCAGGGAGGACCCAGCCCAGCTGGCCAGGAGGGCCCCACCACCCACAGCCCAGGTGGGCAGTGAAGGAGCACCATCCCCGCTGCCCAGGAGGGCACCACCAGGCATTTAGCAGTTGGCCATAGACCGTCCGCCGTCTCAAGAACCGCTGAACTGGGCCCTTCAAGGCAAGAACCGCTGAACTGGGCCCTTCAAGGCAAGAACCGCTGAACTGGGCCCTTCAAGGCAAGAACCGCTGAACTGGGCCCTTCAAGGCAAGAACCGCTGAACTGGGCCCTTCAAGGCAAGAACCGCTGAACTGGGCCCCGCCGTCTCAAGAACCGCTGAACTGGGCCCTTCAAGGCAAGAACCGCTGAACTGGGCCCTTCAAGGCAAGAACCGCTGAACTGGGCCCTTCAAGGCAAGAACCGCTGAACTGGGCCCTTCAAGGCAAGAACCGCTGAACTGGGCCCCGCCGTCTCAAGAACCGCTGAACTGGGCCCTTCAAGGCAAGAACCGCTGAACTGGGCCCTTCAAGGCAAGAACCGCTGAACTGGGCCCTTCAAGGCAAGAACCGCTGAACTGGGCCCCGCCGTCTCAAGAACCGCTGAACTGGGCCCTTCAAGGCAAGAACCGCTGAACTGGGCCCCGCCGTCTCAAGAACCGCTGAACTGGGCCCTTCAAGGCAAGAACCGCTGAACTGGGCCCTTCAAGGCAAGAACCGCTGAACTGGGCCCTTCAAGGCAAGAACCGCTGAACTGGGCCCTTCAAGGCAAGAACCGCTGAACTGGGCCCTTCAAGGCAAGAACCGCTGAACTGGGCCCTTCAAGGCAAGAACCGCTGAACTGGGCCCCGCCGTCTCAAGAACCGCTGAACTGGGCCCTTCAAGGCAAGAACCGCTGAACTGGGCCCCGCCGTCTCAAGAACCGCTGAACTGGGCCCTTCAAGGCAAGAACCGCTGAACTGGGCCCTTCAAGGCAAGAACCGCTGAACTGGGCCCTTCAAGGCAAGAACCGCTGAACTGGGCCCTTCAAGGCAAGAACCGCTGAACTGGGCCCTTCAAGGCAAGAACCGCTGAACTGGGCCCCGCCGTCTCAAGAACCGCTGAACTGGGCCCTTCAAGGCAAGAACCGCTGAACTGGGCCCTTCAAGGCAAGAACCGCTGAACTGGGCCCTTCAAGGCAAGAACCGCTGGCCCTTTGGCAGACGTGGCAGGGCAGGATCTATCTCGGGCAGGGCTGCAGGATGTCCTCTGGCCAACTTGCCTCCTCCAGTGGCAGTGGGGTCTGTTATGGACTGTTTGGACTGTGGCTTTGCTCTCCCCAGGATGGCCCAGTGGGCAGGCCACCCACTGTATGGACTGTATGGACTGTGGCTTTGCTCTCCCCAGGATGGCCCAGTGGGCAGGCCACCCACTGTATGGACTGTATGGACTGTGGCTTTGCTCTCCCCAGGATGGCCCAGTGGGCAGGCCACCCACTGTATGGACTGTATGGACTGTGGCTTTGCTCTCCCCAGGATGGCCCAGTGGGCAGGCCACCCACTGTATGGACTGTTTGGACTGTGGCTTTGCTCTCCCCAGGATGGCCCAGTGGGCAGGCCACCCACTGTATGGACTGTATGGACTGTGGCTTTGCTCTCCCCAGGATGGCCCAGTGGGCAGGCCACCCACTGTATGGACTGTATGGACTGTGGCTTTGCTCTCCCCAGGATGGCCCAGTGGGCAGGCCACCCACTGTATGGACTGTATGGACTGTGGCTTTGCTCTCCCCAGGATGGCCCAGTGGGCAGGCCACCCACTGTATGGACTGTATGGACTGTGGCTTTGCTCTCCCCAGGATGGCCCAGTGGGCAGGCCACCCACTGTATGGACTGTTTGGACTGTGGCTTTGCTCTCCCCAGGATGGCCCAGTGGGCAGGCCACCCACTGTATGGACTGTATGGACTGTGGCTTTGCTCTCCCCAGGATGGCCCAGTGGGCAGGCCACCCACTGTATGGACTGTATGGACTGTGGCTTTGCTCTCCCCAGGATGGCCCAGTGGGCAGGCCACCCACTGTATGGACTGTTTGGACTGTGGCTTTGCTCTCCCCAGGATGGCCCAGTGGGCAGGCCACCCACTGTATGGACTGTATGGACTGTGGCTTTGCTCTCCCCAGGATGGCCCAGTGGGCAGGCCACCCACTGTATGGACTGTTTGGACTGTGGCTTTGCTCTCCCCAGGATGGCCCAGTGGTCATGGAGTCCCCTCGTGGATCTGGCGTCGTGTACTCAAGTGGCTGAGGTGCCCCCCCTTCCCTTCCCCCTGAGGTGCCTGTCCTATTTTCTTTCTGATGCCCCTGCAGTGTTCTCTCCGTGGAGTTCTTGTCGTGGGACTGGGCCTTGCCCCTTTGCACAGGACCCCTGTGATCCACGGACAGTGGTTGGACTACATTTAGTAGCTGTATATATTTTGTACATAGTTTATTTATTTATTGGGATTAATGGCATACATATTTCAATATATCTGCCCGTTTATGATCTCTTCTTTTGGTCTTTGCATTATTTCGGAGGGGGGTGGTTTGTGGGTTGTGACAGTGATCTGTGGGAATGCATTGATGTGTGTGTTGTAGTGGGTGTGGGTGGGTGGGTGTGTTCCGGTAATCTTTTCCCTCCCCTGTGTCGTAGGTGCAGTACTCACCGATGTCTTCCGCGCCGCCGGGCGTGCTCCTGGTATATGAGGAGGAATAGGAGTGCGGGGATGACCTGTAACTCTGGCTCCATACTGCCGGAATCTCGCGTGGAGTGCGTAGAGGTGAGCGTTTTCCCGTTCGTAGTCTGTTTCCGCCGTGTTCTTATCGGCGGTGCTCCCGCCCCGGAAAAGGTGGCAGATTGGTGGGTCGTAATAGGGTGGGCGGTACTTTGTCTGCCGCCGGGCTGTTGGCGGGAACCGCCGCGCTGTTTGTTTGTACCGCTGTGGCGGTCGGAGTGTTAAGTTGGCGGGCTGTGTTGGCGGTTCCCGCCAGGGTCAGAATGCCATTTTTAATACCGCCGGTCTGTTCGCGGTCCGACCGCCGCCTCTCCGCCGACCGCCAAGGTCAGAATGAGGGCCATAGTGCTCGTGGCGTAAGGCTCACAGAGGCAGAGCATAGGCACCGCAGCCTTTCTCTACTGCCCTTGAAGTGTGTCACAGGAGAGGGCACATTTGCACCCGTTTGCACACTTTGAAACACAAGTTCCATAAATACAGCAAACAGTAAAAGCCACCTGGTAGTGTTGTGCTTGCAAGAATCTTCAGGGTTGGAGAAGGTGGCTTGTGTTGCGCTCTCTCTGAATGCAGTCCTCGATCTAATTAATCATTTCTTGGGTAGATGTCAAGAAGAGCAATATGCACAAAACCTCGGTCCTGGAGAAGAGTGTATAGTTGAAAGAGAAGTTACGGGGAAAACGTCTTGCTGACAATCTGGGTGAGGATCTGGAGAACTTGAAAAAAGGGCCCAGTCAGGTTCGACCTGCGCTTTGCAAATGTTCAAATAAGCAGTTTTGTTTGAAGCAGTTTTAGGGGCAACCGCTGTGTCTTGGGAAGTGTTTGAAGGGGAAAAGGTTAACATTTTGGACACCAGGGTGCGATTTAATAAACATTTGCACCGGTCAGCACTGGGCATCCTTTATCCCAAGTTTCCAGGTCAGCATTTATTTCCTCACACAAGCTGGCCGTGGCCAATATCACTCCTTTCTTGGTTCTGCCCATGGGTGTCTCTGCTTCTTCCTGGGGACAAGATACGGGGTGGCGTTCAAGCAGCAGGTCCTTCTATTATAACTGCTATATTTGACATGCTGAGTAAGTGCTTTCATGCGAGTTGCTTGAACTGCCTAACAAAAGCATATTGTGGAGAATATGACGTTTCCTGTAAATAAGGTGCACACACATCTGCTCAAGCATTAACATAAATGCTGCATCGGCAGATGAAGTGTGAAGCACTTGCGGATAGGCAGTACAAGTGAAAATGAGAGGCCAATCTTTTATATGATGCAGGGGTTGCACATCTTAACTTTAATCAGTCAAATTAAAATACATCCAATAGATTAATCAAATCAAGTCTGACTGCAATTTTAGATGCAGTGTGCCATGCAGGGAATACTAACCCCCTTTAGTGACAGTGAAATTCCAAGGAGTATTGAACATGAACTATAGCATGTTAAACTATCAGCTGTTGTCCACGGTCAGCCTATTTCAAACGCAGAAAGGGATTCACTCACTAAGAGATCGAACTGCATAAAGACAAGTATGGGATTGTGTTCTCCTTAATAATGTAGAATTTTGCACCTGTCATTTTCATTGAGAATTCTGGTATGAAATAATTGTACAATTTAGGAAACCCTGCGCATCCATTTCTGAGACTGGCTTCACTGCTTACTCACACTCGTATTTCAAAATACATGTACAGTAATATCTTAAATAAACATTGTTGCCGAAATATAATTTCTAAACCTATGCTTCTATTGGGTGTAGATAATTGTTTGAACACTTGATATGTTTGGCTGACCCTTTCAATGTATTTCTCTTGTTACTCCTCTGTGGCTGTCTTGTGTCTTTTTTTGGGGACTTGTGTTAGCCAGCGAGCAACTCTGATGGTGAGGTGGTGAAAGTGGTATTCTTTTGGAATTAACATGGCAGATTTAAATTAGGCTGTTAAATTGCAACATTTAAATTTTTGGCTGCAGATAGAGGAAGAAGGGAAATGGAATTGCTTTAGTCATATGCAGTGCCACTGGAATTATGTGGTAGGAAAAGTCCAAATTATGAGGCAGGGTTGACCAGTTTATGTGACAAGAAAAGTCAAGTTATGAATTTACAGCACTAATAGCTCTAGCTCAAGCAAATGCGAGACCCATTGCATTGCAAATGCTTGTTTTCCTTGCACTTCCTAAAGTATGCACGAAGCTGCTGCCTTCCGACATATCTCATTCAGACTGTCACTGTGAGCAAAATGTAATTCATGAGAATATGTTATGGTACAGGAATCTAACACCGTATATTCTATTGGTTGTTCTTATTAAAAACGATAAAAAATAAGTATTGCTCGACTCATGTAAGTCTGCGTATTAAGTCCTAATTCTTGTTGCTTATGCAGGTTTCGAAATTACAAATCGATTTCAATTAAAACGCTTAAACTAAAGAAGCATGTTTTAGCAACTGTCTGTTTCTTTTAAGATGGCAGAATCTCACAAAGGCTCAGGGATGAGGGGAGACTGGGAGACAGACAGTGGGGGTGATGAAAGGTGGACCACACTCAATGGAAATAAGAGTGAGGCGGCATGAAGAAAAGGGAGACAGCAAGAACAGCATCCAAGCATATCATAACATTACTTCTCACTGTTTTATTTTGTGCCTTTTGTTTTCGGATTCAAGAGTTTTGTTTACACCTTAATAGACATCCCTTTTCAGCAGTGTTGGCCTCAGGCGCATATTACCATCCCACCTGTGAAGTGTATGTTTGTTGTTGTGCCGAACAGCACTCTTCGTTTCTATGTTCTTTGGTACTGCAGCCCACTGAGACAGGTGCTCGTGTATGGGTGAGATCCACTCCCGGTGAGATCCACTCCAGATGCTTCCTGAGGATATATCGATATAGTAACCTCTTTCCCCAGCACTCCTTAATTCCCAGGCCTTTCTAGGTAATTTCAAGCTCTGATAATTGGTTAAAGAAGGAATACAATTACAACAAGCATTGGTGAAGTCAATCGGTCTTACCTTTATAAGAGCCCCTGAATTTGTCAATGTGTTTTAGCCATGTTGTATACCAGTGTGGCTGCTGTTCAGCATGATAAACATTAGTGGCGTAGAGAAGAGTGGCATGGAGTGTCATAGAGTGGATTGGGGAAGAGTGGAGTAGAGTGTTGTAGAGTGGAATGGCACAGAGTGTCATGTAATGGAGTGGCATTGTGTGGAGTCGCTTAGAGTGGCATACACTGGAGTGTCATAGAGTGGATTGGTATAGAGTGCAGTGTTGTAGAATGCTGCAGAGTATAGTGGTGTAGAGTGCAGTGACATTGAATTCAGCGGCGTACAAAGCACTGTCACAGAATGTAGTGGCATAGATTAGAGTTGTGCACAGTAGAGTTTAGTGTTGCAGATTGGAGTGGTGCAGAGCGGAGTGGAGCAGAATAGAGCAGAGAGGCACAGAGTAGAGAGTTGTAGAGTGGAGTGGCATTGAGTGCAGTGGTATGGAGTGTAGTGGTTTAGAGTGCTGTGGCATAGAGTTGAGTGGCACAGGGTGGTACAGAGTGGAGTGGTGTAAAGTTGAGTGATGCAGAGGGCAGGGGTGCACAATAGAGTTGAGTGGCATAGAGTGCAGTGGCATGCAGTGCAGAGTATAGCTGAGTGGCATACCACGCTGTGGCCTAGAGCAGTGCAGGTTAGCATAGAGTAGTACAGAGTAGACTACTGTATAGTGCCATAGAGTGGAGTAGCGTAGAGTGGAGTAGTGCAGAGTAGAGTGGCGTACACTTCAGTAGCGGAGAGTGCAGTGTTACAGAGTAGAGAGTTAGGCCCTCATAAGATTGGCGGTAAATGCCGCCTGCTGCTGCGGCGATGGCCGCAAAAAGACCATCACCGCGGCTAACATCTGTCTGCCAAATTATGACCACAGCTGGATTTCTGCCACAAGAAGGACGGAAATCTGTCTGTGGCCATACTGGCGGATGGAGTTAAGGTGGCCCTGCTACCACCAGCAGTGCCACGCCAGTAGACCGCCGCCAGCCGTATTATGAAAAATAATACAGCCTGGCGGTGTTCTGCTGGCAGGTGCTGCTGTCGGTAGCAGCGCCTCGTCCCGTTCCCTGGCGGAAGACCCCCTGGATGCAGGTAAGTTGGGTTTTTGACAGGGGATGGGGTGGGGGTGTTGTGTGTGTGTGTGGGGTTGTGTGCATGAATGTGTGAGTGTGTGCATGAATGTGTGTGTAGTGTTATTTGCATATGTGTATGCATGTGTGAGAATGTGTGTCTGCTTGTCATTGTGAATGTGTGTACGGATGTGTGCGAGAATGAATGGATGCAGGTGTGAATGAATGCGTGTATGCCAATGTGAGTGAGTGTGTGTCTGCGAGCGTGTGTGAATGGGGGAACTGGAAGGGGGGTGTGGATGAAGGGGCATCTGGGGAGTGTTTGTGTGGGGGGGGGGGTGAGCCTCGTACTAGTGACATTCCCTGACAGAGGTAGGGCCTACTGCCATGGTTTTCGTGGCATTGCGAAAGCCACGGAAACCATGGCGGTAGGCAGGGTCATGATGCCGCTGCTGGTACAATAGCAGCCGCCTGGCTGGATATTCCTATCTCCAGCCCAGCGGCTGCTACCGTGATGGCAGTCGGAATGGTAAATTGGCGGGTTAGCTTCAGCCAACCCGCCAATGTCATAATGTGGCAGTATGTACCGCCAGCCTGTTGGTGGTACTACCATTACATTATTACTGACCGCCAGGGTCATAATTACCCCCTTAGTGTTCAGTTTTATAGAGTGGAGTAGAATGACATAGTGAGCAGTGGTGTAGAATACAGTGATGCAGAACAGAATGTAGTGGCATAGAGTTCAGTGACATGGAGTGCAGTTGTGTAGAGAGTATTAGCATAGAGTGCAGTGGTTAAGAATAGAGTGGCATCGAGTGCAGTGGCATAGAGTGGAGTGGTTCAGAGTGGAGTAGAGTGGTGTAGAATAGATTGTTTCTGAGTAGAGTGAAGTAGTATAGAGTGGAGTGGTGCAGGATAGAGTGAAGTTACATAGGGTGGCATAGAGTGTAACGGTGTAAAGTGGTGTAAAGTGCAGTGGCATAGATTACAGCAGTGTAGAGAGGATTAGATTCACTTATGGTGAATTGGTGTAGAGTACAGGGCATAGAGTTCAGTGGTAAAGAGTAAAGTGTATTGTCATAGAGTTCAGTAGCACAGAGTGCAGTGTTGCAAAGTGGTGTAGAGTGGAGTTGTATGAAGTAGATTGGTGTTTGCTACACTGCAGTGGTATAGAGTACAGTGGTGAAGAGTGCATTAGCGTAGAGTAGAGTGGTACAGGGTAGAGTAGAGAGGTGTAAAGTGAAGTGGTGTAGAGCGCAGTGCTGTAGACTGGAGTGGTGCAGAGTGCAGGGGTGTAGAGAGGTGCAAAGTTAAATGGTGCTGAGATACAGAGCAGTGGTGTGAAGGGGCTCAGAGTACAGATGAGTGGCAGAGAGTGGAGTATTCTTGGTGTGGTAACACATTGCCATTACAGACAACACATTTTCAATTGAAATGACCATTACATTTGTACAGACATACAGTGTTACTAATAAAACAATACAGTGCACAGAAAATGTGTGGAAATTGCATCACCTAGTGTAATTTTCCGCTTTGATCTTATTAAAGTATTTGCTTCAAACACACTTCAGAAATAACAAAAAATGAGATTCATTTGTGTTCCTAATTCTGATATATTCTGAAATACATACATAGTTCACTTAAATGTAGTTGTGGCCTAGAAACAAACCCTTTCCTACCCCTAGTTTCCAGCAAGATTATCACATAAATCGTTTTATTTGAAGTCAGAAAAATAAATGAAGACAAGTAGCCTCAGAAGACAGAGCCTGACATTTGACCTCACTCTTTGAATGCACAGCAAATGTGATGAGGCCTGTTTGCCAAAAGGGAGCACTCGGAAGGATAACTACAAGTAAGGTTTGTGCAAGGTAATGTACAAACTCAAGCTGGACAGCCTAAAACAAATAAAGGCAGGAAATGGAAAGCAAGGAAATGTGACTTACACATCAGAAACCCAATGGCAAGCAACAGGTAGGATGCATGCCTAGGTCAACTTTCTGAATGTTCTCAATATGTGTTTAGGAAACCAGACAGCTGCAGTGTCTGGAAGTCGGCGAACTAAAAAGAATCAAATACAGTTTTTTTGCTTCCTTAAAGCTAGGCTCAGTGACGGTGGAACAACATTTAGGATTTTAGATGATATACTTCATGTTTAAGGGTACCACAGGGATGAAAGAAATGGGATGCAAGGTCTTTAAGTCTTACCAACAGGTCAATGGAATCCTCTGGAATCACTGAGCACGTCAAGCAAGCTTTAGTTCTTAACAGCAAAGGCATTTTAAACTACTTTCTTCTTTAAGTACATACATTTCCACCTACATCATACTGCCAAACCTGAAAAACCAAATCATGTGCTCTTTGTAGATGCTATTCTATGCAAATTGATCATTTACAAAGATGTAGTTACAAAATTAGAAAAACAAATACTATTAGTAAAAAAAATACATTCCAGAGAAAAATCCTGTAATGTAATTTTTGCAAACCATATCTTGCTGTTGGAAGAATGTTATTAGTAGGGATAAATATACATCTAGTACTAGCAACAAGGCCACCCTGTCAACATTGGGTCCCCTCAAGGTCTCAAAACATCAGCCCCTGGCTCTACCCCAGGTAGCTTGACTGCGATCAGGCAGGCTTAACTTAGGAGAAAGGTATGTAAAGCATTTAAATACACCAATACAGTAAATAAGTAAGAGACAACACACAATAAAAATTATACACCAATTTATAAAAATAGGAAATACTGTTATCTTTAAAATGACACAGAAAAACAAAAATCCAATAGTGGGAACCGGAGATAAATTTTTTAAAGATTAAATAAAAAAATTTGCTTTCTAGTGCTCAAAAGCCAATATCGCCATCCAGGGACTTTTGGTCGGCTAGACTTGGACCAAATCACAATTTGAGGCCCACAGAGATGGAGCCCTGCTCGGATACACTGCGTTGGAGGCCTTGATCAAAATTTTGCCCTTGGACTTAGTTGTTTTTCTGGATCTTATTCTCTCATCATCAGGGGATGCACCTCATTAGGCTGGGATCCAAAGTGCCGTCCTCGGCTTGAGTTTCTGCAAAGCCATGGACAAATCCTGGAAGTCTCATCGATGGATATAAGCTCTGGAGCTTTAGTGGAATGAACTTGAAATTCCGACTAGCTCGTGGTTTGGCGGCAGTGGCTTGACTCTCGTTGACAGTTCAGTCATCTTCTGGAACTTTCTCACAAAAGTCCTCCAAACTTCTGGATTTCCTTCCAGAAGTTCTCCTTTGGGTCTCAACATGTCCAAAACACAAATCCAAGGGTCTATAAGCTCTGTGTTGGTCCTTGGAAGTTTGGACCACAATTCCCACAGTGCACCTGGGCAAATCCTTAAATGTCCCCTGGACGCACTCCAGGCTGGGGACTTCTAGAGGAAGTTGGTGCAGGCAAGCTCTAATAACCTGTTGCTTTCAGGGAGTCCACTCCTTAGTCATTTTGGAAGCAAGGCAAAGTCCTTAGGGCTGTTGTTCCTGTGTGCAACAGGAGCAGTCCTTCAGAGTGCAGTCCTTTCGGTTGCAGACCAGGGCTCCAACAGGGCAGTCCTTCTCCTCCTTCTGGTTTCAGGCAGCAGATCTGAGCTGCAATGCAGCTCAGACATATTTATTCAATCATGTTAAGGGACAAACAGGGGGCACCCCTGTCCAATGAGATGCAGGGAGCTACCAAGAAGCATGCAGCTTCCTCCAAAGTGTGGTATTTTGTTGTCCCACAAAGCACTGCATGTTAAAATCCAAGATGGAGGATTTCTCTCCAGCAGAGTAAGACCTGGCTAAACCAATCTACTGGTGTGGCTGATTTCCATTCAACACTTCCTTTCAGATCCCATGCAAATTTCTTTCCTGGGCCTGCAATCTGTCTGAGAGGTACAGATAGAGGGGGTGGGCCTGGCTGGCATTCCTAGCTGCCCTGCTCTCTTTGAAGCCTAGTTTGATTCACCCAGACCCCTTCCTGGCACAAGCCCTGCAGCTGCAGAGCTCCCTCTCCCAGGTAACCTCTGCCCTATTCAGGCCACTTATCACCTCATCAAAGCAGTCTGGCTAATCTTATTGAGGCTGACCAATCAGGAGAGGCCACTAGCAGGCTGGATTCTGGCTTACAGAAAAGAAAGTCCTATAACTTCTCTTCTGTAGTAGGTATGATGGCAAGTTATTGGCTGTATCATTACCAATCTATTGAGTACTTGAATTACACATTTAGCTCCTTTCTAGCTATATGTATGAGTATATTAAATATTCCAATGTTAACCTATGGAGCTAAGGCCCTGATTTATACTTTTTGCCGCAAACCTGCACTAGCGCAGGTTTGCGGCAAAAAGTTTACTGCCGACTACCGCCATTCCTAGACGCCAGCCAAGCATCATATTTAAGGAATGACGCTAGCTGGGGCTAAGGCCCGGTTAACATAAAAATAAATGGCGCTAAACGGCAGGGGAGGAGTAGGGAAGACTGGGGGTTGTGGGTCAAAGAATGGTGCAATTCAGGTTATCGTCAAAAATATTGTCTCTAACCTGACTAGCGCCATTTTTTGACGCACAACCCCCATGGACATGACTCCTATTTTAGCAAAGACAGGAGTCATGCCCCCCTACCCAATGGCCATGCCCAGGGGACTTATGTCCCTTGTCCATGGCCATTGGGCACAGTGCCATGTAGGGGGCCCCAAGTTAGGCCCCCCCATGGCGCATAAAAAAAAGAATAATGAAAAGCTTACCTGGACTAACCTTGGATGGTTCCCCCCATCCTTGGGTGTCCTCCAGGGGTGTGTGGGGGTGTCAGGGGGTGTTCCTGGGGGCAGGGAAGGGCACCTGTGGACTGCTTCCATGGTCTCCCACCATGGAAATGAGCCCACAGGTCCCCTAACGCCTGCCCTGACCCAGGCATTAAATAACGGCGCTAAACAGCCTTAGGACCATTATTTAAGGCCCTCCTCCTCCCGTGCGTGATTTTTGCACAGGAGGATAAAAAAGGCGCAAGCGCCTTAGAGTAATCTTTTGCCTGGGAATGCCTACCTTGCATCTCATTGATGTAAGGTAGGTTTCCACTGTCAAAAAATGACGCAAACTCCATAACTTTGACGCTAGACGGGTCTAACACCAAAGTATAAATATGGAGTTAAGTTTGCGATGGATTTGCGTAAAATAAAAATGACGCAAATCCGGCGCAAACAGAGTATAAATATAGGCCCAAGTATCTACAATGTGGAAACATGAAATGGACAGTTTTTTTGTCATGAGGGCATATAAACACATTTTATAATGTCCCTGCTTATAGTTACATAGCACCCCCACCCCTGGGGCACCTAAGGGAGACCTTAGGGGTGGCTTATTTGTAAAAAATAAGTTAGATTATCACTTTGAAAGTACCTTTAATTGCAAAGAATTTGCACACTTTTTACTTTTTAAACACAGGCTGCAAGGCAGACAGCAGTGCACACTCGAGTGCAGGAAATCTACTGGGCCTCTAAACCTTCCTGCCCTATTATATACTAGGGCCTTATAGGTAGTTTGCATCCTCCTTGTAATTGGGCCACATTACCATATACCTTTTGATCAGAGCACTGACCCTGGGCCTGGTTAGCAGAGCCCAGTGCACAGTCAGGGTAAGTTACCAGCAGTATCAGTCAGAGAAAATGGAAGGAGACATGCTAAAACCATGACTGTTTCACATGCCCGCCCTAAACGAAAGGTGATGGGTAACTAACCTACACCCTGGTAGTCCTCATCAGCTAAGTGGAAAAACCTGGAAAGTCCATCCGCATTGGCATGTGCCACCCCTGGTCTATGTTCCAATGTGAAGTCCATCCCCTGTAGGTAAATGCACCACCTCAGCAATTTAGAATTCTCCCCTCCCATCTGCATGAGCCATTTGAGAGGTCTATGCCAGTTTGAACATGAAAGTGAGTACCAAACAAGTGTGGCCCAGCTTTTTCAGGGTCCAAACCACAGCAAAGGCTTCCTTCTCAATGGCACTCATCTTTGCTCTCTGGGAGTAGTCACCTGCTAATGAAGGGCAACTGGCTGATCAAGGCCCTCCTAATTTACTTACCTGTGCCAACACTCCCCCACCCATGTTCTGAAACATCTGTCTGAACCACAAAGTCCTTAGTGTACTCAGGGGCCAGTAACACTGGTACTGAGCACATAGCCTCTTTGAGAGTGTCAAGGGCCTTTTGACACTCTGGGGTCCACATGGCTTTCTTTGGCTTCTTTTTAGAAGTGAATTCTCTCAGGGGAGCCACAATGGTCCAATAGTTTTGAACAAATTGTCTATAACATAATACCCAGTCAGGCCTAAGAAAGTCCAGACCTCTGTCTAAGTTGTAAGAGCAGTCCAATAGAGCATGGTCTGGATTTTGGCCTGGAGAGGTTGTACATGGCCTCCACCTACAAGGTGACCCAGGTACACAACTGAACTCTGCCCCACTTGGCACTTAGGGGGGTCATTAAGACCCTGGCGGATGGCGGATAAGCGGCGGTAAGACCGCCAACAGGCTGGCGGTCTTTTTTTGGGAATTATGACCATGGCGGTTACCGCCATGGTCATCCGCCGCTTCTCCGTTCCGCCCGCCAGGCCGGAGATGACCGCTGGGCTGGAGACCTGGGTCAGCAGCCCGGCGGTCGTCACTATACCGCCTGCGGTATTTTGACCCGGCTTACCGCCATGGATTTCATACGGTTGGAACCGCTATGAAATCCATGGCGGTAAGCACTATCAGTGCCAGGGAATTCCTTCCCTAGCACTGATAGGGGTCTCCCCCACCCCGACTCCCTCCCCTACACCCCCCCACCCCTGCCACCCCCCAAAGGTGGCAGGACCCCCCTCCCCACCCCGACCCCCAACATCACATCACTCATGCACACACGACACACAAACGCAGGCACCACCAACACACATACACGCACACACACCGACATACATGCCAACATCCACACACAGAGTCAGACACACACTCCCACATTCATACATACACGCACACAACCATGCAGACATACCTACAGACATACCCGCACTCATTCCCATACTCACAGCAGCCCCGCAAGCATACAGACACTCACACATCCCCACTACATACACACATGCACACCCCCATGCACGCACACAACACACAACACCCCTCCCCACCCCCTTCCCCTCACAGACGATCGACTTACCTGGTCCGACGATCCTCCGGGAGGGGACGGTGCCATGGGGGCTGCTCCGCCGACACCACACCGTCAACAGAACACCGCCACGCCGAATCACAGGACGTGATTCGGTGGGCGGTGTTGTGTTGACGTGGCGGTGGAGGTGGAGCAACCACTATCCCGCCGCCCGCCAGTATGGCTGTTGGCGGCTCTCCGTCCGAAAAAGGACCGAGAGCTGCCAAGAGTCATAATACGCAGAGCGGAAAACCGCCACCACTGGCGGTCTTCTGCACGGCGGTCCCTCAGCGGTCTTGACAAAAGACCGCCAAGGTCAAAATGACCCCCTTAGTGTCCTTAATAGTCAGACCTGCCTGATGCAGGGTTAGCACTTCCTTCAGGTGATTTAATTGATCCCCCCTGGTCCAGCCCAGCCCAGGCAGGATCCTGTTCACCATCATTTGGAGGGTGGCAGGGGAATCTTTAAGGCAAGGGGTATTACTTTAAAGTGAAAATGTCCCTCTGCTGTGGAGAATGCTGACCTCTCCTTTGCTTCTTCACTGAGAGCAATCTGCCAGTAGAGGTCAAATCAAATGTACTCAGGTACTTAACAGCCCTTAACCTATCAATGAGCTCATCAGCTTTAGGAATAGGGTGAGCATCAGTCTTTGTGACTACATTCAGTACTCTGTAGGCCACACAAAACCTCACCCTGCAACTCTTTCTGTTCCCCCAAGGGATTAGGTTTGGGTACCAGCCCCACTGTACTGGCCCAGGGACTGTCAGATGGCTCAATTACCCCCAATTCCAGCATTTTACATACCGGAGGTTTGATACTGGCTTTGACCTGGTCAGACAACCTTTACAAATTGCTTCTGACAGCTAGGTCTCTCACCAGTCTCAATGCCATGGACACACCAAGTGGTGAGTCCAGGGGTCAGGAAAACAGCCAAGCAAACTGCTCCAACACTCATTTGCAGTCTTTCTGCTGCTGTTCTGTCAGCTTGGAAGAAGGTATAACTCCCTCCATCTTAAACATTGTGGGAGAGGAGGACTGGCAGTGGCTCAGTTTCCTCTTCTTCTCCTTCATCTGTGAACATCAGCATGGTCATGTCTGCCCTGTCTTGATGGGGTTTAATGCAGGATCCTTTAAGGGCTCCTGGGGGTGTTAAAGTCTCCAAGGTAGGTAACTTCACCCTTCCTCTCTAGGATGCGATAGGGCCCAGTCCTCGTGTCTTGGAGAGCCCTAGAAGCCACATGCTCCAGCACCTATACCACTTGTCCTGGTTTGTACTCAGGCATGGTAGCCTTCTGGTCTTGCCAAAGCTTCATGAGCTCTTGACTGGCCTCCAGGTCCCTGCTTGCTTTGTACATATACTCTTCCATACAAGATATCAGGCCTAGTATATAGTCCAAAACATTGTCCTTGGCTTCCCTATAGGCTTTTCCCAAGCCCCGGTCACCAGGCACAATGGGCCTCTTACAAGGTGCCCAAACAGCAATTCAAAGGGGCTAAAGCCAATCCCTTGTTGTGGGACCTACCTATACTTAAACAGTAAGCATAGAAGGAGAATAACCCATCTCCTCCTGAGTTTGTCAGACAAACCATTGATCATGTCCGTTAGGGACTTATTGAATCTCTCCACCAGACCATTAGTCTGGGGATGATATGGAGTTGTGAACTTGTAGGTGACACCACATTCTTCCCACACTGCTTTCACATAGCTGGTCAGGAAATATGTGCTCCTATCTGAAACAATCTCCTTTGGGAAACCCACTCGGGTGAACACACCTATTATTGCCCTAGCAACTGAAAGAACAGTGACTGCTCTGCAGGGAATTTCCTCAGGGTACCTACCTTGTGGCATGGTCTACTACCACCAAGATATACCTGCTCCCTGATTCAGTTGGTTGCTCTAAGGAACCAACAATGTCAACCTCACTCTCTGGAAGGGAATCCCAACCACTGGCAGTGGTATCAAGGGAACATTTGGTTTGCCTCCTGTCTTGCCACTGGCCTGACAGGTTGCACAGAAGCTACAGAAGTCCTTCACTTTGGTAGACATGCTGGGCCAATAGAAATAGTTAACCAACCAGTTCCAAGTTTTATTCTGACCCAAATGACCTGCCAAGTGGAAGTCATGACTTATGGTGAGGAGGAATTCTCTGTACTTTTAGGGGACCACCAACCTCCTGGTGGCTCCCTCTTTAAGGCCTCTGGCCTGAGTATATAGAAATCCATCCTCCCAATAGACTGTGTGGAATCCACTGACATCACCCTACTCTTCCCTAGAGACAGTCTGCCTCAGGTCATCAAGAGTGGGACACTCTCTCTGACCCTGGCAAAACCCCTCTCTGGTGAGTCCACTAGCTCTTATCAATTCTGCCAAGTAAGACAGAACTTACAGGAGTGGAATTCCACCCTGAGAGGTTAATTTCCCAGTAGGCAGACACTGGGAGGGCATGAGACATAGCCACCTGTTCAAGGCATGTCACACCTCCCCATTCCAAACTCCCCATTGCCATGGGATTGTGTTTGGCTCTGCTGTCTAGTGGTATACACCAAGTTTAATCTGCTCTGGAGAAACCAGCTTCTGTGTGACCATAGTCACACTGGCTCCTGTAACTCTCTGAGCCTCAACCATAGTCCCATTGATTTTAGGCCTTTGCCTGTACCTCTTCATGCTGGGAAGCAAGGGGGCCAAGGTTGCAGTTTCCACCCCACCCAGGGATAATAAGGTTGCCTCCGTCAACCCTTCCCCATTGCTGGTACAATCTCCATCCCCACACCTACACTAGCAGTCCCTGTTGACTGCCCACCAGTCGGGGTCTTCTTGGTGCAGACAGCATCTGCTCTCTTGTGTCCTGACTGATGACAGTCCTAACACTTCACTGCCTTCAAAAGTTCAAGGAAATTCCCATCCTTGGTAGAGTCATAGTTTTTTCCCTGATACCCTCTCCTTTTAAAAGTGGATTGACTCGGGGTCCCTCCCTCTTGTGCGGGTTTTTGTGGGCCTATTGAAGACTCTTTCTGTTTTTAACCTTTTTTCCCCTGGGCTTTATTTTTGGTCACACCTCAGGTATTGATTACAAACCCGGGTTCTCAGCCAGTCATCAGCTGTCTCCCCCAGTTCCCTGGGACCAGATAGCTAGTCTAATAGACACTGGCGTAACTTCTCTTGTACACAAATTAGGATGTGCTCTTTAAGACTTAAACTATACAGCCCCTAATTAATATTTACTTGGTTACCCTTAATCCAACCCCCTAGTGCTTTCACTGAGACATCTACAAGGCCCACCCAGGACTATGTGCTCACCTGCTGGGTGTCTCTGACTGTCATCCTGTACTGTTCTGGGTGAAGACTACATTTCTTGACTAAACATTTCCTCATGTCTGGGTAGGATTCTGATGCCCCCCACCCTCTCTAGGGTCAGGAGCCTATCCCTCCCAGCTATTGCCTTCAATTCCCACAGGAGTAAACCTCAATACTTAGGAATAATGCTTAACATCTCAAGGGACCTTTCAAATGCAGTCAACCATTTGTCAATATCATCCCCCATCAGTGTACATGGGAACTATTCCCTTGGGAAGCCTGCGATTAAACTTACCACCCTGGGAATCTCAGCATCTCCTTCATTGTATCTGCCACCATTTCTTCTCTCGCCCACTTCTTCTTTCCTCCTTCTCTGAAGCTAGGACTCCCAACTGAGCCTGAAGCTTTGTCTCTTCAAGGGACAGTTCTGGTTTCCCTGTGGGGAGCCTCCCTTCATTCCCTCCCCTAGCTGGTAGTACGAATTTATTACTGGATGTGATGGACAGGGTGTCATTCTCCTCCTCCTGGTGGAGGTTGTTAGAATGTTATCCTTCCTCTCCCCTTCATTCTTTGAAATTGTCTGTGCCCAGACCTTAAGGTACATAATCAGCTCTGCTTTCCTAATCCTAATAGCAGCAGGTAGCCCCCTGACTCTACAGTAAACCCTAAGTTCAGCCACTTTGAGTTTGTTCAGTTTAGCCACTGTTCCAGCCAGGCACACCTCTGCACACCTACACATTTTACTTACCAACTTACCTCTGCTTCACAGCGATCAGTCATCTGGTGCCGAACCCAGGATTTGAACCCTGGTCGCTGGGTGGAAAACAGGCCGCTGGACCACACAGGCTTCGATCTCTATACCATTTCCAATCGTCCCTATATCATGGCTATTCTGTATCATGTGCAATAGGGGACCTGTATATTGCTTATAGATGCTCCTGAATGACTGGTTACCATCAAGGAGCTATAGTTCCATGGAAATGTCATCTGCCTCTGTTGCTAGAGGTTTCCGAAGACGACGGTTCATACCCCGCAGAGGCTGCAAAATTTATTTTTTTATTTTTTCCCATTAACTAACTTTTCAAGTTTATAATACCGAGGAGCAATTTCAGACACTCTTTTTTGCACGAGTGCCCGAAAATTATAAATATTTTCTCTCCTGACTCCCATGCAACCCCCTTCTTCATAAGTAGGAGAAAAATGGGCAAAGCATTATCTTCAGTTATCAATCAATTCATTTTTTGTCTTTGAATTTGTCATTTTGCAGCGCAAATGTGGCCTAGGTGGCATAACTGAGCAGAAATAGTCAAATAGGTTGAGTGGTGGGGATTTTTCATTTTGGTGTGAGCAGAGCTGTGTAATTAGGGGGATAGTGCCTTTGTTACTGGCTAGGCATATTGGCCTAGCGTTAGCCCTCACTCATGAAATGATGGTTGAAGTTTGGATCTGGTGAAACTCCCTTAATTAGGTGCAATCAGAAGACAGACACGTTGAACTTTTCAAGAGGCAGAAAAGGGTAAAGTCAGGCGTTTGCTCCATTGGGCCTGAATCATGCCTGTTGCAGCAGCTGGTCTGCCCTGGTCTGTCCTGGTCTGGCCTGGCCTTGCCTGGCCTGACTTGTCACTGGGTCATTAAACAACCCAGTGCTCAGTCTTTAGGTAGCAAGCAAGGCCCGTGAACGCCCACAAACAGCCATGTTCTATATAGAGGAAGACTGCAGGCAATTTGGCACCCTGCTAAATGAGGGTTCTACCCCATGAGTGGCCTTCGAGTGGGAAAAGCTTTAGCGTAAGACAGGGTGTCGAGCTTAAAATTCTGCTGAAAACCATATGTTGGAGGCCATATCCTGGTGGACGCCTGTGAATGTCTCAGGCCAAAGTAAGCATGGGAGGACATTATTTGCATGGGACAGCCCCCTTCTAAATCACATCATCATGCTGCAGTTGCCATGTAGCGTTACTAGAGGGCAGCAGTATGAACATAGTGAAAGAGAGAAGTGTTAAATCTGTTTGCTGACATACCGCTTGTCCATGTTGGTCTTTGCTGGGCCTGAGGACTACAAAAAGCCAGTGAATGAGGAATGATTATCCTGCATTTGTAGGGAAGGGAGGGTACTTGGAGGGAAAAGAGCAAGATGAAAGAGTCAAAGCATACATGTTTGCTGGGTGATTGAGTGAATGTGCCATCTGTCTCTTTGAAAGGACATGTGAGAAAGGAACAACAGCCCACGGTCCTCAGATGGGAGAAGAAGCACAGAAGAGCATTTTCCCCAAAATAAAAACCTTTACTCCATCTCAAAGATTCCAAGTGCAAAATGATACTTTGCAGGTTGTAAGATTTGCCTTGTTTGCTGCATAAATATGCAGAGTTAGTGAGGCTCTTCCCAGAATATAAGTAGCACACTCTTTGGGAGTATCCTTAGGCCAGGCATGTTAGGCACGTAATTGGCAATATGAGGCCAAGAAAAACTTTAGTTAGCTTGCCCTAATCATCTGCAGGATAGGAAGACACTGGAGAGAAACTAGAGCGGGAACCAGGCTGCACAAAAAAAGGGCCAGGGTGGCACATTACACCTTATCAGGAATATCTGATCCCCATACCTCTGTGCCTGGGACATATTTGTGACTTCTCGATACCCCCATCTCATTGCTGCTCAAATGTTCCCTCATGGTATTCCACCTTTGGAAGTGCACTAACAAATTTTCAAACCATTTGAATGACCGTAAACACCCATTCTTTTGGCCCTCCATTTGTAATTCTCCCAGTAAACCAAGTGCTTTTGCCATTGTCCAGCCTCCAGTGACCGGTTGGATGCCCATTGCTCGGCATGTCATCCACTTACCACTCCGCGCAGCCCCTCTCAGCACACTCAGGCTATGCTTCATTAAATCCGATATACATGATCTGTCTCACTATAAGCTCTGACCTTCCCTCTGTGGATTATATACCCAATTCAAATTTGACAAATCACTTGCCGAGCACCCCAGACTATCTGCAGACGCTGCCAATTCATGGACTACTGCCTAGTTTGCATGCCATGATTATTCTCTCTGCCACATCCAACCAATAGCCACATGTGCCTTCTCCCTGCCTCATTGATCTACTTCCCCAACCACCCCCCTTATTTAGCAAATGTTAATGCTCTCAGCTGTCATAGCGGGCATCTCTGCTTCGTGTTCACCCACTTTTCCCCTTCTTTCTTAGGAGCCCACCTGTGCTCAGTTGGTCATTCCCCCAAGTGTCACTTGAAGCTCGCCTTCCTTCTAGTTGTCTACCTTATGTAGCCCATTTCAGTACTACTATCACACCAATTGTCATTTTGTGGCTGCTGCTTTGTGGTGAGTGAACAAACCAGAGGGTATGGCACGAGAAATTGGTCCCATGTGACTAGTTCTTGAAAACCCCAAAGACCCTTTCACTACTGTCAGTTCCATCAGACCTTTTTGACTTCACCCCTCTTGCCCCCTGAGGACAGTACTCACACAATAGGGGACACACTTGCAAACATGCCCCTTCACTTCAGTGTCTGAACTTCTGATTTCAATACAACTACCCCAAGAGATCTCGTAACAGATCCTGCGAGGGTGGGGGGGAAATAAAAATTTGGGGTGCTTTGCATCCCCCCCTTCGCGTTGTCTTACCACGTGCTCCTTGCTGCCACCAGTTTCAATACCATAATTACCGTATATCTGTATGGTGTCCCTTGTGGTTGGTACTAAAAAGTGTCCCAAGCCTGTTCCCTAAGTTCCCTCTGTTGGCCCTATGCTTTTGAGGTAAGCCCCCCCCCCACAAGGAAGGGTGGGAGCAACAAAAACTGTGGGTAGGGCCCCCCACCCCACCCCCCAAGCTACATTGTCCTGTGCCATCTGCCACCCTCTTTTGTAATGCACCCCCAACACCCCTTTTTTACACTGCTCCCCAAAATTTGACCCCACCCCATCAGCTGTGTAGTTTGGGGGGCGTCGGTCATAAAATGTTGGGGGAGGTCACTGCTGAAGGGGGAGGGGCACTGTTTACTTGCTGCAAGTTGGCCTCACTCTCCTCCTAACCTAGTGCCCTAGACTCCCCCTACTTCTGTGACCCCATTCCTCCTCCCTGGGATTGCATTTCTGCTGATGCCCCACCCCTCTCCTTCTACACCCATGCCTCCCCTAGGCTCTATGCCACCACCTATCCGTAGTCTCCTCCCTCACCGGGGACCCCCTTCTCTCTGCTGCCCACTCAGCTTTCCCTTCTTGCTCCACCCTGCCCCTGTGACTGCTCCCCTCTACTCACATCACCTGAAGCCATCCTCACTCTTCCCCAGCCAGGCCCATCTCGACACACACACTCACACCACCTGTTCTGTCATCCATCAATCAGGCACACCTCCGCACACGTTTTACTCACCAACTTACCTCTGTTTCACAGCCATCAGTCATCTGATGCCAAACCTGGGATTTGAACCCTGGTCGTCTGGTTGGAAGGCAGGCACTTAGCCAATGGACCACACAGGCTTCCATATCTAAACCGTTTCTAATCATCCCTATATCATGGCTATTCTGTATCATGTGCCATAGGGGGCCTGTATATTGCTTATAGATGCTCCTGAATGACAGGTAGCCATCTAGGAGCTATAGCTCAATGGCAATGTCATCTTCCTCTGGTGCTAGAGGTTTCTTAGGACAAGGGTTCAAACCCAGCAGAGGCTGCTAAAAACTATTTTTTTTCTTTTTTCCCATTAACTAACTTTTCAAGTTTATAAAATTGAGGAGCAATTTCAGACATTCTTTTTTGCACAAGTGCCCGAAAATTATAAATATTTTCTCTCCTGACTCCCATGCAACCCCCTTCTTCATAATTAGGAGAAAAATGGGCAAAGCATTATCTTCAGTTCTCAATCAATTCATTTTTTGTCTTTGAATTTGTCATTTTGCAGCGCAGATGTGGCCTAGGGGGCATAACTGAGCAGACGTAAACCTCCCAGAAATAGTCAAATAGGTTGAGTGGTGGGGATTTTTCATTTTGGTGTGAGCAGAGCTGTGTAATTAGGGGGATATTGCCTGTGCTGCTGGCTAGGCATATTGGCCTAGCGTTAGCTCTCACTCATGAAATGATGGTTGAAGTTTGGAGCTGGTGAAACTCCCTTTATTAGGTGCAATCAGAAGACAGACATGTTGAACTTTTCAAGAGGCAGAAAAGGGTAAAGTCAGGCGTTTGCTCCCTTGGGCCTGCATCATGCCTGTTGCTACCAGCTGGCCTGGCCTGGCAATGGGTCTTTACACAACCCAGTGCTCAGTCTTCAGGTAGCAAGCAAGGCCCACGAACGCCCATGTTCTGTATAGAGGAAGTCTGCAGGCAATTTGGCACCCTGCTAAATGAGGGTGCTGCCTCATGAGCAGCCTTCGAGTGGGAAAAGCTTTAGCGTAAGACAGGTTGTCAAGCTTAAAATTCTGCTGAAAACCATATGTTGGAGGCGATATCCTGGTGGACGCCTGTGAATGTCTTAGGCCAAAGTAAGCATGGGAGGACATTATTTGCATAGGACAGCCCCCTTCTAAATCATATCATCATGCTGCAGTTGCCATGTAGCGTTACTAGAGGGCATCAGTATGACCATAGTAGAAGAGAGAAGTTTTAAATCTGTTTGCTGACATACCGCTTGTCCATGTTGGTCTTTGCTGGGCCTGAGGACTACAATAAGCGAGTGAATGAGGAAGGAGGAATGATTATCCTGCATTTGTGGGGAAGGGAGGGTACTTGGAGGGAAAAGAGCAAGATGAAAGAGTCAAAGCATACATGTTTGCTGAGTGATTGAGTGAGTGCGCCATCTGTCTCTTTGAAAGGACATGTGAGAAAGGAACAGCAGCCTACGGTTCTCAGATGGGAGAAGAAGCTTAGACGAGCATTGTTCCCAAAATAATAAACCTTTACTCCATCTCAAAGCTTCCAAGTGCAGAATGAGACTTTGCAGGTTGTAAGATTTGCCTGGTTTGCTGCATAAATATGAAGAGCTAGTGAGGCTCTAAGAAGCACACTCTTTGGGAGTATCCTTAGGCAAGGCATGCCAGGCACGTAATTGGGGATATGAGGCCAAGAAAAACTTTAGGAAGCTTGCTCTAATCATCTGCAGGATAGGAAGACACTGGAGAGAAACTAGAGTGGGAACCAGGCTGCACAAAAAAGGGCCAGGGTGGCACATTACACCCTAGCTGGAATATCTGATCCCCATACCTCTGTGCCTAGGACAGCATTTGTGACCTCTAAATACTCACATCTCATTGCCGCTCAAATGTTCCCTCTTAGTATCCCTCCTTCGGAAGTGCACAAACAAATTTTCAAGCATTTGAATGACCATAAACACCCTTCCTTTTGGCCCTCCATTTGTAATTCTCCCAGTAAACCCAGGTGCTTTTGCCATTCTCCAGCCTCCATTGACCGGTTGGATGCACATTGCTCGTCACGTCATTCACTTACCACTCCGTGCAGCCCCTCTCAGCACACTCAGGCTATGCTTCATCAAATCCGATATACATGATCTGTCTCACTATAAGCTCTGACCTTCCCTCTGTGGATTATATACCCAATCCAAGGAGGACAAATCACTTGCCGAGCACCACAAACTATCTGCAGACGCTTCCAATTCATGGACTACTGCCTAGTTTGCATGCCATGATTATTCTCTATGCCACATCCAACCAATTGCCACATGCGCCCTCTCCCTGCCTCATTCATCTACTTCCCCAACCATCTCCCTTATTTAGCAAATTTGAATGCTCTCAGCTGCCATAGCGGGCATCTCTGCTTCATGTTCACCCACTTTTCCCCTTCTTTCTTAGTAGCTCATCTGTGCTCAGATGGCCACTCATCCAAGTGTCACTTGAAGCTCACCTTCCTTCTAGTTATCTACCTTATATAGCCCCTTTCAGTTTTGTGGCTGCTGCTTTGTGGTGAGTGAATAAATGAGAGGGTATGACATGAGAAATTGGTCCCATGTGACCAGTTCTTGAAAACACCAAGGCCCCTTTCACTACTACTGTCAGTTCCATCAGACCTTTTGACTTCACCCCTCTTGCCCCCTGAGGACAGTACTCACACAATGGGGGAGTAACAGATCCTTCGAGGGTGGGAGGTAAATAAAAACTTGGGGTGCCTTGCCCCACCCTTCGCAGTAACTTACCACGTGCTCCTTGCTGCCACCTCTTGCAATACCATAATTACCCTATGTCAGTGTGGTGTCCCTTGCGGTTGGTACTAAAAAGTGTCCCAAGCCTGTTCCCCAAGTTCCCTCTGTTGCCCCTACACTTTTGGGGTATGCCCTGCCCCCACAAGGAAGAGGGGGAGCAAATAAATCTATCCCCCCCTGCCCCCAACCCTCCCCAAGCCACATCATTCTGTGCCATCTGCCACCCTCCTTTGTAATGCACCCCTACACCCCTTTTTTACACTGCTCCCCAAAATTTGACCCCTCCTAACTGTGTAGTTTGGGGGGGGGCGTCAGTCATAACATATCGGGGGTCACTGCGTACCTGGTGCAAGTTGGCCTCACTCTCCTCCCCAAGACTCCACCTACTTCTGTGACCCCAGTCTTCCTCCCTGGGATAGCCTTTCCTCTGTGGCCCCCACCCCTCTCCTTCTACACCCATGCCCCCCAGGCTCTATGTCACCACCTATCCCTAGTCTCCCCCCCCCCCCACGGAGCCCCCCCTTCTCTCAGCTGCTCACTCGGCTTTCCCTTCTTGCTCCACCATTTCACACGCAGCCCCTGTGACTCCTCCTCTCTTCTCACATCCTCTCACTACACCTGGAGCCAGCCTCACTCTTCACCATCCAGGCCCATCTCCACACCCCCCCGTTCTTTCATCCACCATTCAGGACCATCTCCTCACACACCAACCACTCTTTCATCCACCATCCAGGTCTATCTGCACTTATACACCAACCACTCTTTCATCCTCCAATCACCAGCCAGGCACATCTCCGCACATGTACACAGACACACATTTCACTTACCAAATTACCTCTGCTTCACAGCCATCAGGTGCCAAACCGAGCATTTGAACCCTGGTCGTTTGGGTGGAAGGTAGCCACTGGACCACATGGGCTTCCATATCTGTACTATTTCTAATTGTCCCTATGTCATGGCTATTCTGTAGCATGTGCAATAGGGGGCCTGTATATTGCTTATAGATGCTCCTGAATGATTGAGTACCATCAAGGAGCTGTAGCTCAAAGGCAATGTCATCTGCCTCTGGTGCTAGAGTCTTCCCAGGATAAGGGTTCAAACCCCACCAATGCTATCAGAGGCTGCATTTTTTTTTTTTTTTTTTCCCATTTGCTGACTTTTCAATTTTATAAAACCGAGGAGCAATTTCAGACACACTTTTTTGCACGAGTACTCGAAAATTATAAATATTTTCTCTCCTGACTCCCATGCAACCCCCTTCTTCATAAGTAGGAGAAAAATGGGCAAAGCATTATCTTCAGTTCTCAATCAATCGATTTTTTGTCCTTGAATTTGGCATTTTGTAGCACGAATGTGGACTAGGGGGCATAACTGAGCAGAAGTAAACCTCACAGAAATAGTCAAATAGGTTAAGTGGTGGGGATTTTTCATTTTGGTGTGAGCAGAGCTGTGTTTAATTAGGAGGATAGTGCCTGTGCTGATGGCTAGGCATATTGACCTAGCATTAGCTCTCACTCATGAAATGATGGGTTAAGTTTGGAGCTGGTGAAACTCCCTTTATTAGGTGCAATCAGAAGACAGACATGTTGAAGTTTTCAAGAGGCAGAAAAGGGTAAAGTCCGGCGTGTGCTTCATTGGGCCTGCATCATGCCTGTTGCAGCAGCTGGCCTGGCCTGGTCTGGTGTGGTCTGGCCTGGCCTGGCCTGGCCCTGGGTCTTTAAACAACCCCACGCTAAGTCTTTAGCTAGCAAACAAGGCCCCCGAGCGCCCACGAACGCCCATGTCCTGTATAGAGGAAGACTGCAGACAATTTGGCACCCTGCTAAATGAGGGTGGTGTCCCATGAGCGGCCTTCGAGTGGGAAAAACTTTAGCGTAAGACAAGTTGTCAAGCTTAGAATTCTGCTGAAAACCATATGTTGGAGGCCATATCATGGTGGAAGCCTGTGAATGTCTCAGGCCAAAGTGAGCATGGGAGGACATTATTTGCATAGGACAGCCCCCTTCTAAATCACATCATCATGCTGCAGTTGCCATGTAGCGTTACTAGAGGGCAGCAGTATGACCATAATAGAAGAGAGAAGTGTTAAATCTGTTTGCTGACGTACCGCTTGTCCATGTTGGTCTTTGCCGGGCCTGTGGAGCGGAGGACTACAATAAGCGAGTGAATGTGTAATGAGGAACGATTATCCAGCATTTGTGAGGAAGGGAGGGCACTTGGAGGAAAAACGGCAAGATGACAGAGTCAAAGCATAGATGTTTGCTGAGTGATTGGGTGAGTGTGTCATCTGTCTCTTTGAAAGGACACGTGAGAGAGGAACAGGAGCCCACGGCCTTCAGATGGGAGAAGAGGCATAGAAGAGCATTTTCCCCAAAATAAAAACCTTTACTTCATCTCAAAGCTTCCAACTTTGCAGGTTGTAAGATTTGCCTTGTTTGCTGCATAAATAGGCAGAACTAGTGAGGCTCCTCCCAGAATATAAGTAGCACACTCTTTGGGAGTATCCTTAGGCCAGGCATGTCAGGCACGTAATTGGGGATACAAGGCCAAGAAAAACTTTAGGAAGCTTGCTCTAATCATCTGCAGGATAGAAAGACACTGGAGAGAAACTAGAGAGGGAACCAGGCTGCACCAAAAAAGGGCCAGGGTGGAACATTACACCCTAGCAGGAATATCTGATCCCCATACCTCTGCGCCTGGGACACAATTTGTGACCTCTCAATACCCCCATCTCATTGCCACTCAAATGTTCCCTCTTAGTATCCCACCTTCCGAAGGGCACCAACAAATTTTCTAGCATTTGAACGACCATAAACACCCTTCCTTTTGGCCCTCCACTTGTAAATCTCCCAGTAACCCAGGTGCTTTTGCCACTGTCCAGCCTCCAGTGACCAGTCGGATGCACATTGCTCGGCACCCCATCCACTTATCACTCCGTGCAGCCCCTCTCAGCACACTCAAACTACCCTTCTTTAAATCCGATATACATGATCTGCCTCACTGTAAGCTGTGACCTTCCCTCTGTGGATTATATACCCCATCCAAGGAGGACAAATCACTTGTCGAGCACCCCAAACTCTCTGCAGATGCTGCCAATTCATGGACTACTGCCTAGTTTGCATGCCATGATTATTCTCCACGCCACATCCAACCAATTGCCGCATGTGCCGTCACCCTGACTCATTCATCTATCTCTTCCCCAAACCAGCCCCATTATTTACCAACTTTTAATGTTCTCGGCTGTCATAGCGGGCATCTTGAAAAGCCCAGAGCCCCTTTCACTACTGTCAGTTACATCAGACCTTTTGACTTCACCCCTGTACACCCCCAGAGGACAGTACCCACACAATGGGGGACACACTTGTCAACATTCCCCTTCCCTTCAGTGTTGAAACATCAGTTTTCAATAAAACTACCCTAAGAGATCTCATAACAGATCCTGCGAAGGTGGGGGGGCAATAAAAACGTAGGGTGCCGTGCCCCCCCTCACCGTGTCTTTCCATGTGCTCCTTGCTGTCACCTCTTTCAATACCATAATTACTGTATGTCTGTGTGGTGCCCCCCCTTGTGGTCGGTAATAAAAAGTGCCCCAAGTCTGTTCCCCTAAGTTCCTTCTGTTACCCCTATGCTTTTGGGGAGCACTCCCACCACCACCCCCCATGAAGAGGGGGGGGGGGCAAAAGAAATTATGGGTACCTCACCCGAAGCCAAACCACATCATTCTGTGCCTTCTGGCACCCTCTTTTATAATGCACCCCCTACACCCCTATTTTACTCTGTTCCCCAAAATTCCCCCCCCCCCCACTCTGTAATTGGGGGGTGTCGGTCATAAAATGTTTGGGGGTCACTACCATGGTGCCCATCCTATCTGGTCATCCCCCTCTGTTTGCTGAAGGGATACTCTTTACTGGTTGGCCTCACTCCCCTATGCTCTGCCCCTGACCTAGGGCCCAAGACTCCACCTACTTCTATGAATCCGTTCTACTCCTCCCTTTCCTCTGTGGGCCCACCCCTCTTCACCCATGCCCCACCCCAGCTCTATGCCACCACCTATCCCTAGGCTCCTCCCCCACCTGTGCCCCCCCTTCTCTCTCCTTTCAATTCTTGCTCCACCCATTCACACTCTGACTCCTCCCCTCTACTGTACTCCCACTCAGCCTGGACCCAACCTCCCTCTCCACAGACACTCCAACCACCCTAGGCTCCTCCCCCAACTGTGCCCCACCTTCTCGCTCCACCCATTCACACTCTGACTCCTCCCCTCTACTCCCACTCAGCCTGGACCCAACCTCCCTCTCTCTGCACAGACGCTCCAACCACCCTATTATCCACCATTCAGGCCTCTCTCCTCACACACCAAGCACTCTTTCCATCCACCAATCACCATCCAGGTCCATCTTCACCTACACACCAACTAATCTTACATCCACCAATCACCAGCCTGCCTCACCTCCACACACACACACACATTTTACTTACCGACTTACCTCTGCTTCACCGCCATCAGTCATCTGGTGCCGAACCCGGGATTTGAACCCTGGTCGTCTGGGTGGAAGGCAGGAACTTACCCACTGGACCACATGGGCTTCCATATCTGTGTCATTTCCAATCGTCCCTATATCATGGCTATGGTGTATGATATAGACCAGGGGCCTATATGTAGCTTATAGACGCTCCTGAACCCTTGAGTACCAGCAAGGAGCAATAGCTCAGTGGCAGTGTCATCTGCCTCTGGTGCTGCAAGCTCCCCAGGACAAGGGTTCGAATCCCGCCACGGCTGGCAAAAATTTATCTTTTTTTTTTTTTCCCCATTAACTAATATTTCGATTTTATAAAAACCAGGAGCAATTTCAGACACTATTTATTGCACAACTGCCTGAAAATGACAAATATTTTCTCTCCTGACTCCCATGCAGCCCTCTTCTTCACTAGTAGGTGAAATATGGGTAAAACATTATCTTCAGTTATCAATCTATTCATTTTTTGTCTTTGAATTTGCCATTTTGTAGCGTGAATGTGGCCTAGGGGGCATAAGTGAGGAGAAGTAAGCCTCCCACAGATAGTGAAATAGGTTGAGTGGTAGGAATTTTTCATTTTTGTGTGAGCAGAGCTGTTAAATCAGGGGGATAGGGCCTGTGCTGCAGGCTAGGCATATTGGCCTAGTGTTAACTCTCACTCACGAAATGATGGGTAATGTTTGGAGCTGGTAAAACTCCCTTTATTAGGTGCAATCAGAAGACAGACATGTTGAAGTTTTCAAGAGGCAGAAAAGGGTAAAGTCCGGCGTGTGCTTCATTGGGCCTGCATCATGCCTATTGCAGCAGCTGGCCTGGCCTGGCCTGGCCTGGTCTGGCCTGGCCCGGTCTGGCCCGGCTGGCCTGGCCTGGCCTGGCCTGGCCTGGCCCGGCCAGGCCCGGCCTGGCCCAGGGTCTTTAAACAACCCCACGCTAAGTCTTTAGCTAGCAAACAAGGCCCACGAACGCCCACGAACGCCCATGTTCTGTATAGAGGAAGACTGCAGACAATTTGGCACCCTGCTAAATGAGGGTGGTGTCCCATGAGCGGCCTTCGAGTGGGAAAAGCTTTATCGTAAGACAAGTTGTCAAGCTTAGAATTCTGCTGAAAACCATATGTTGGAGGCCATATCATGGTGGAAGCCTGTGAATGTCTCAGGCCAAAGTGAGCATGGGAGGACATTATTTGCATAGGACAGCCCCCTTCTAAGTCACATCTTCATGCTGCAGTTGCCATGTAGCGTTACTAGAGGGCAGCAGTATGACCATAATAGAAGAGAGAAGTGTTAAATCTGTTTGCTGACGTACCGCTTGTCCATGTTGGTCTTTGCCGGGCCTGTGGAGCGGAGGACTACAATAAGCGAGTGAATGTGTAATGAGGAACGATTATCCAGCATTTGTGAGGAAGGGAGGGCACTTGGAGGAAAAACGGAAAGATGACAGAGTCAAAGCATAGATGTTTGCTGAGTGATTGGGTGAGTGTGTCATCTGTCTCTTTGAAAGGACACGTGAGAGAGGAACAGGAGCCCACGGCCTTCAGATGGGAGAAGAGGCATAGAAGAGCATTTTCCCCAAAATAAAAACCTTTACTTCATCTCAAAGCTTCCAACTTTGCAGGTTGTAAGATTTGCCTTGTTTGCTGCATAAATAGGCAGAACTAGTGAGGCTCCTCCCAGAATATAAGTAGCACACTCTTTGGGAGTATCCTTAGGCCAGGCATGTCAGGCACGTAATTGGGGATACAAGGCCAAGAAAAACTTTAGGAAGCTTGCTCTAATCATCTGCAGGATAGAAAGACACTGGAGAGAAACTAGAGAGGGAACCAGGCTGCACCAAAAAAGGGCCAGGGTGGAACATTACACCCTAGCAGGAATATCTGATCCCCATACCTCTGCGCCTGGGACACAATTTGTGACCTCTCAATACCCCCATCTCATTGCCACTCAAATGTTCCCTCTTAGTATCCCACCTTCCGAAGGGCACCAACAAATTTTCTAGCATTTGAACGACCATAAACACCCTTCCTTTTGGCCCTCCACTTGTAAATCTCCCAGTAACCCAGGTGCTTTTGCCACTGTCCAGCCTCCAGTGACCAGTCGGATGCACATTGCTCGGCACCCCATCCACTTATCACTCCGTGCAGCCCCTCTCAGCACACTCAAACTACCCTTCTTTAAATCCGATATACATGATCTGCCTCACTGTAAGCTGTGACCTTCCCTCTGTGGATTATATACCCCATCCAAGGAGGACAAATCACTTGTCGAGCACCCCAAACTCTCTGCAGATGCTGCCAATTCATGGACTACTGCCTAGTTTGCATGCCATGATTATTCTCCACGCCACATCCAACCAATTGCCGCATGTGCCGTCACCCTGACTCATTCATCTATCTCTTCCCCAAACCAGCCCCATTATTTACCAACTTTTAATGTTCTCGGCTGTCATAGCGGACATCTTGAAAAGCCCAGAGCCCCTTTCACTACTGTCAGTTACATCAGACCTTTTGACTTCACCCCTGTACACCCCCAGAGGACAGTACCCACACAATGGGGGACACACTTGTCAACATTCCCCTTCCCTTCAGTGTTGAAACATCAGTTTTCAATAAAACTACCCTAAGAGATCTCATAACAGATCCTGCGAAGGTGGGGGGGCAATAAAAACGTAGGGTGCCGTGCCCCCCCTCACCGTGTCTTTCCATGTGCTCCTTGCTGTCACCTCTTTCAATACCATAATTACTGTATGTCTGTGTGGTGCCCCCCCTTGTGGTCGGTAATAAAAAGTGCCCCAAGTCTGTTCCCCTAAGTTCCTTCTGTTACCCCTATGCTTTTGGGGAGCACTCCCACCACCACCCCCCATGAAGAGGGGGGGGGGCAAAAGAAATTATGGGTACCTCACCCGAAGCCAAACCACATCATTCTGTGCCTTCTGGCACCCTCTTTTATAATGCACCCCCTACACCCCTATTTTACTCTGTTCCCCAAAATTCCCCCCCCCCCCCCCCCACTCTGTAATTGGGGGGTGTCGGTCATAAAATGTTTGGGGGTCACTACCATGGTGCCCATCCTATCTGGTCATCCCCCTCTGTTTGCTGAAGGGATACTCTTTACTGGTTGGCCTCACTCCCCTATGCTCTGCCCCTGACCTAGGGCCCAAGACTCCACCTACTTCTATGAATCCGTTCTACTCCTCCCTTTCCTCTGTGGGCCCACCCCTCTTCACCCATGCCCCACCCCAGCTCTATGCCACCACCTATCCCTAGGCTCCTCCCCCACCTGTGCCCCCCCTTCTCTCTCCTTTCAATTCTTGCTCCACCCATTCACACTCTGACTCCTCCCCTCTACTGTAGTCCCACTCAGCCTGGACCCAACCTCCCTCTCCACAGACACTCCAACCACCCTAGGCTCCTCCCCCAACTGTGCCCCACCTTCTCGCTCCACCCATTCACACTCTGACTCCTCCCCTCTACTCCCACTCAGCCTGGACCCAACCTCCCTCTCTCTGCACAGACGCTCCAACCACCCTATTATCCACCATTCAGGCCTCTCTCCTCACACACCAAGCACTCTTTCCATCCACCAATCACCATCCAGGTCCATCTTCACCTACACACCAACTAATCTTACATCCACCAATCACCAGCCTGCCTCACCTCCACACACACACACACATTTTACTTACCGACTTACCTCTGCTTCACCGCCATCAGTCATCTGGTGCCGAACCCGGGATTTGAACCCTGGTCGTCTGGGTGGAAGGCAGGAACTTACCCACTGGACCACATGGGCTTCCATATCTGTGTCATTTCCAATCGTCCCTATATCATGGCTATGGTGTATGATATAGACCAGGGGCCTATATGTAGCTTATAGACGCTCCTGAACCCTTGAGTACCAGCAAGGAGCAATAGCTCAGTGGCAGTGTCATCTGCCTCTGGTGCTGCAAGCTCCCCAGGACAAGGGTTCGAATCCCGCCACGGCTGGCAAAAATTTATCTTTTTTTTTTTTTCCCCATTAACTAATATTTCGATTTTATAAAAACCAGGAGCAATTTCAGACACTATTTATTGCACAACTGCCTGAAAATGACAAATATTTTCTCTCCTGACTCCCATGCAGCCCTCTTCTTCACTAGTAGGTGAAATATGGGTAAAACATTATCTTCAGTTATCAATCTATTCATTTTTTGTCTTTGAATTTGCCATTTTGTAGCGTGAATGTGGCCTAGGGGGCATAAGTGAGGAGAAGTAAGCCTCCCACAGATAGTGAAATAGGTTGAGTGGTAGGAATTTTTCATTTTTGTGTGAGCAGAGCTGTTAAATCAGGGGGATAGGGCCTGTGCTGCAGGCTAGGCATATTGGCCTAGTGTTAACTCTCACTCACGAAATGATGGGTAATGTTTGGAGCTGGTAAAACTCCCTTTATTAGGTGCAATCAGAAGACAGACATGTTGAAGTTTTCAAGAGGCAGAAAAGGGTAAAGTCCGGCGTGTGCTTCATTGGGCCTGCATCATGCCTATTGCAGCAGCTGGCCTGGCCTGGCCTGGCCTGGTCTGGCCTGGCCCGGTCTGGCCCGGCTGGCCTGGCCTGGCCTGGCCTGGCCTGGCCCGGCCAGGCCCGGCCTGGCCCAGGGTCTTTAAACAACCCCACGCTAAGTCTTTAGCTAGCAAACAAGGCCCACGAACGCCCACGAACGCCCATGTTCTGTATAGAGGAAGACTGCAGACAATTTGGCACCCTGCTAAATGAGGGTGGTGTCCCATGAGCGGCCTTCGAGTGGGAAAAGCTTTATCGTAAGACAAGTTGTCAAGCTTAGAATTCTGCTGAAAACCATATGTTGGAGGCCATATCATGGTGGAAGCCTGTGAATGTCTCAGGCCAAAGTGAGCATGGGAGGACATTATTTGCATAGGACAGCCCCCTTCTAAGTCACATCTTCATGCTGCAGTTGCCATGTAGCGTTACTAGAGGGCAGCAGTATGACCATAATAGAAGAGAGAAGTGTTAAATCTGTTTGCTGACGTACCGCTTGTCCATGTTGGTCTTTGCCGGGCCTGTGGAGCGGAGGACTACAATAAGCGAGTGAATGTGTAATGAGGAACGATTATCCAGCATTTGTGAGGAAGGGAGGGCACTTGGAGGAAAAACGGAAAGATGACAGAGTCAAAGCATAGATGTTTGCTGAGTGATTGGGTGAGTGTGTCATCTGTCTCTTTGAAAGGACACGTGAGAGAGGAACAGGAGCCCACGGCCTTCAGATGGGAGAAGAGGCATAGAAGAGCATTTTCCCCAAAATAAAAACCTTTACTTCATCTCAAAGCTTCCAACTTTGCAGGTTGTAAGATTTGCCTTGTTTGCTGCATAAATAGGCAGAACTAGTGAGGCTCCTCCCAGAATATAAGTAGCACACTCTTTGGGAGTATCCTTAGGCCAGGCATGTCAGGCACGTAATTGGGGATACAAGGCCAAGAAAAACTTTAGGAAGCTTGCTCTAATCATCTGCAGGATAGAAAGACACTGGAGAGAAACTAGAGAGGGAACCAGGCTGCACCAAAAAAGGGCCAGGGTGGAACATTACACCCTAGCAGGAATATCTGATCCCCATACCTCTGCGCCTGGGACACAATTTGTGACCTCTCAATACCCACATCTCATTGCCACTCAAATGTTCCCTCTTAGTATCCCACCTTCCGAAGGGCACCAACAAATTTTCTAGCATTTGAACGACCATAAACACCCTTCCTTTTGGCCCTCCACTTGTAAATCTCCCAGTAACCCAGGTGCTTTTGCCACTGTCCAGCCTCCAGTGACCAGTCGGATGCACATTGCTCGGCACCCCATCCACTTATCACTCCGTGCAGCCCCTCTCAGCACACTCAAACTACCCTTCTTTAAATCCGATATACATGATCTGCCTCACTGTAAGCTGTGACCTTCCCTCTGTGGATTATATACCCCATCCAAGGAGGACAAATCACTTGTCGAGCACCCCAAACTCTCTGCAGATGCTGCCAATTCATGGACTACTGCCTAGTTTGCATGCCATGATTATTCTCCACGCCACATCCAACCAATTGCCGCATGTGCCGTCACCCTGACTCATTCATCTATCTCTTCCCCAAACCAGCCCCATTATTTACCAACTTTTAATGTTCTCGGCTGTCATAGCGGACATCTTGAAAAGCCCAGAGCCCCTTTCACTACTGTCAGTTACATCAGACCTTTTGACTTCACCCCTGTACACCCCCAGAGGACAGTACCCACACAATGGGGGACACACTTGTCAACATTCCCCTTCCCTTCAGTGTTGAAACATCAGTTTTCAATAAAACTACCCTAAGAGATCTCATAACAGATCCTGCGAAGGTGGGGGGGCAATAAAAACGTAGGGTGCCGTGCCCCCCCTCACCGTGTCTTTCCATGTGCTCCTTGCTGTCACCTCTTTCAATACCATAATTACTGTATGTCTGTGTGGTGCCCCCCCTTGTGGTCGGTAATAAAAAGTGCCCCAAGTCTGTTCCCCTAAGTTCCTTCTGTTACCCCTATGCTTTTGGGGAGCACTCCCACCACCACCCCCCATGAAGAGGGGGGGGGGCAAAAGAAATTATGGGTACCTCACCCGAAGCCAAACCACATCATTCTGTGCCTTCTGGCACCCTCTTTTATAATGCACCCCCTACACCCCTATTTTACTCTGTTCCCCAAAATTCCCCCCCCCCCCCCCCCCACTCTGTAATTGGGGGGTGTCGGTCATAAAATGTTTGGGGGTCACTACCATGGTGCCCATCCTATCTGGTCATCCCCCTCTGTTTGCTGAAGGGATACTCTTTACTGGTTGGCCTCACTCCCCTATGCTCTGCCCCTGACCTAGGGCCCAAGACTCCACCTACTTCTATGAATCCGTTCTACTCCTCCCTTTCCTCTGTGGGCCCACCCCTCTTCACCCATGCCCCACCCCAGCTCTATGCCACCACCTATCCCTAGGCTCCTCCCCCACCTGTGCCCCCCCTTCTCTCTCCTTTCAATTCTTGCTCCACCCATTCACACTCTGACTCCTCCCCTCTACTGTAGTCCCACTCAGCCTGGACCCAACCTCCCTCTCCACAGACACTCCAACCACCCTAGGCTCCTCCCCCAACTGTGCCCCACCTTCTCGCTCCACCCATTCACACTCTGACTCCTCCCCTCTACTCCCACTCAGCCTGGACCCAACCTCCCTCTGCACAGACGCTCCAACCACCCTATTATCCACCATTCAGGCCTCTCTCCTCACACACCAAGCACTCTTTCCATCCACCAATCACCATCCAGGTCCATCTTCACCTACACACCAACTAATCTTACATCCACCAATCACCAGCCTGCCTCCACACACACACACACATTTTACTTACCGACTTACCTCTGCTTCACCGCCATCAGTCATCTGGTGCCGAACCCGGGATTTGAACCCTGGTCGTCTGGGTGGAAGGCAGGAACTTACCCACTGGACCACATGGGCTTCCATATCTGTGTCATTTCCAATCGTCCCTATATCATGGCTATGGTGTATGATATAGACCAGGGGCCTATATGTAGCTTATAGACGCTCCTGAACCCTTGAGTACCAGCAAGGAGCAATAGCTCAGTGGCAGTGTCATCTGCCTCTGGTGCTGCAAGCTCCCCAGGACAAGGGTTCGAATCCCGCCACGGCTGGCAAAAATTTATCTTTTTTTTTTTTTCCCCATTAACTAATATTTCGATTTTATAAAAACCAGGAGCAATTTCAGACACTATTTATTGCACAACTGCCTGAAAATGACAAATATTTTCTCTCCTGACTCCCATGCAGCCCTCTTCTTCACTAGTAGGTGAAATATGGGTAAAACATTATCTTCAGTTATCAATCTATTCATTTTTTGTCTTTGAATTTGCCATTTTGTAGCGTGAATGTGGCCTAGGGGGCATAAGTGAGGAGAAGTAAGCCTCCCACAGATAGTGAAATAGGTTGAGTGGTAGGAATTTTTCATTTTTGTGTGAGCAGAGCTGTTAAATCAGGGGGATAGGGCCTGTGCTGCAGGCTAGGCATATTGGCCTAGTGTTAACTCTCACTCACGAAATGATGGGTAATGTTTGGAGCTGGTAAAACTCCCTTTATTAGGTGCAATCAGAAGACAGACATGTTGAAGTTTTCAAGAGGCAGAAAAGGGTAAAGTCCGGCGTGTGCTTCATTGGGCCTGCATCATGCCTGTTGCAGCAGCTGGCCTGGCCTGGCCTGGCCTGGTCTGGCCTGGCCCGGTCTGGCCCGGCTGGCCCGGTCTGGCCCGGCTGGCCTGGCCTGGCCTGGCCCGGCCAGGCCCGGCCTGGCCCAGGGTCTTTAAACAACCCCACGCTAAGTCTTTAGCTAGCAAACAAGGCCCACGAACGCCCACGAACGCCCATGTTCTGTATAGAGGAAGACTGCAGACAATTTGGCACCCTGCTAAATGAGGGTGGTGTCCCATGAGCGGCCTTCGAGTGGGAAAAGCTTTATCGTAAGACAAGTTGTCAAGCTTAGAATTCTGCTGAAAACCATATGTTGGAGGCCATATCATGGTGGAAGCCTGTGAATGTCTCAGGCCAAAGTGAGCATGGGAGGACATTATTTGCATAGGACAGCCCCCTTCTAAGTCACATCTTCATGCTGCAGTTGCCATGTAGCGTTACTAGAGGGCAGCAGTATGACCATAATAGAAGAGAGAAGTGTTAAATCTGTTTGCTGACGTACCGCTTGTCCATGTTGGTCTTTGCCGGGCCTGTGGAGCGGAGGACTACAATAAGCGAGTGAATGTGTAATGAGGAACGATTATCCAGCATTTGTGAGGAAGGGAGGGCACTTGGAGGAAAAACGGAAAGATGACAGAGTCAAAGCATAGATGTTTGCTGAGTGATTGGGTGAGTGTGTCATCTGTCTCTTTGAAAGGACACGTGAGAGAGGAACAGGAGCCCACGGCCTTCAGATGGGAGAAGAGGCATAGAAGAGCATTTTCCCCAAAATAAAAACCTTTACTTCATCTCAAAGCTTCCAACTTTGCAGGTTGTAAGATTTGCCTTGTTTGCTGCATAAATAGGCAGAACTAGTGAGGCTCCTCCCAGAATATAAGTAGCACACTCTTTGGGAGTATCCTTAGGCCAGGCATGTCAGGCACGTAATTGGGGATACAAGGCCAAGAAAAACTTTAGGAAGCTTGCTCTAATCATCTGCAGGATAGAAAGACACTGGAGAGAAACTAGAGAGGGAACCAGGCTGCACCAAAAAAGGGCCAGGGTGGAACATTACACCCTAGCAGGAATATCTGATCCCCATACCTCTGCGCCTGGGACACAATTTGTGACCTCTCAATACCCACATCTCATTGCCACTCAAATGTTCCCTCTTAGTATCCCACCTTCCGAAGGGCACCAACAAATTTTCTAGCATTTGAACGACCATAAACACCCTTCCTTTTGGCCCTCCACTTGTAAATCTCCCAGTAACCCAGGTGCTTTTGCCACTGTCCAGCCTCCAGTGACCAGTCGGATGCACATTGCTCGGCACCCCATCCACTTATCACTCCGTGCAGCCCCTCTCAGCACACTCAAACTACCCTTCTTTAAATCCGATATACATGATCTGCCTCACTGTAAGCTGTGACCTTCCCTCTGTGGATTATATACCCCATCCAAGGAGGACAAATCACTTGTCGAGCACCCCAAACTCTCTGCAGATGCTGCCAATTCATGGACTACTGCCTAGTTTGCATGCCATGATTATTCTCCACGCCACATCCAACCAATTGCCGCATGTGCCGTCACCCTGACTCATTCATCTATCTCTTCCCCAAACCAGCCCCATTATTTACCAACTTTTAATGTTCTCGGCTGTCATAGCGGGCATCTTGAAAAGCCCAGAGCCCCTTTCACTACTGTCAGTTACATCAGACCTTTTGACTTCACCCCTGTACACCCCCAGAGGACAGTACCCACACAATGGGGGACACACTTGTCAACATTCCCCTTCCCTTCAGTGTTGAAACATCAGTTTTCAATAAAACTACCCTAAGAGATCTCATAACAGATCCTGCGAAGGTGGGGGGGCAATAAAAACGTAGGGTGCCGTGCCCCCCCTCACCGTGTCTTTCCATGTGCTCCTTGCTGTCACCTCTTTCAATACCATAATTACTGTATGTCTGTGTGGTGCCCCCCCTTGTGGTCGGTAATAAAAAGTGCCCCAAGTCTGTTCCCCTAAGTTCCTTCTGTTACCCCTATGCTTTTGGGGAGCACTCCCACCACCACCCCCCATGAAGAGGGGGGGGGGCAAAAGAAATTATGGGTACCTCACCCGAAGCCAAACCACATCATTCTGTGCCTTCTGGCACCCTCTTTTATAATGCACCCCCTACACCCCTATTTTACTCTGTTCCCCAAAATTCCCCCCCCCCCCCCACTCTGTAATTGGGGGGTGTCGGTCATAAAATGTTTGGGGGTCACTACCATGGTGCCCATCCTATCTGGTCATCCCCCTCTGTTTGCTGAAGGGATACTCTTTACTGGTTGGCCTCACTCCCCTATGCTCTGCCCCTGACCTAGGGCCCAAGACTCCACCTACTTCTATGAATCCGTTCTACTCCTCCCTTTCCTCTGTGGGCCCACCCCTCTTCACCCATGCCCCACCCCAGCTCTATGCCACCACCTATCCCTAGGCTCCTCCCCCACCTGTGCCCCCCCTTCTCTCTCCTTTCAATTCTTGCTCCACCCATTCACACTCTGACTCCTCCCCTCTACTGTAGTCCCACTCAGCCTGGACCCAACCTCCCTCTCCACAGACACTCCAACCACCCTAGGCTCCTCCCCCAACTGTGCCCCACCTTCTCGCTCCACCCATTCACACTCTGACTCCTCCCCTCTACTCCCACTCAGCCTGGACCCAACCTCCCTCTCTCTGCACAGACGCTCCAACCACCCTATTATCCACCATTCAGGCCTCTCTCCTCACACACCAAGCACTCTTTCCATCCACCAATCCCCATCCAGGTCCATCTTCACCTACACACCAACTAATCTTACATCCACCAATCACCAGCCTGCCTCACCTCCACACACACACACACATTTTACTTACCGACTTACCTCTGCTTCACCGCCATCAGTCATCTGGTGCCGAACCCGGGATTTGAACCCTGGTCGTCTGGGTGGAAGGCAGGAACTTACCCACTGGACCACATGGGCTTCCATATCTGTGTCATTTCCAATCGTCCCTATATCATGGCTATGGTGTATGATATAGACCAGGGGCCTATATGTAGCTTATAGACGCTCCTGAACCCTTGAGTACCAGCAAGGAGCAATAGCTCAGTGGCAGTGTCATCTGCCTCTGGTGCTGCAAGCTCCCCAGGACAAGGGTTCGAATCCCGCCACGGCTGGCAAAAATTAATCTTTTTTTTTTTTTCCCCATTAACTAATATTTCGATTTTATAAAAACCAGGAGCAATTTCAGACACTATTTATTGCACAACTGCCTGAAAATGACAAATATTTTCTCTCCTGACTCCCATGCAGCCCTCTTCTTCACTAGTAGGTGAAATATGGGTAAAACATTATCTTCAGTTATCAATCTATTCATTTTTTGTCTTTGAATTTGCCATTTTGTAGCGTGAATGTGGCCTAGGGGGCATAAGTGAGGAGAAGTAAGCCTCCCACAGATAGTGAAATAGGTTGAGTGGTAGGAATTTTTCATTTTTGTGTGAGCAGAGCTGTTAAATCAGGGGGATAGGGCCTGTGCTGCAGGCTAGGCATATTGGCCTAGTGTTAACTCTCACTCACGAAATGATGGGTAATGTTTGGAGCTGGTAAAACTCCCTTTATTAGGTGCAATCAGAAGACAGACATGTTGAAGTTTTCAAGAGGCAGAAAAGGGTAAAGTCCGGCGTGTGCTTCATTGGGCCTGCATCATGCCTGTTGCAGCAGCTGGCCTGGCCTGGCCTGGCCTGGTCTGGCCTGGCCCGGTCTGGCCCGGCTGGCCTGGCCTGGCCTGGCCCGGCCAGGCCCGGCCTGGCCCAGGGTCTTTAAACAACCCCACGCTAAGTCTTTAGCTAGCAAACAAGGCCCACGAACGCCCACGAACGCCCATGTTCTGTATAGAGGAAGACTGCAGACAATTTGGCACCCTGCTAAATGAGGGTGGTGTCCCATGAGCGGCCTTCGAGTGGGAAAAGCTTTATCGTAAGACAAGTTGTCAAGCTTAGAATTCTGCTGAAAACCATATGTTGGAGGCCATATCATGGTGGAAGCCTGTGAATGTCTCAGGCCAAAGTGAGCATGGGAGGACATTATTTGCATAGGACAGCCCCCTTCTAAGTCACATCTTCATGCTGCAGTTGCCATGTAGCGTTACTAGAGGGCAGCAGTATGACCATAATAGAAGAGAGAAGTGTTAAATCTGTTTGCTGACGTACCGCTTGTCCATGTTGGTCTTTGCCGGGCCTGTGGAGCGGAGGACTACAATAAGCGAGTGAATGTGTAATGAGGAACGATTATCCAGCATTTGTGAGGAAGGGAGGGCACTTGGAGGAAAAACGGAAAGATGACAGAGTCAAAGCATAGATGTTTGCTGAGTGATTGGGTGAGTGTGTCATCTGTCTCTTTGAAAGGACACGTGAGAGAGGAACAGGAGCCCACGGCCTTCAGATGGGAGAAGAGGCATAGAAGAGCATTTTCCCCAAAATAAAAACCTTTACTTCATCTCAAAGCTTCCAACTTTGCAGGTTGTAAGATTTGCCTTGTTTGCTGCATAAATAGGCAGAACTAGTGAGGCTCCTCCCAGAATATAAGTAGCACACTCTTTGGGAGTATCCTTAGGCCAGGCATGTCAGGCACGTAATTGGGGATACAAGGCCAAGAAAAACTTTAGGAAGCTTGCTCTAATCATCTGCAGGATAGAAAGACACTGGAGAGAAACTAGAGAGGGAACCAGGCTGCACCAAAAAAGGGCCAGGGTGGAACATTACACCCTAGCAGGAATATCTGATCCCCATACCTCTGCGCCTGGGACACAATTTGTGACCTCTCAATACCCCCATCTCATTGCCACTCAAATGTTCCCTCTTAGTATCCCACCTTCCGAAGGGCACCAACAAATTTTCTAGCATTTGAACGACCATAAACACCCTTCCTTTTGGCCCTCCACTTGTAAATCTCCCAGTAACCCAGGTGCTTTTGCCACTGTCCAGCCTCCAGTGACCAGTCGGATGCACATTGCTCGGCACCCCATCCACTTATCACTCCGTGCAGCCCCTCTCAGCACACTCAAACTACCCTTCTTTAAATCCGATATACATGATCTGCCTCACTGTAAGCTGTGACCTTCCCTCTGTGGATTATATACCCCATCCAAGGAGGACAAATCACTTGTCGAGCACCCCAAACTCTCTGCAGATGCTGCCAATTCATGGACTACTGCCTAGTTTGCATGCCATGATTATTCTCCACGCCACATCCAACCAATTGCCGCATGTGCCGTCACCCTGACTCATTCATCTATCTCTTCCCCAAACCAGCCCCATTATTTACCAACTTTTAATGTTCTCGGCTGTCATAGCGGGCATCTTGAAAAGCCCAGAGCCCCTTTCACTACTGTCAGTTACATCAGACCTTTTGACTTCACCCCTGTACACCCCCAGAGGACAGTACCCACACAATGGGGGACACACTTGTCAACATTCCCCTTCCCTTCAGTGTTGAAACATCAGTTTTCAATAAAACTACCCTAAGAGATCTCATAACAGATCCTGCGAAGGTGGGGGGGCAATAAAAACGTAGGGTGCCGTGCCCCCCCTCACCGTGTCTTTCCATGTGCTCCTTGCTGTCACCTCTTTCAATACCATAATTACTGTATGTCTGTGTGGTGCCCCCCCTTGTGGTCGGTAATAAAAAGTGCCCCAAGTCTGTTCCTCTAAGTTCCTTCTGTTACCCCTATGCTTTTGGGGAGCACTCCCACCACCACCCCCCATGAAGAGGGGGGGGGGCAAAAGAAATTATGGGTACCTCACCCGAAGCCAAACCACATCATTCTGTGCCTTCTGGCACCCTCTTTTATAATGCACCCCCTACACCCCTATTTTACTCTGTTCCCCAAAATTCCCCCCCCCCCCCCCCCACTCTGTAATTGGGGGGTGTCGGTCATAAAATGTTTGGGGGTCACTACCATGGTGCCCATCCTATCTGGTCATCCCCCTCTGTTTGCTGAAGGGATACTCTTTACTGGTTGGCCTCACTCCCCTATGCTCTGCCCCTGACCTAGGGCCCAAGACTCCACCTACTTCTATGAATCCGTTCTACTCCTCCCTTTCCTCTGTGGGCCCACCCCTCTTCACCCATGCCCCACCCCAGCTCTATGCCACCACCTATCCCTAGGCTCCTCCCCCACCTGTGCCCCCCCTTCTCTCTCCTTTCAATTCTTGCTCCACCCATTCACACTCTGACTCCTCCCCTCTACTGTAGTCCCACTCAGCCTGGACCCAACCTCCCTCTCCACAGACACTCCAACCACCCTAGGCTCCTCCCCCAACTGTGCCCCACCTTCTCGCTCCACCCATTCACACTCTGACTCCTCCCCTCTACTCCCACTCAGCCTGGACCCAACCTCCCTCTCTCTGCACAGACGCTCCAACCACCCTATTATCCACCATTCAGGCCTCTCTCCTCACACACCAAGCACTCTTTCCATCCACCAATCCCCATCCAGGTCCATCTTCACCTACACACCAACTAATCTTACATCCACCAATCACCAGCCTGCCTCACCTCCACACACACACACACATTTTACTTACCGACTTACCTCTGCTTCACCGCCATCAGTCATCTGGTGCCGAACCCGGGATTTGAACCCTGGTCGTCTGGGTGGAAGGCAGGAACTTACCCACTGGACCACATGGGCTTCCATATCTGTGTCATTTCCAATCGTCCCTATATCATGGCTATGGTGTATGATATAGACCAGGGGCCTATATGTAGCTTATAGACGCTCCTGAACCCTTGAGTACCAGCAAGGAGCAATAGCTCAGTGGCAGTGTCATCTGCCTCTGGTGCTGCAAGCTCCCCAGGACAAGGGTTCGAATCCCGCCACGGCTGGCAAAAATTAATCTTTTTTTTTTTTTCCCCATTAACTAATATTTCGATTTTATAAAAACCAGGAGCAATTTCAGACACTATTTATTGCACAACTGCCTGAAAATGACAAATATTTTCTCTCCTGACTCCCATGCAGCCCTCTTCTTCACTAGTAGGTGAAATATGGGTAAAACATTATCTTCAGTTATCAATCTATTCATTTTTTGTCTTTGAATTTGCCATTTTGTAGCGTGAATGTGGCCTAGGGGGCATAAGTGAGGAGAAGTAAGCCTCCCACAGATAGTGAAATAGGTTGAGTGGTAGGAATTTTTCATTTTTGTGTGAGCAGAGCTGTTAAATCAGGGGGATAGGGCCTGTGCTGCAGGCTAGGCATATTGGCCTAGTGTTAACTCTCACTCACGAAATGATGGGTAATGTTTGGAGCTGGTAAAACTCCCTTTATTAGGTGCAATCAGAAGACAGACATGTTGAAGTTTTCAAGAGGCAGAAAAGGGTAAAGTCCGGCGTGTGCTTCATTGGGCCTGCATCATGCCTGTTGCAGCAGCTGGCCTGGCCTGGCCTGGCCTGGTCTGGCCTGGCCCGGTCTGGCCCGGCTGGCCTGGCCTGGCCTGGCCCGGCCAGGCCCGGCCTGGCCCAGGGTCTTTAAACAACCCCACGCTAAGTCTTTAGCTAGCAAACAAGGCCCACGAACGCCCACGAACGCCCATGTTCTGTATAGAGGAAGACTGCAGACAATTTGGCACCCTGCTAAATGAGGGTGGTGTCCCATGAGCGGCCTTCGAGTGGGAAAAGCTTTATCGTAAGACAAGTTGTCAAGCTTAGAATTCTGCTGAAAACCATATGTTGGAGGCCATATCATGGTGGAAGCCTGTGAATGTCTCAGGCCAAAGTGAGCATGGGAGGACATTATTTGCATAGGACAGCCCCCTTCTAAGTCACATCTTCATGCTGCAGTTGCCATGTAGCGTTACTAGAGGGCAGCAGTATGACCATAATAGAAGAGAGAAGTGTTAAATCTGTTTGCTGACGTACCGCTTGTCCATGTTGGTCTTTGCCGGGCCTGTGGAGCGGAGGACTACAATAAGCGAGTGAATGTGTAATGAGGAACGATTATCCAGCATTTGTGAGGAAGGGAGGGCACTTGGAGGAAAAACGGAAAGATGACAGAGTCAAAGCATAGATGTTTGCTGAGTGATTGGGTGAGTGTGTCATCTGTCTCTTTGAAAGGACACGTGAGAGAGGAACAGGAGCCCACGGCCTTCAGATGGGAGAAGAGGCATAGAAGAGCATTTTCCCCAAAATAAAAACCTTTACTTCATCTCAAAGCTTCCAACTTTGCAGGTTGTAAGATTTGCCTTGTTTGCTGCATAAATAGGCAGAACTAGTGAGGCTCCTCCCAGAATATAAGTAGCACACTCTTTGGGAGTATCCTTAGGCCAGGCATGTCAGGCACGTAATTGGGGATACAAGGCCAAGAAAAACTTTAGGAAGCTTGCTCTAATCATCTGCAGGATAGAAAGACACTGGAGAGAAACTAGAGAGGGAACCAGGCTGCACCAAAAAAGGGCCAGGGTGGAACATTACACCCTAGCAGGAATATCTGATCCCCATACCTCTGCGCCTGGGACACAATTTGTGACCTCTCAATACCCCCATCTCATTGCCACTCAAATGTTCCCTCTTAGTATCCCACCTTCCGAAGGGCACCAACAAATTTTCTAGCATTTGAACGACCATAAACACCCTTCCTTTTGGCCCTCCACTTGTAAATCTCCCAGTAACCCAGGTGCTTTTGCCACTGTCCAGCCTCCAGTGACCAGTCGGATGCACATTGCTCGGCACCCCATCCACTTATCACTCCGTGCAGCCCCTCTCAGCACACTCAAACTACCCTTCTTTAAATCCGATATACATGATCTGCCTCACTGTAAGCTGTGACCTTCCCTCTGTGGATTATATACCCCATCCAAGGAGGACAAATCACTTGTCGAGCACCCCAAACTCTCTGCAGATGCTGCCAATTCATGGACTACTGCCTAGTTTGCATGCCATGATTATTCTCCACGCCACATCCAACCAATTGCCGCATGTGCCGTCACCCTGACTCATTCATCTATCTCTTCCCCAAACCAGCCCCATTATTTACCAACTTTTAATGTTCTCGGCTGTCATAGCGGGCATCTTGAAAAGCCCAGAGCCCCTTTCACTACTGTCAGTTACATCAGACCTTTTGACTTCACCCCTGTACACCCCCAGAGGACAGTACCCACACAATGGGGGACACACTTGTCAACATTCCCCTTCCCTTCAGTGTTGAAACATCAGTTTTCAATAAAACTACCCTAAGAGATCTCATAACAGATCCTGCGAAGGTGGGGGGGCAATAAAAACGTAGGGTGCCGTGCCCCCCCTCACCGTGTCTTTCCATGTGCTCCTTGCTGTCACCTCTTTCAATACCATAATTACTGTATGTCTGTGTGGTGCCCCCCCTTGTGGTCGGTAATAAAAAGTGCCCCAAGTCTGTTCCTCTAAGTTCCTTCTGTTACCCCTATGCTTTTGGGGAGCACTCCCACCACCACCCCCCATGAAGAGGGGGGGGGGCAAAAGAAATTATGGGTACCTCACCCGAAGCCAAACCACATCATTCTGTGCCTTCTGGCACCCTCTTTTATAATGCACCCCCTACACCCCTATTTTACTCTGTTCCCCAAAATTCCCCCCCCCCCACTCTGTAATTGGGGGGTGTCGGTCATAAAATGTTTGGGGGTCACTACCATGGTGCCCATCCTATCTGGTCATCCCCCTCTGTTTGCTGAAGGGATACTCTTTACTGGTTGGCCTCACTCCCCTATGCTCTGCCCCTGACCTAGGGCCCAAGACTCCACCTACTTCTATGAATCCGTTCTACTCCTCCCTTTCCTCTGTGGGCCCACCCCTCTTCACCCATGCCCCACCCCAGCTCTATGCCACCACCTATCCCTAGGCTCCTCCCCCACCTGTGCCCCCCCTTCTCTCTCCTTTCAATTCTTGCTCCACCCATTCACACTCTGACTCCTCCCCTCTACTGTAGTCCCACTCAGCCTGGACCCAACCTCCCTCTCCACAGACACTCCAACCACCCTAGGCTCCTCCCCCAACTGTGCCCCACCTTCTCGCTCCACCCATTCACACTCTGACTCCTCCCCTCTACTCCCACTCAGCCTGGACCCAACCTCCCTCTCTCTGCACAGACGCTCCAACCACCCTATTATCCACCATTCAGGCCTCTCTCCTCACACACCAAGCACTCTTTCCATCCACCAATCCCCATCCAGGTCCATCTTCACCTACACACCAACTAATCTTACATCCACCAATCACCAGCCTGCCTCACCTCCACACACACACACACATTTTACTTACCGACTTACCTCTGCTTCACCGCCATCAGTCATCTGGTGCCGAACCCGGGATTTGAACCCTGGTCGTCTGGGTGGAAGGCAGGAACTTACCCACTGGACCACATGGGCTTCCATATCTGTGTCATTTCCAATCGTCCCTATATCATGGCTATGGTGTATGATATAGACCAGGGGCCTATATGTAGCTTATAGACGCTCCTGAACCCTTGAGTACCAGCAAGGAGCAATAGCTCAGTGGCAGTGTCATCTGCCTCTGGTGCTGCAAGCTCCCCAGGACAAGGGTTCGAATCCCGCCACGGCTGGCAAAAATTAATATATATTTTTTTTTCCCCATTAGCTAATATTTCGATTTTATAAAAACCAGGAGCAATTTCAGACACTATTTATTGCACAACTGCCTGAAAATGACAAATATTTTCTCTCCTGACTCCCATGCAGCCCTCTTCTTCACTAGTAGGTGAAATATGGGTAAAACATTATCTTCAGTTATCAATCTATTCATTTTTTGTCTTTGAATTTGCCATTTTGTAGCGTGAATGTGGCCTAGGGGGCATAAGTGAGGAGAAGTAAGCCTCCCACAGATAGTGAAATAGGTTGAGTGGTAGGAATTTTTCATTTTTGTGTGAGCAGAGCTGTTAAATCAGGGGGATAGGGCCTGTGCTGCAGGCTAGGCATATTGGCCTAGTGTTAACTCTCACTCACGAAATGATGGGTAATGTTTGGAGCTGGTAAAACTCCCTTTATTAGGTGCAATCAGAAGACAGACATGTTGAAGTTTTCAAGAGGCAGAAAAGGGTAAAGTCCGGCGTGTGCTTCATTGGGCCTGCATCATGCCTGTTGCAGCAGCTGGCCTGGCCTGGCCTGGCCTGGTCTGGCCTGGCCCGGTCTGGCCCGGCTGGCCTGGCCTGGCCTGGCCTGGCCTGGCCTGGCCTGGCCCGGCCAGGCCCGGCCTGGCCCAGGGTCTTTAAACAACCCCACGCTAAGTCTTTAGCTAGCAAACAAGGCCCACGAACGCCCACGAACGCCCATGTTCTGTATAGAGGAAGACTGCAGACAATTTGGCACCCTGCTAAATGAGGGTGGTGTCCCATGAGCGGCCTTCGAGTGGGAAAAGCTTTATCGTAAGACAAGTTGTCAAGCTTAGAATTCTGCTGAAAACCATATGTTGGAGGCCATATCATGGTGGAAGCCTGTGAATGTCTCAGGCCAAAGTGAGCATGGGAGGACATTATTTGCATAGGACAGCCCCCTTCTAAGTCACATCTTCATGCTGCAGTTGCCATGTAGCGTTACTAGAGGGCAGCAGTATGACCATAATAGAAGAGAGAAGTGTTAAATCTGTTTGCTGACGTACCGCTTGTCCATGTTGGTCTTTGCCGGGCCTGTGGAGCGGAGGACTACAATAAGCGAGTGAATGTGTAATGAGGAACGATTATCCAGCATTTGTGAGGAAGGGAGGGCACTTGGAGGAAAAACGGAAAGATGACAGAGTCAAAGCATAGATGTTTGCTGAGTGATTGGGTGAGTGTGTCATCTGTCTCTTTGAAAGGACACGTGAGAGAGGAACAGGAGCCCACGGCCTTCAGATGGGAGAAGAGGCATAGAAGAGCATTTTCCCCAAAATAAAAACCTTTACTTCATCTCAAAGCTTCCAACTTTGCAGGTTGTAAGATTTGCCTTGTTTGCTGCATAAATAGGCAGAACTAGTGAGGCTCCTCCCAGAATATAAGTAGCACACTCTTTGGGAGTATCCTTAGGCCAGGCATGTCAGGCACGTAATTGGGGATACAAGGCCAAGAAAAACTTTAGGAAGCTTGCTCTAATCATCTGCAGGATAGAAAGACACTGGAGAGAAACTAGAGAGGGAACCAGGCTGCACCAAAAAAGGGCCAGGGTGGAACATTACACCCTAGCAGGAATATCTAATCCCCATACCTCTGCGCCTGGGACACAATTTGTGACCTCTCAATACCCCCATCTCATTGCCACTCAAATGTTCCCTCTTAGTATCCCACCTTCCGAAGGGCACCAACAAATTTTCTAGCATTTGAACGACCATAAACACCCTTCCTTTTGGCCCTCCACTTGTAAATCTCCCAGTAACCCAGGTGCTTTTGCCACTGTCCAGCCTCCAGTGACCAGTCGGATGCACATTGCTCGGCACCCCATCCACTTATCACTCCGTGCAGCCCCTCTCAGCACACTCAAACTACCCTTCTTTAAATCCGATATACATGATCTGCCTCACTGTAAGCTGTGACCTTCCCTCTGTGGATTATATACCCCATCCAAGGAGGACAAATCACTTGTCGAGCACCCCAAACTCTCTGCAGATGCTGCCAATTCATGGACTACTGCCTAGTTTGCATGCCATGATTATTCTCCACGCCACATCCAACCAATTGCCGCATGTGCCGTCACCCTGACTCATTCATCTATCTCTTCCCCAAACCAGCCCCATTATTTACCAACTTTTAATGTTCTCGGCTGTCATAGCGGGCATCTTGAAAAGCCCAGAGCCCCTTTCACTACTGTCAGTTACATCAGACCTTTTGACTTCACCCCTGTACACCCCCAGAGGACAGTACCCACACAATGGGGGACACACTTGTCAACATTCCCCTTCCCTTCAGTGTTGAAACATCAGTTTTCAATAAAACTACCCTAAGCGATCTCATAACAGATCCTGCGAAGGTGGGGGGGCAATAAAAACGTAGGGTGCCGTGCCCCCCCTCACCGTGTCTTTCCATGTGCTCCTTGCTGTCACCTCTTTCAATACCATAATTACTGTATGTCTGTGTGGTGCCCCCCCTTGTGGTCGGTAATAAAAAGTGCCCCAAGTCTGTTCCCCTAAGTTCCTTCTGTTACCCCTATGCTTTTGGGGAGCACTCCCACCACCACCCCCCATGAAGAGGGGGGGGGGCAAAAGAAATTATGGGTACCTCACCCGAAGCCAAACCACATCATTCTGTGCCTTCTGGCACCCTCTTTTATAATGCACCCCCTACACCCCTATTTTACTCTGTTCCCCAAAATTCCCCCCCCCCCCACTCTGTAATTGGGGGGTGTCGGTCATAAAATGTTTGGGGGTCACTACCATGGTGCCCATCCTATCTGGTCATCCCCCTCTGTTTGCTGAAGGGATACTCTTTACTGGTTGGCCTCACTCCCCTATGCTCTGCCCCTGACCTAGGGCCCAAGACTCCACCTACTTCTATGAATCCGTTCTACTCCTCCCTTTCCTCTGTGGGCCCACCCCTCTTCACCCATGCCCCACCCCAGCTCTATGCCACCACCTATCCCTAGGCTCCTCCCCCACCTGTGCCCCCCCTTCTCTCTCCTTTCAATTCTTGCTCCACCCATTCACACTCTGACTCCTCCCCTCTACTGTAGTCCCACTCAGCCTGGACCCAACCTCCCTCTCCACAGACACTCCAACCACCCTAGGCTCCTCCCCCAACTGTGCCCCACCTTCTCGCTCCACCCATTCACACTCTGACTCCTCCCCTCTACTCCCACTCAGCCTGGACCCAACCTCCCTCTCTCTGCACAGACGCTCCAACCACCCTATTATCCACCATTCAGGCCTCTCTCCTCACACACCAAGCACTCTTTCCATCCACCAATCACCATCCAGGTCCATCTTCACCTACACACCAACTAATCTTACATCCACCAATCACCAGCCTGCCTCCACACACACACACACATTTTACTTACCGACTTACCTCTGCTTCACCGCCATCAGTCATCTGGTGCCGAACCCGGGATTTGAACCCTGGTCGTCTGGGTGGAAGGCAGGAACTTACCCACTGGACCACATGGGCTTCCATATCTGTGTCATTTCCAATCGTCCCTATATCATGGCTATGGTGTATGATATAGACCAGGGGCCTATATGTAGCTTATAGACGCTCCTGAACCCTTGAGTACCAGCAAGGAGCAATAGCTCAGTGGCAGTGTCATCTGCCTCTGGTGCTGCAAGCTCCCCAGGACAAGGGTTCGAATCCCGCCACGGCTGGCAAAAATTTATCTTTTTTTTTTTTCCCCATTAACTAATATTTCGATTTTATAAAAACCAGGAGCAATTTCAGACACTATTTATTGCACAACTGCCTGAAAATGACAAATATTTTCTCTCCTGACTCCCATGCAGCCCTCTTCTTCACTAGTAGGTGAAATATGGGTAAAACATTATCTTCAGTTATCAATCTATTCATTTTTTGTCTTTGAATTTGCCATTTTGTAGCGTGAATGTGGCCTAGGGGGCATAAGTGAGGAGAAGTAAGCCTCCCACAGATAGTGAAATAGGTTGAGTGGTAGGAATTTTTCATTTTTGTGTGAGCAGAGCTGTTAAATCAGGGGGATAGGGCCTGTGCTGCAGGCTAGGCATATTGGCCTAGTGTTAACTCTCACTCACGAAATGATGGGTAATGTTTGGAGCTGGTAAAACTCCCTTTATTAGGTGCAATCAGAAGACAGACATGTTGAAGTTTTCAAGAGGCAGAAAAGGGTAAAGTCCGGCGTGTGCTTCATTGGGCCTGCATCATGCCTGTTGCAGCAGCTGGCCTGGCCTGGCCTGGCCTGGTCTGGCCTGGCCCGGTCTGGCCCGGCTGGCCTGGCCTGGCCTGGCCCGGCCAGGCCCGGCCTGGCCCAGGGTCTTTAAACAACCCCACGCTAAGTCTTTAGCTAGCAAACAAGGCCCACGAACGCCCACGAACGCCCATGTTCTGTATAGAGGAAGACTGCAGACAATTTGGCACCCTGCTAAATGAGGGTGGTGTCCCATGAGCGGCCTTCGAGTGGGAAAAGCTTTATCGTAAGACAAGTTGTCAAGCTTAGAATTCTGCTGAAAACCATATGTTGGAGGCCATATCATGGTGGAAGCCTGTGAATGTCTCAGGCCAAAGTGAGCATGGGAGGACATTATTTGCATAGGACAGCCCCCTTCTAAGTCACATCTTCATGCTGCAGTTGCCATGTAGCGTTACTAGAGGGCAGCAGTATGACCATAATAGAAGAGAGAAGTGTTAAATCTGTTTGCTGACGTACCGCTTGTCCATGTTGGTCTTTGCCGGGCCTGTGGAGCGGAGGACTACAATAAGCGAGTGAATGTGTAATGAGGAACGATTATCCAGCATTTGTGAGGAAGGGAGGGCACTTGGAGGAAAAACGGAAAGATGACAGAGTCAAAGCATAGATGTTTGCTGAGTGATTGGGTGAGTGTGTCATCTGTCTCTTTGAAAGGACACGTGAGAGAGGAACAGGAGCCCACGGCCTTCAGATGGGAGAAGAGGCATAGAAGAGCATTTTCCCCAAAATAAAAACCTTTACTTCATCTCAAAGCTTCCAACTTTGCAGGTTGTAAGATTTGCCTTGTTTGCTGCATAAATAGGCAGAACTAGTGAGGCTCCTCCCAGAATATAAGTAGCACACTCTTTGGGAGTATCCTTAGGCCAGGCATGTCAGGCACGTAATTGGGGATACAAGGCCAAGAAAAACTTTAGGAAGCTTGCTCTAATCATCTGCAGGATAGAAAGACACTGGAGAGAAACTAGAGAGGGAACCAGGCTGCACCAAAAAAGGGCCAGGGTGGAACATTACACCCTAGCAGGAATATCTGATCCCCATACCTCTGCGCCTGGGACACAATTTGTGACCTCTCAATACCCCCATCTCATTGCCACTCAAATGTTCCCTCTTAGTATCCCACCTTCCGAAGGGCACCAACAAATTTTCTAGCATTTGAACGACCATAAACACCCTTCCTTTTGGCCCTCCACTTGTAAATCTCCCAGTAACCCAGGTGCTTTTGCCACTGTCCAGCCTCCAGTGACCAGTCGGATGCACATTGCTCGGCACCCCATCCACTTATCACTCCGTGCAGCCCCTCTCAGCACACTCAAACTACCCTTCTTTAAATCCGATATACATGATCTGCCTCACTGTAAGCTGTGACCTTCCCTCTGTGGATTATATACCCCATCCAAGGAGGACAAATCACTTGTCGAGCACCCCAAACTCTCTGCAGATGCTGCCAATTCATGGACTACTGCCTAGTTTGCATGCCATGATTATTCTCCACGCCACATCCAACCAATTGCCGCATGTGCCGTCACCCTGACTCATTCATCTATCTCTTCCCCAAACCAGCCCCATTATTTACCAACTTTTAATGTTCTCGGCTGTCATAGCGGGCATCTTGAAAAGCCCAGAGCCCCTTTCACTACTGTCAGTTACATCAGACCTTTTGACTTCACCCCTGTACACCCCCAGAGGACAGTACCCACACAATGGGGGACACACTTGTCAACATTCCCCTTCCCTTCAGTGTTGAAACATCAGTTTTCAATAAAACTACCCTAAGAGATCTCATAACAGATCCTGCGAAGGTGGGGGGGCAATAAAAACGTAGGGTGCCGTGCCCCCCCTCACCGTGTCTTTCCATGTGCTCCTTGCTGTCACCTCTTTCAATACCATAATTACTGTATGTCTGTGTGGTGCCCCCCCTTGTGGTCGGTAATAAAAAGTGCCCCAAGTCTGTTCCCCTAAGTTCCTTCTGTTACCCCTATGCTTTTGGGGAGCACTCCCACCACCACCCCCCATGAAGAGGGGGGGGGGCAAAAGAAATTATGGGTACCTCACCCGAAGCCAAACCACATCATTCTGTGCCTTCTGGCACCCTCTTTTATAATGCACCCCCTACACCCCTATTTTACTCTGTTCCCCAAAATTCCCCCCCCCCCCACTCTGTAATTGGGGGGTGTCGGTCATAAAATGTTTGGGGGTCACTACCATGGTGCCCATCCTATCTGGTCATCCCCCTCTGTTTGCTGAAGGGATACTCTTTACTGGTTGGCCTCACTCCCCTATGCTCTGCCCCTGACCTAGGGCCCAAGACTCCACCTACTTCTATGAATCCGTTCTACTCCTCCCTTTCCTCTGTGGGCCCACCCCTCTTCACCCATGCCCCACCCCAGCTCTATGCCACCACCTATCCCTAGGCTCCTCCCCCACCTGTGCCCCCCCTTCTCTCTCCTTTCAATTCTTGCTCCACCCATTCACACTCTGACTCCTCCCCTCTACTGTAGTCCCACTCAGCCTGGACCCAACCTCCCTCTCCACAGACACTCCAACCACCCTAGGCTCCTCCCCCAACTGTGCCCCACCTTCTCGCTCCACCCATTCACACTCTGACTCCTCCCCTCTACTCCCACTCAGCCTGGACCCAACCTCCCTCTCTCTGCACAGACGCTCCAACCACCCTATTATCCACCATTCAGGCCTCTCTCCTCACACACCAAGCACTCTTTCCATCCACCAATCACCATCCAGGTCCATCTTCACCTACACACCAACTAATCTTACATCCACCAATCACCAGCCTGCCTCACCTCCACACACACACACACATTTTACTTACCGACTTACCTCTGCTTCACCGCCATCAGTCATCTGGTGCCGAACCCGGGATTTGAACCCTGGTCGTCTGGGTGGAAGGCAGGAACTTACCCACTGGACCACATGGGCTTCCATATCTGTGTCATTTCCAATCGTCCCTATATCATGGCTATGGTGTATGATATAGACCAGGGGCCTATATGTAGCTTATAGACGCTCCTGAACCCTTGAGTACCAGCAAGGAGCAATAGCTCAGTGGCAGTGTCATCTGCCTCTGGTGCTGCAAGCTCCCCAGGACAAGGGTTCGAATCCCGCCACGGCTGGCAAAAATTTATCTTTTTTTTTTTTTCCCCATTAACTAATATTTCGATTTTATAAAAACCAGGAGCAATTTCAGACACTATTTATTGCACAACTGCCTGAAAATGACAAATATTTTCTCTCCTGACTCCCATGCAGCCCTCTTCTTCACTAGTAGGTGAAATATGGGTAAAACATTATCTTCAGTTATCAATCTATTCATTTTTTGTCTTTGAATTTGCCATTTTGTAGCGTGAATGTGGCCTAGGGGGCATAAGTGAGGAGAAGTAAGCCTCCCACAGATAGTGAAATAGGTTGAGTGGTAGGAATTTTTCATTTTTGTGTGAGCAGAGCTGTTAAATCAGGGGGATAGGGCCTGTGCTGCAGGCTAGGCATATTGGCCTAGTGTTAACTCTCACTCACGAAATGATGGGTAATGTTTGGAGCTGGTAAAACTCCCTTTATTAGGTGCAATCAGAAGACAGACATGTTGAAGTTTTCAAGAGGCAGAAAAGGGTAAAGTCCGGCGTGTGCTTCATTGGGCCTGCATCATGCCTATTGCAGCAGCTGGCCTGGCCTGGCCTGGCCTGGTCTGGCCTGGCCCGGTCTGGCCCGGCTGGCCTGGCCTGGCCTGGCCTGGCCTGGCCCGGCCAGGCCCGGCCTGGCCCAGGGTCTTTAAACAACCCCACGCTAAGTCTTTAGCTAGCAAACAAGGCCCACGAACGCCCACGAACGCCCATGTTCTGTATAGAGGAAGACTGCAGACAATTTGGCACCCTGCTAAATGAGGGTGGTGTCCCATGAGCGGCCTTCGAGTGGGAAAAGCTTTATCGTAAGACAAGTTGTCAAGCTTAGAATTCTGCTGAAAACCATATGTTGGAGGCCATATCATGGTGGAAGCCTGTGAATGTCTCAGGCCAAAGTGAGCATGGGAGGACATTATTTGCATAGGACAGCCCCCTTCTAAGTCACATCTTCATGCTGCAGTTGCCATGTAGCGTTACTAGAGGGCAGCAGTATGACCATAATAGAAGAGAGAAGTGTTAAATCTGTTTGCTGACGTACCGCTTGTCCATGTTGGTCTTTGCCGGGCCTGTGGAGCGGAGGACTACAATAAGCGAGTGAATGTGTAATGAGGAACGATTATCCAGCATTTGTGAGGAAGGGAGGGCACTTGGAGGAAAAACGGAAAGATGACAGAGTCAAAGCATAGATGTTTGCTGAGTGATTGGGTGAGTGTGTCATCTGTCTCTTTGAAAGGACACGTGAGAGAGGAACAGGAGCCCACGGCCTTCAGATGGGAGAAGAGGCATAGAAGAGCATTTTCCCCAAAATAAAAACCTTTACTTCATCTCAAAGCTTCCAACTTTGCAGGTTGTAAGATTTGCCTTGTTTGCTGCATAAATAGGCAGAACTAGTGAGGCTCCTCCCAGAATATAAGTAGCACACTCTTTGGGAGTATCCTTAGGCCAGGCATGTCAGGCACGTAATTGGGGATACAAGGCCAAGAAAAACTTTAGGAAGCTTGCTCTAATCATCTGCAGGATAGAAAGACACTGGAGAGAAACTAGAGAGGGAACCAGGCTGCACCAAAAAAGGGCCAGGGTGGAACATTACACCCTAGCAGGAATATCTGATCCCCATACCTCTGCGCCTGGGACACAATTTGTGACCTCTCAATACCCCCATCTCATTGCCACTCAAATGTTCCCTCTTAGTATCCCACCTTCCGAAGGGCACCAACAAATTTTCTAGCATTTGAACGACCATAAACACCCTTCCTTTTGGCCCTCCACTTGTAAATCTCCCAGTAACCCAGGTGCTTTTGCCACTGTCCAGCCTCCAGTGACCAGTCGGATGCACATTGCTCGGCACCCCATCCACTTATCACTCCGTGCAGCCCCTCTCAGCACACTCAAACTACCCTTCTTTAAATCCGATATACATGATCTGCCTCACTGTAAGCTGTGACCTTCCCTCTGTGGATTATATACCCCATCCAAGGAGGACAAATCACTTGTCGAGCACCCCAAACTCTCTGCAGATGCTGCCAATTCATGGACTACTGCCTAGTTTGCATGCCATGATTATTCTCCACGCCACATCCAACCAATTGCCGCATGTGCCGTCACCCTGACTCATTCATCTATCTCTTCCCCAAACCAGCCCCATTATTTACCAACTTTTAATGTTCTCGGCTGTCATAGCGGACATCTTGAAAAGCCCAGAGCCCCTTTCACTACTGTCAGTTACATCAGACCTTTTGACTTCACCCCTGTACACCCCCAGAGGACAGTACCCACACAATGGGGGACACACTTGTCAACATTCCCCTTCCCTTCAGTGTTGAAACATCAGTTTTCAATAAAACTACCCTAAGAGATCTCATAACAGATCCTGCGAAGGTGGGGGGGCAATAAAAACGTAGGGTGCCGTGCCCCCCCTCACCGTGTCTTTCCATGTGCTCCTTGCTGTCACCTCTTTCAATACCATAATTACTGTATGTCTGTGTGGTGCCCCCCCTTGTGGTCGGTAATAAAAAGTGCCCCAAGTCTGTTCCCCTAAGTTCCTTCTGTTACCCCTATGCTTTTGGGGAGCACTCCCACCACCACCCCCCATGAAGAGGGGGGGGGGCAAAAGAAATTATGGGTACCTCACCCGAAGCCAAACCACATCATTCTGTGCCTTCTGGCACCCTCTTTTATAATGCACCCCCTACACCCCTATTTTACTCTGTTCCCCAAAATTCCCCCCCCCCCCCCACTCTGTAATTGGGGGGTGTCGGTCATAAAATGTTTGGGGGTCACTACCATGGTGCCCATCCTATCTGGTCATCCCCCTCTGTTTGCTGAAGGGATACTCTTTACTGGTTGGCCTCACTCCCCTATGCTCTGCCCCTGACCTAGGGCCCAAGACTCCACCTACTTCTATGAATCCGTTCTACTCCTCCCTTTCCTCTGTGGGCCCACCCCTCTTCACCCATGCCCCACCCCAGCTCTATGCCACCACCTATCCCTAGGCTCCTCCCCCACCTGTGCCCCCCCTTCTCTCTCCTTTCAATTCTTGCTCCACCCATTCACACTCTGACTCCTCCCCTCTACTGTAGTCCCACTCAGCCTGGACCCAACCTCCCTCTCCACAGACACTCCAACCACCCTAGGCTCCTCCCCCAACTGTGCCCCACCTTCTCGCTCCACCCATTCACACTCTGACTCCTCCCCTCTACTCCCACTCAGCCTGGACCCAACCTCCCTCTCTCTGCACAGACGCTCCAACCACCCTATTATCCACCATTCAGGCCTCTCTCCTCACACACCAAGCACTCTTTCCATCCACCAATCACCATCCAGGTCCATCTTCACCTACACACCAACTAATCTTACATCCACCAATCACCAGCCTGCCTCCACACACACACACACATTTTACTTACCGACTTACCTCTGCTTCACCGCCATCAGTCATCTGGTGCCGAACCCGGGATTTGAACCCTGGTCGTCTGGGTGGAAGGCAGGAACTTACCCACTGGACCACATGGGCTTCCATATCTGTGTCATTTCCAATCGTCCCTATATCATGGCTATGGTGTATGATATAGACCAGGGGCCTATATGTAGCTTATAGACGCTCCTGAACCCTTGAGTACCAGCAAGGAGCAATAGCTCAGTGGCAGTGTCATCTGCCTCTGGTGCTGCAAGCTCCCCAGGACAAGGGTTCGAATCCCGCCACGGCTGGCAAAAATTTATCTTTTTTTTTTTTTCCCCATTAACTAATATTTCGATTTTATAAAAACCAGGAGCAATTTCAGACACTATTTATTGCACAACTGCCTGAAAATGACAAATATTTTCTCTCCTGACTCCCATGCAGCCCTCTTCTTCACTAGTAGGTGAAATATGGGTAAAACATTATCTTCAGTTATCAATCTATTCATTTTTTGTCTTTGAATTTGCCATTTTGTAGCGTGAATGTGGCCTAGGGGGCATAAGTGAGGAGAAGTAAGCCTCCCACAGATAGTGAAATAGGTTGAGTGGTAGGAATTTTTCATTTTTGTGTGAGCAGAGCTGTTAAATCAGGGGGATAGGGCCTGTGCTGCAGGCTAGGCATATTGGCCTAGTGTTAACTCTCACTCACGAAATGATGGGTAATGTTTGGAGCTGGTAAAACTCCCTTTATTAGGTGCAATCAGAAGACAGACATGTTGAAGTTTTCAAGAGGCAGAAAAGGGTAAAGTCCGGCGTGTGCTTCATTGGGCCTGCATCATGCCTATTGCAGCAGCTGGCCTGGCCTGGCCTGGCCTGGTCTGGCCTGGCCCGGTCTGGCCCGGCTGGCCTGGCCTGGCCTGGCCTGGCCTGGCCCGGCCAGGCCCGGCCTGGCCCAGGGTCTTTAAACAACCCCACGCTAAGTCTTTAGCTAGCAAACAAGGCCCACGAACGCCCACGAACGCCCATGTTCTGTATAGAGGAAGACTGCAGACAATTTGGCACCCTGCTAAATGAGGGTGGTGTCCCATGAGCGGCCTTCGAGTGGGAAAAGCTTTATCGTAAGACAAGTTGTCAAGCTTAGAATTCTGCTGAAAACCATATGTTGGAGGCCATATCATGGTGGAAGCCTGTGAATGTCTCAGGCCAAAGTGAGCATGGGAGGACATTATTTGCATAGGACAGCCCCCTTCTAAGTCACATCTTCATGCTGCAGTTGCCATGTAGCGTTACTAGAGGGCAGCAGTATGACCATAATAGAAGAGAGAAGTGTTAAATCTGTTTGCTGACGTACCGCTTGTCCATGTTGGTCTTTGCCGGGCCTGTGGAGCGGAGGACTACAATAAGCGAGTGAATGTGTAATGAGGAACGATTATCCAGCATTTGTGAGGAAGGGAGGGCACTTGGAGGAAAAACGGAAAGATGACAGAGTCAAAGCATAGATGTTTGCTGAGTGATTGGGTGAGTGTGTCATCTGTCTCTTTGAAAGGACACGTGAGAGAGGAACAGGAGCCCACGGCCTTCAGATGGGAGAAGAGGCATAGAAGAGCATTTTCCCCAAAATAAAAACCTTTACTTCATCTCAAAGCTTCCAACTTTGCAGGTTGTAAGATTTGCCTTGTTTGCTGCATAAATAGGCAGAACTAGTGAGGCTCCTCCCAGAATATAAGTAGCACACTCTTTGGGAGTATCCTTAGGCCAGGCATGTCAGGCACGTAATTGGGGATACAAGGCCAAGAAAAACTTTAGGAAGCTTGCTCTAATCATCTGCAGGATAGAAAGACACTGGAGAGAAACTAGAGAGGGAACCAGGCTGCACCAAAAAAGGGCCAGGGTGGAACATTACACCCTAGCAGGAATATCTGATCCCCATACCTCTGCGCCTGGGACACAATTTGTGACCTCTCAATACCCCCATCTCATTGCCACTCAAATGTTCCCTCTTAGTATCCCACCTTCCGAAGGGCACCAACAAATTTTCTAGCATTTGAACGACCATAAACACCCTTCCTTTTGGCCCTCCACTTGTAAATCTCCCAGTAACCCAGGTGCTTTTGCCACTGTCCAGCCTCCAGTGACCAGTCGGATGCACATTGCTCGGCACCCCATCCACTTATCACTCCGTGCAGCCCCTCTCAGCACACTCAAACTACCCTTCTTTAAATCCGATATACATGATCTGCCTCACTGTAAGCTGTGACCTTCCCTCTGTGGATTATATACCCCATCCAAGGAGGACAAATCACTTGTCGAGCACCCCAAACTCTCTGCAGATGCTGCCAATTCATGGACTACTGCCTAGTTTGCATGCCATGATTATTCTCCACGCCACATCCAACCAATTGCCACATGTGCCGTCACCCTGACTCATTCATCTATCTCTTCCCCAAACCAGCCCCATTATTTACCAACTTTTAATGTTCTCGGCTGTCATAGCGGACATCTTGAAAAGCCCAGAGCCCCTTTCACTACTGTCAGTTACATCAGACCTTTTGACTTCACCCCTGTACACCCCCAGAGGACAGTACCCACACAATGGGGGACACACTTGTCAACATTCCCCTTCCCTTCAGTGTTGAAACATCAGTTTTCAATAAAACTACCCTAAGAGATCTCATAACAGATCCTGCGAAGGTGGGGGGGCAATAAAAACGTAGGGTGCCGTGCCCCCCCTCACCGTGTCTTTCCATGTGCTCCTTGCTGTCACCTCTTTCAATACCATAATTACTGTATGTCTGTGTGGTGCCCCCCCTTGTGGTCGGTAATAAAAAGTGCCCCAAGTCTGTTCCCCTAAGTTCCTTCTGTTACCCCTATGCTTTTGGGGAGCACTCCCACCACCACCCCCCATGAAGAGGGGGGGGGGCAAAAGAAATTATGGGTACCTCACCCGAAGCCAAACCACATCATTCTGTGCCTTCTGGCACCCTCTTTTATAATGCACCCCCTACACCCCTATTTTACTCTGTTCCCCAAAATTCCCCCCCCCCCCCCCCCCACTCTGTAATTGGGGGGTGTCGGTCATAAAATGTTTGGGGGTCACTACCATGGTGCCCATCCTATCTGGTCATCCCCCTCTGTTTGCTGAAGGGATACTCTTTACTGGTTGGCCTCACTCCCCTATGCTCTGCCCCTGACCTAGGGCCCAAGACTCCACCTACTTCTATGAATCCGTTCTACTCCTCCCTTTCCTCTGTGGGCCCACCCCTCTTCACCCATGCCCCACCCCAGCTCTATGCCACCACCTATCCCTAGGCTCCTCCCCCACCTGTGCCCCCCCTTCTCTCTCCTTTCAATTCTTGCTCCACCCATTCACACTCTGACTCCTCCCCTCTACTGTAGTCCCACTCAGCCTGGACCCAACCTCCCTCTCCACAGACACTCCAACCACCCTAGGCTCCTCCCCCAACTGTGCCCCACCTTCTCGCTCCACCCATTCACACTCTGACTCCTCCCCTCTACTCCCACTCAGCCTGGACCCAACCTCCCTCTCTCTGCACAGACGCTCCAACCACCCTATTATCCACCATTCAGGCCTCTCTCCTCACACACCAAGCACTCTTTCCATCCACCAATCACCATCCAGGTCCATCTTCACCTACACACCAACTAATCTTACATCCACCAATCACCAGCCTGCCTCCACACACACACACACATTTTACTTACCGACTTACCTCTGCTTCACCGCCATCAGTCATCTGGTGCCGAACCCGGGATTTGAACCCTGGTCGTCTGGGTGGAAGGCAGGAACTTACCCACTGGACCACATGGGCTTCCATATCTGTGTCATTTCCAATCGTCCCTATATCATGGCTATGGTGTATGATATAGACCAGGGGCCTATATGTAGCTTATAGACGCTCCTGAACCCTTGAGTACCAGCAAGGAGCAATAGCTCAGTGGCAGTGTCATCTGCCTCTGGTGCTGCAAGCTCCCCAGGACAAGGGTTCGAATCCCGCCACGGCTGGCAAAAATTTATCTTTTTTTTTTTTTCCCCATTAACTAATATTTCGATTTTATAAAAACCAGGAGCAATTTCAGACACTATTTATTGCACAACTGCCTGAAAATGACAAATATTTTCTCTCCTGACTCCCATGCAGCCCTCTTCTTCACTAGTAGGTGAAATATGGGTAAAACATTATCTTCAGTTATCAATCTATTCATTTTTTGTCTTTGAATTTGCCATTTTGTAGCGTGAATGTGGCCTAGGGGGCATAAGTGAGGAGAAGTAAGCCTCCCACAGATAGTGAAATAGGTTGAGTGGTAGGAATTTTTCATTTTTGTGTGAGCAGAGCTGTTAAATCAGGGGGATAGGGCCTGTGCTGCAGGCTAGGCATATTGGCCTAGTGTTAACTCTCACTCACGAAATGATGGGTAATGTTTGGAGCTGGTAAAACTCCCTTTATTAGGTGCAATCAGAAGACAGACATGTTGAAGTTTTCAAGAGGCAGAAAAGGGTAAAGTCCGGCGTGTGCTTCATTGGGCCTGCATCATGCCTGTTGCAGCAGCTGGCCTGGCCTGGCCTGGTCTGGCCTGGCCCGGTCTGGCCCGGCTGGCCTGGCCTGGCCTGGCCTGGCCTGGCCTGGACCGGCCAGGCCCGGCCTGGCCCAGGGTCTTTAAACAACCCCACGCTAAGTCTTTAGCTAGCAAACAAGGCCCACGAACGCCCACGAACGCCCATGTTCTGTATAGAGGAAGACTGCAGACAATTTGGCACCCTGCTAAATGAGGGTGGTGTCCCATGAGCGGCCTTCGAGTGGGAAAAGCTTTATCGTAAGACAAGTTGTCAAGCTTAGAATTCTGCTGAAAACCATATGTTGGAGGCCATATCATGGTGGAAGCCTGTGAATGTCTCAGGCCAAAGTGAGCATGGGAGGACATTATTTGCATAGGACAGCCCCCTTCTAAGTCACATCTTCATGCTGCAGTTGCCATGTAGCGTTACTAGAGGGCAGCAGTATGACCATAATAGAAGAGAGAAGTGTTAAATCTGTTTGCTGACGTACCGCTTGTCCATGTTGGTCTTTGCCGGGCCTGTGGAGCGGAGGACTACAATAAGCGAGTGAATGTGTAATGAGGAACGATTATCCAGCATTTGTGAGGAAGGGAGGGCACTTGGAGGAAAAACGGAAAGATGACAGAGTCAAAGCATAGATGTTTGCTGAGTGATTGGGTGAGTGTGTCATCTGTCTCTTTGAAAGGACACGTGAGAGAGGAACAGGAGCCCACGGCCTTCAGATGGGAGAAGAGGCATAGAAGAGCATTTTCCCCAAAATAAAAACCTTTACTTCATCTCAAAGCTTCCAACTTTGCAGGTTGTAAGATTTGCCTTGTTTGCTGCATAAATAGGCAGAACTAGTGAGGCTCCTCCCAGAATATAAGTAGCACACTCTTTGGGAGTATCCTTAGGCCAGGCATGTCAGGCACGTAATTGGGGATACAAGGCCAAGAAAAACTTTAGGAAGCTTGCTCTAATCATCTGCAGGATAGAAAGACACTGGAGAGAAACTAGAGAGGGAACCAGGCTGCACCAAAAAAGGGCCAGGGTGGAACATTACACCCTAGCAGGAATATCTGATCCCCATACCTCTGCGCCTGGGACACAATTTGTGACCTCTCAATACCCCCATCTCATTGCCACTCAAATGTTCCCTCTTAGTATCCCACCTTCCGAAGGGCACCAACAAATTTTCTAGCATTTGAACGACCATAAACACCCTTCCTTTTGGCCCTCCACTTGTAAATCTCCCAGTAACCCAGGTGCTTTTGCCACTGTCCAGCCTCCAGTGACCAGTCGGATGCACATTGCTCGGCACCCCATCCACTTATCACTCCGTGCAGCCCCTCTCAGCACACTCAAACTACCCTTCTTTAAATCCGATATACATGATCTGCCTCACTGTAAGCTGTGACCTTCCCTCTGTGGATTATATACCCCATCCAAGGAGGACAAATCACTTGTCGAGCACCCCAAACTCTCTGCAGATGCTGCCAATTCATGGACTACTGCCTAGTTTGCATGCCATGATTATTCTCCACGCCACATCCAACCAATTGCCGCATGTGCCGTCACCCTGACTCATTCATCTATCTCTTCCCCAAACCAGCCCCATTATTTACCAACTTTTAATGTTCTCGGCTGTCATAGCGGGCATCTTGAAAAGCCCAGAGCCCCTTTCACTACTGTCAGTTACATCAGACCTTTTGACTTCACCCCTGTACACCCCCAGAGGACAGTACCCACACAATGGGGGACACACTTGTCAACATTCCCCTTCCCTTCAGTGTTGAAACATCAGTTTTCAATAAAACTACCCTAAGAGATCTCATAACAGATCCTGCGAAGGTGGGGGGGCAATAAAAACGTAGGGTGCCGTGCCCCCCCTCACCGTGTCTTTCCATGTGCTCCTTGCTGTCACCTCTTTCAATACCATAATTACTGTATGTCTGTGTGGTGCCCCCCCTTGTGGTCGGTAATAAAAAGTGCCCCAAGTCTGTTCCCCTAAGTTCCTTCTGTTACCCCTATGCTTTTGGGGAGCACTCCCACCACCACCCCCCATGAAGAGGGGGGGGGGCAAAAGAAATTATGGGTACCTCACCCGAAGCCAAACCACATCATTCTGTGCCTTCTGGCACCCTCTTTTATAATGCACCCCCTACACCCCTATTTTACTCTGTTCCCCAAAATTCCCCCCCCCCCCACTCTGTAATTGGGGGGTGTCGGTCATAAAATGTTTGGGGGTCACTACCATGGTGCCCATCCTATCTGGTCATCCCCCTCTGTTTGCTGAAGGGATACTCTTTACTGGTTGGCCTCACTCCCCTATGCTCTGCCCCTGACCTAGGGCCCAAGACTCCACCTACTTCTATGAATCCGTTCTACTCCTCCCTTTCCTCTGTGGGCCCACCCCTCTTCACCCATGCCCCACCCCAGCTCTATGCCACCACCTATCCCTAGGCTCCTCCCCCACCTGTGCCCCCCCTTCTCTCTCCTTTCAATTCTTGCTCCACCCATTCACACTCTGACTCCTCCCCTCTACTGTAGTCCCACTCAGCCTGGACCCAACCTCCCTCTCCACAGACACTCCAACCACCCTAGGCTCCTCCCCCAACTGTGCCCCACCTTCTCGCTCCACCCATTCACACTCTGACTCCTCCCCTCTACTCCCACTCAGCCTGGACCCAACCTCCCTCTCTCTGCACAGACGCTCCAACCACCCTATTATCCACCATTCAGGCCTCTCTCCTCACACACCAAGCACTCTTTCCATCCACCAATCACCATCCAGGTCCATCTTCACCTACACACCAACTAATCTTACATCCACCAATCACCAGCCTGCCTCACCTCCACACACACACACACATTTTACTTACCGACTTACCTCTGCTTCACCGCCATCAGTCATCTGGTGCCGAACCCGGGATTTGAACCCTGGTCGTCTGGGTGGAAGGCAGGAACTTACCCACTGGACCACATGGGCTTCCATATCTGTGTCATTTCCAATCGTCCCTATATCATGGCTATGGTGTATGATGTAGACCAGGGGCCTATATGTAGCTTATAGACGCTCCTGAACCCTTGAGTACCAGCAAGGAGCAATAGCTCAGTGGCAGTGTCATCTGCCTCTGGTGCTGCAAGCTCCCCAGGACAAGGGTTCGAATCCCGCCACGGCTGGCAAAAATTTATCTTTTTTTTTTTTTCCCCATTAACTAATATTTCGATTTTATAAAAACCAGGAGCAATTTCAGACACTATTTATTGCACAACTGCCTGAAAATGACAAATATTTTCTCTCCTGACTCCCATGCAGCCCTCTTCTTCACTAGTAGGTGAAATATGGGTAAAACATTATCTTCAGTTATCAATCTATTCATTTTTTGTCTTTGAATTTGCCATTTTGTAGCGTGAATGTGGCCTAGGGGGCATAAGTGAGGAGAAGTAAGCCTCCCACAGATAGTGAAATAGGTTGAGTGGTAGGAATTTTTCATTTTTGTGTGAGCAGAGCTGTTAAATCAGGGGGATAGGGCCTGTGCTGCAGGCTAGGCATATTGGCCTAGTGTTAACTCTCACTCACGAAATGATGGGTAATGTTTGGAGCTGGTAAAACTCCCTTTATTAGGTGCAATCAGAAGACAGACATGTTGAAGTTTTCAAGAGGCAGAAAAGGGTAAAGTCCGGCGTGTGCTTCATTGGGCCTGCATCATGCCTATTGCAGCAGCTGGCCTGGCCTGGCCTGGCCTGGTCTGGCCTGGCCCGGTCTGGCCCGGCTGGCCTGGCCTGGCCTGGCCTGGCCTGGCCCGGCCAGGCCCGGCCTGGCCCAGGGTCTTTAAACAACCCCACGCTAAGTCTTTAGCTAGCAAACAAGGCCCACGAACGCCCACGAACGCCCATGTTCTGTATAGAGGAAGACTGCAGACAATTTGGCACCCTGCTAAATGAGGGTGGTGTCCCATGAGCGGCCTTCGAGTGGGAAAAGCTTTATCGTAAGACAAGTTGTCAAGCTTAGAATTCTGCTGAAAACCATATGTTGGAGGCCATATCATGGTGGAAGCCTGTGAATGTCTCAGGCCAAAGTGAGCATGGGAGGACATTATTTGCATAGGACAGCCCCCTTCTAAGTCACATCTTCATGCTGCAGTTGCCATGTAGCGTTACTAGAGGGCAGCAGTATGACCATAATAGAAGAGAGAAGTGTTAAATCTGTTTGCTGACGTACCGCTTGTCCATGTTGGTCTTTGCCGGGCCTGTGGAGCGGAGGACTACAATAAGCGAGTGAATGTGTAATGAGGAACGATTATCCAGCATTTGTGAGGAAGGGAGGGCACTTGGAGGAAAAACGGAAAGATGACAGAGTCAAAGCATAGATGTTTGCTGAGTGATTGGGTGAGTGTGTCATCTGTCTCTTTGAAAGGACACGTGAGAGAGGAACAGGAGCCCACGGCCTTCAGATGGGAGAAGAGGCATAGAAGAGCATTTTCCCCAAAATAAAAACCTTTACTTCATCTCAAAGCTTCCAACTTTGCAGGTTGTAAGATTTGCCTTGTTTGCTGCATAAATAGGCAGAACTAGTGAGGCTCCTCCCAGAATATAAGTAGCACACTCTTTGGGAGTATCCTTAGGCCAGGCATGTCAGGCACGTAATTGGGGATACAAGGCCAAGAAAAACTTTAGGAAGCTTGCTCTAATCATCTGCAGGATAGAAAGACACTGGAGAGAAACTAGAGAGGGAACCAGGCTGCACCAAAAAAGGGCCAGGGTGGAACATTACACCCTAGCAGGAATATCTGATCCCCATACCTCTGCGCCTGGGACACAATTTGTGACCTCTCAATACCCCCATCTCATTGCCACTCAAATGTTCCCTCTTAGTATCCCACCTTCCGAAGGGCACCAACAAATTTTCTAGCATTTGAACGACCATAAACACCCTTCCTTTTGGCCCTCCACTTGTAAATCTCCCAGTAACCCAGGTGCTTTTGCCACTGTCCAGCCTCCAGTGACCAGTCGGATGCACATTGCTCGGCACCCCATCCACTTATCACTCCGTGCAGCCCCTCTCAGCACACTCAAACTACCCTTCTTTAAATCCGATATACATGATCTGCCTCACTGTAAGCTGTGACCTTCCCTCTGTGGATTATATACCCCATCCAAGGAGGACAAATCACTTGTCGAGCACCCCAAACTCTCTGCAGATGCTGCCAATTCATGGACTACTGCCTAGTTTGCATGCCATGATTATTCTCCACGCCACATCCAACCAATTGCCGCATGTGCCGTCACCCTGACTCATTCATCTATCTCTTCCCCAAACCAGCCCCATTATTTACCAACTTTTAATGTTCTCGGCTGTCATAGCGGGCATCTTGAAAAGCCCAGAGCCCCTTTCACTACTGTCAGTTACATCAGACCTTTTGACTTCACCCCTGTACACCCCCAGAGGACAGTACCCACACAATGGGGGACACACTTGTCAACATTCCCCTTCCCTTCAGTGTTGAAACATCAGTTTTCAATAAAACTACCCTAAGAGATCTCATAACAGATCCTGCGAAGGTGGGGGGGCAATAAAAACGTAGGGTGCCGTGCCCCCCCTCACCGTGTCTTTCCATGTGCTCCTTGCTGTCACCTCTTTCAATACCATAATTACTGTATGTCTGTGTGGTGCCCCCCCTTGTGGTCGGTAATAAAAAGTGCCCCAAGTCTGTTCCCCTAAGTTCCTTCTGTTACCCCTATGCTTTTGGGGAGCACTCCCACCACCACCCCCCATGAAGAGGGGGGGGGGCAAAAGAAATTATGGGTACCTCACCCGAAGCCAAACCACATCATTCTGTGCCTTCTGGCACCCTCTTTTATAATGCACCCCCTACACCCCTATTTTACTCTGTTCCCCAAAATTCCCCCCCCCCCCCACTCTGTAATTGGGGGGTGTCGGTCATAAAATGTTTGGGGGTCACTACCATGGTGCCCATCCTATCTGGTCATCCCCCTCTGTTTGCTGAAGGGATACTCTTTACTGGTTGGTCTCACTCCCCTATGCTCTGCCCTAGGGCCCAAGACTCCACCTACTTCTATGAATCCGTTCTACTCCTCCCTTTCCTCTGTGGGCCCACCCCTCTTCACCCATGCCCCACCCCAGCTCTATGCCACCACCTATCCCTAGGCTCCTCCCCCACCTGTGCCCCCCCTTCTCTCTCCTTTCAATTCTTGCTCCACCCATTCACACTCTGACTCCTCCCCTCTACTGTAGTCCCACTCAGCCTGGACCCAACCTCCCTCTCCACAGACACTCCAACCACCCTAGGCTCCTCCCCCAACTGTGCCCCACCTTCTCGCTCCACCCATTCACACTCTGACTCCTCCCCTCTACTCCCACTCAGCCTGGACCCAACCTCCCTCTCTCTGCACAGACGCTCCAACCACCCTATTATCCACCATTCAGGCCTCTCTCCTCACACACCAAGCACTCTTTCCATCCACCAATCACCATCCAGGTCCATCTTCACCTACACACCAACTAATCTTACATCCACCAATCACCAGCCTGCCTCCACACACACACACACATTTTACTTACCGACTTACCTCTGCTTCACCGCCATCAGTCATCTGGTGCCGAACCCGGGATTTGAACCCTGGTCGTCTGGGTGGAAGGCAGGAACTTACCCACTGGACCACATGGGCTTCCATATCTGTGTCATTTCCAATCGTCCCTATATCATGGCTATGGTGTATGATATAGACCAGGGGCCTATATGTAGCTTATAGACGCTCCTGAACCCTTGAGTACCAGCAAGGAGCAATAGCTCAGTGGCAGTGTCATCTGCCTCTGGTGCTGCAAGCTCCCCAGGACAAGGGTTCGAATCCCGCCACGGCTGGCAAAAATTTATCTTTTTTTTTTTTTCCCCATTAACTAATATTTCGATTTTATAAAAACCAGGAGCAATTTCAGACACTATTTATTGCACAACTGCCTGAAAATGACAAATATTTTCTCTCCTGACTCCCATGCAGCCCTCTTCTTCACTAGTAGGTGAAATATGGGTAAAACATTATCTTCAGTTATCAATCTATTCATTTTTTGTCTTTGAATTTGCCATTTTGTAGCGTGAATGTGGCCTAGGGGGCATAAGTGAGGAGAAGTAAGCCTCCCACAGATAGTGAAATAGGTTGAGTGGTAGGAATTTTTCATTTTTGTGTGAGCAGAGCTGTTAAATCAGGGGGATAGGGCCTGTGCTGCAGGCTAGGCATATTGGCCTAGTGTTAACTCTCACTCACGAAATGATGGGTAATGTTTGGAGCTGGTAAAACTCCCTTTATTAGGTGCAATCAGAAGACAGACATGTTGAAGTTTTCAAGAGGCAGAAAAGGGTAAAGTCCGGCGTGTGCTTCATTGGGCCTGCATCATGCCTGTTGCAGCAGCTGGCCTGGCCTGGCCTGGCCTGGTCTGGCCTGGCCCGGTCTGGCCCGGCTGGCCTGGCCTGGCCTGGCCCGGCCAGGCCCGGCCTGGCCCAGGGTCTTTAAACAACCCCACGCTAAGTCTTTAGCTAGCAAACAAGGCCCACGAACGCCCACGAACGCCCATGTTCTGTATAGAGGAAGACTGCAGACAATTTGGCACCCTGCTAAATGAGGGTGGTGTCCCATGAGCGGCCTTCGAGTGGGAAAAGCTTTATCGTAAGACAAGTTGTCAAGCTTAGAATTCTGCTGAAAACCATATGTTGGAGGCCATATCATGGTGGAAGCCTGTGAATGTCTCAGGCCAAAGTGAGCATGGGAGGACATTATTTGCATAGGACAGCCCCCTTCTAAGTCACATCTTCATGCTGCAGTTGCCATGTAGCGTTACTAGAGGGCAGCAGTATGACCATAATAGAAGAGAGAAGTGTTAAATCTGTTTGCTGACGTACCGCTTGTCCATGTTGGTCTTTGCCGGGCCTGTGGAGCGGAGGACTACAATAAGCGAGTGAATGTGTAATGAGGAACGACTATCCAGCATTTGTGAGGAAGGGAGGGCACTTGGAGGAAAAACGGAAAGATGACAGAGTCAAAGCATAGATGTTTGCTGAGTGATTGGGTGAGTGTGTCATCTGTCTCTTTGAAAGGACACGTGAGAGAGGAACAGGAGCCCACGGCCTTCAGATGGGAGAAGAGGCATAGAAGAGCATTTTCCCCAAAATAAAAACCTTTACTTCATCTCAAAGCTTCCAACTTTGCAGGTTGTAAGATTTGCCTTGTTTGCTGCATAAATAGGCAGAACTAGAGACTCCTCCCAGAATATAAGTAGCACACTCTTTGGGAGTATCCTTAGGCCAGGCATGTCAGGCACGTAATTGGGGATACAAGGCCAAGAAAAACTTTAGGAAGCTTGCTCTAATCATCTGCAGGATAGAAAGACACTGGAGAGAAACTAGAGAGGGAACCAGGCTGCACCAAAAAAGGGCCAGGGTGGAACATTACACCCTAGCAGGAATATCTAATCCCCATACCTCTGCGCCTGGGACACAATTTGTGACCTCTCAATACCCCCATCTCATTGCCACTCAAATGTTCCCTCTTAGTATCCCACCTTCCGAAGGGCACCAACAAATTTTCTAGCATTTGAACGACCATAAACACCCTTCCTTTTGGCCCTCCACTTGTAAATCTCCCAGTAACCCAGGTGCTTTTGCCACTGTCCAGCCTCCAGTGACCAGTCGGATGCACATTGCTCGGCACCCCATCCACTTATCACTCCGTGCAGCCCCTCTCAGCACACTCAAACTACCCTTCTTTAAATCCGATATACATGATCTGCCTCACTGTAAGCTGTGACCTTCCCTCTGTGGATTATATACCCCATCCAAGGAGGACAAATCACTTGTCGAGCACCCCAAACTCTCTGCAGATGCTGCCAATTCATGGACTACTGCCTAGTTTGCATGCCATGATTATTCTCCACGCCACATCCAACCAATTGCCGCATGTGCCGTCACCCTGACTCATTCATCTATCTCTTCCCCAAACCAGCCCCATTATTTACCAACTTTTAATGTTCTCGGCTGTCATAGCGGGCATCTTGAAAAGCCCAGAGCCCCTTTCACTACTGTCAGTTACATCAGACCTTTTGACTTCACCCCTGTACACCCCCAGAGGACAGTACCCACACAATGGGGGACACACTTGTCAACATTCCCCTTCCCTTCAGTGTTGAAACATCAGTTTTCAATAAAACTACCCTAAGAGATCTCATAACAGATCCTGCGAAGGTGGGGGGGCAATAAAAACGTAGGGTGCCGTGCCCCCCCTCACCGTGTCTTTCCATGTGCTCCTTGCTGTCACCTCTTTCAATACCATAATTACTGTATGTCTGTGTGGTGCCCCCCCTTGTGGTCGGTAATAAAAAGTGCCCCAAGTCTGTTCCCCTAAGTTCCTTCTGTTACCCCTATGCTTTTGGGGAGCACTCCCACCACCACCCCCCATGAAGAGGGGGGGGGGCAAAAGAAATTATGGGTACCTCACCCGAAGCCAAACCACATCATTCTGTGCCTTCTGGCACCCTCTTTTATAATGCACCCCCTACACCCCTATTTTACTCTGTTCCCCAAAATTCCCCCCCCCCCCACTCTGTAATTGGGGGGTGTCGGTCATAAAATGTTTGGGGGTCACTACCATGGTGCCCATCCTATCTGGTCATCCCCCTCTGTTTGCTGAAGGGATACTCTTTACTGGTTGGCCTCACTCCCCTATGCTCTGCCCCTGACCTAGGGCCCAAGACTCCACCTACTTCTATGAATCCGTTCTACTCCTCCCTTTCCTCTGTGGGCCCACCCCTCTTCACCCATGCCCCACCCCAGCTCTATGCCCCCACCTATCCCTAGGCTCCTCCCCCACCTGTGCCCCCCCTTCTCTCTCCTTTCAATTCTTGCTCCACCCATTCACACTCTGACTCCTCCCCTCTACTGTAGTCCCACTCAGCCTGGACCCAACCTCCCTCTCCACAGACACTCCAACCACCCTAGGCTCCTCCCCCAACTGTGCCCCATCTTCTCGCTCCACCCATTCACACTCTGACTCCTCCCCTCTACTCCCACTCAGCCTGGACCCAACCTCCCTCTCTCTGCACAGACGCTCCAACCACCCTATTATCCACCATTCAGGCCTCTCTCCTCACACACCAAGCACTCTTTCCATCCACCAATCACCATCCAGGTCCATCTTCACCTACACACCAACTAATCTTACATCCACCAATCACCAGCCTGCCTCACCTCCACACACACACACACATTTTACTTACCGACTTACCTCTGCTTCACCGCCATCAGTCATCTGGTGCCGAACCCGGGATTTGAACCCTGGTCGTCTGGGTGGAAGGCAGGAACTTACCCACTGGACCACATGGGCTTCCATATCTGTGTCATTTCCAATCGTCCCTATATCATGGCTATGGTGTATGATATAGACCAGGGGCCTATATGTAGCTTATAGACGCTCCTGAACCCTTGAGTACCAGCAAGGAGCAATAGCTCAGTGGCAGTGTCATCTGCCTCTGGTGCTGCAAGCTCCCCAGGACAAGGGTTCGAATCCCGCCACGGCTGGCAAAAATTTATCTTTTTTTTTTTTCCCCATTAACTAATATTTCGATTTTATAAAAACCAGGAGCAATTTCAGACACTATTTATTGCACAACTGCCTGAAAATGACAAATATTTTCTCTCCTGACTCCCATGCAGCCCTCTTCTTCACTAGTAGGTGAAATATGGGTAAAACATTATCTTCAGTTATCAATCTATTCATTTTTTGTCTTTGAATTTGCCATTTTGTAGCGTGAATGTGGCCTAGGGGGCATAAGTGAGGAGAAGTAAGCCTCCCACAGATAGTGAAATAGGTTGAGTGGTAGGAATTTTTCATTTTTGTGTGAGCAGAGCTGTTAAATCAGGGGGATAGGGCCTGTGCTGCAGGCTAGGCATATTGGCCTAGTGTTAACTCTCACTCACGAAATGATGGGTAATGTTTGGAGCTGGTAAAACTCCCTTTATTAGGTGCAATCAGAAGACAGACATGTTGAAGTTTTCAAGAGGCAGAAAAGGGTAAAGTCCGGCGTGTGCTTCATTGGGCCTGCATCATGCCTATTGCAGCAGCTGGCCTGGCCTGGCCTGGCCTGGTCTGGCCTGGCCCGGTCTGGCCCGGCTGGCCTGGCCTGGCCTGGCCTGGCCTGGCCTGGCCCGGCCAGGCCCGGCCTGGCCCAGGGTCTTTAAACAACCCCACGCTAAGTCTTTAGCTAGCAAACAAGGCCCACGAACGCCCACGAACGCCCATGTTCTGTATAGAGGAAGACTGCAGACAATTTGGCACCCTGCTAAATGAGGGTGGTGTCCCATGAGCGGCCTTCGAGTGGGAAAAGCTTTATCGTAAGACAAGTTGTCAAGCTTAGAATTCTGCTGAAAACCATATGTTGGAGGCCATATCATGGTGGAAGCCTGTGAATGTCTCAGGCCAAAGTGAGCATGGGAGGACATTATTTGCATAGGACAGCCCCCTTCTAAGTCACATCTTCATGCTGCAGTTGCCATGTAGCGTTACTAGAGGGCAGCAGTATGACCATAATAGAAGAGAGAAGTGTTAAATCTGTTTGCTGACGTACCGCTTGTCCATGTTGGTCTTTGCCGGGCCTGTGGAGCGGAGGACTACAATAAGCGAGTGAATGTGTAATGAGGAACGATTATCCAGCATTTGTGAGGAAGGGAGGGCACTTGGAGGAAAAACGGAAAGATGACAGAGTCAAAGCATAGATGTTTGCTGAGTGATTGGGTGAGTGTGTCATCTGTCTCTTTGAAAGGACACGTGAGAGAGGAACAGGAGCCCACGGCCTTCAGATGGGAGAAGAGGCATAGAAGAGCATTTTCCCCAAAATAAAAACCTTTACTTCATCTCAAAGCTTCCAACTTTGCAGGTTGTAAGATTTGCCTTGTTTGCTGCATAAATAGGCAGAACTAGTGAGGCTCCTCCCAGAATATAAGTAGCACACTCTTTGGGAGTATCCTTAGGCCAGGCATGTCAGGCACGTAATTGGGGATACAAGGCCAAGAAAAACTTTAGGAAGCTTGCTCTAATCATCTGCAGGATAGAAAGACACTGGAGAGAAACTAGAGAGGGAACCAGGCTGCACCAAAAAAGGGCCAGGGTGGAACATTACACCCTAGCAGGAATATCTGATCCCCATACCTCTGCGCCTGGGACACAATTTGTGACCTCTCAATACCCCCATCTCATTGCCACTCAAATGTTCCCTCTTAGTATCCCACCTTCCGAAGGGCACCAACAAATTTTCTAGCATTTGAACGACCATAAACACCCTTCCTTTTGGCCCTCCACTTGTAAATCTCCCAGTAACCCAGGTGCTTTTGCCACTGTCCAGCCTCCAGTGACCAGTCGGATGCACATTGCTCGGCACCCCATCCACTTATCACTCCGTGCAGCCCCTCTCAGCACACTCAAACTACCCTTCTTTAAATCCGATATACATGATCTGCCTCACTGTAAGCTGTGACCTTCCCTCTGTGGATTATATACCCCATCCAAGGAGGACAAATCACTTGTCGAGCACCCCAAACTCTCTGCAGATGCTGCCAATTCATGGACTACTGCCTAGTTTGCATGCCATGATTATTCTCCACGCCACATCCAACCAATTGCCGCATGTGCCGTCACCCTGACTCATTCATCTATCTCTTCCCCAAACCAGCCCCATTATTTACCAACTTTTAATGTTCTCGGCTGTCATAGCGGGCATCTTGAAAAGCCCAGAGCCCCTTTCACTACTGTCAGTTACATCAGACCTTTTGACTTCACCCCTGTACACCCCCAGAGGACAGTACCCACACAATGGGGGACACACTTGTCAACATTCCCCTTCCCTTCAGTGTTGAAACATCAGTTTTCAATAAAACTACCCTAAGAGATCTCATAACAGATCCTGCGAAGGTGGGGGGGCAATAAAAACGTAGGGTGCCGTGCCCCCCCTCACCGTGTCTTTCCATGTGCTCCTTGCTGTCACCTCTTTCAATACCATAATTACTGTATGTCTGTGTGGTGCCCCCCCTTGTGGTCGGTAATAAAAAGTGCCCCAAGTCTGTTCCCCTAAGTTCCTTCTGTTACCCCTATGCTTTTGGGGAGCACTCCCACCACCACCCCCCATGAAGAGGGGGGGGGGGCAAAAGAAATTATGGGTACCGCACCCGAAGCCAAACCACATCATTCTGTGCCTTCTGGCACCCTCTTTTATAATGCACCCCCTACACCCCTATTTTACTCTGTTCCCCAAAATTCCCCCCCCCCCCAACTCTGTAATTGGGGGGTGTCGGTCATAAAATGTTTGGGGGTCACTACCATGGTGCCCATCCTATCTGGTCATCCCCCTCTGTTTGCTGAAGGGATACTCTTTACTGGTTGGCCTCACTCCCCTATGCTCTGCCCCTGACCTAGGGCCCAAGACTCCACCTACTTCTATGAATCCGTTCTACTCCTCCCTTTCCTCTGTGGGCCCACCCCTCTTCACCCATGCCCCACCCCAGCTCTATGCCACCACCTATCCCTAGGCTCCTCCCCCACCTGTGCCCCCCCTTCTCTCTCCTTTCAATTCTTGCTCCACCCATTCACACTCTGACTCCTCCCCTCTACTGTACTCCCACTCAGCCTGGACCCAACCTCCCTCTCCACAGACACTCCAACCACCCTAGGCTCCTCCCCCAACTGTGCCCCACCTTCTTGCTCCACCCATTCACACTCTGACTCCTCCCCTCTACTCCCACTCAGCCTGGACCCAACCTCCCTCTCTCTGCACAGACGCTCCAACCACCCTATTATCCACCATTCAGGCCTCTCTCCTCACACACCAAGCACTCTTTCCATCCACCAATCACCATCCAGGTCCATCTTCACCTACACACCAACTAATCTTACATCCACCAATCACCAGCCTGCCTCACCTCCACACACACACACACACATTTTACTTACCGACTTACCTCTGCTTCACCGCCATCTGGTGCCGAACACGGGATTTGAACCCTGGTCGTCTGGGTGGAAGGCAGGAACTTACCCACTGGACCACATGGGCTTCCATATCTGTGTCATTTCCAATCGTCCCTATATCATGGCTATGGTGTATGATGTACACCAGGGGCCTATATGTAGCTTATAGACGCTCCTGAACCCTTGAGTACCAGCAAGGAGCAATAGCTCAGTGGCAGTGTCATCTGCCTCTGGTGCTGCAAGCTCCCCAGGACAAGGGTTCGAATCCCGCCACGGCTGGCAAAAATTAATATATATTTTTTTTTCCCCATTAGCTAATATTTCGATTTTATAAAAACCAGGAGCAATTTCAGACACTATTTATTGCACAACTGCCTGAAAATGACAAATATTTTCTCTCCTGACTCCCATGCAGCCCTCTTCTTCACTAGTAGGTGAAATATGGGTAAAACATTATCTTCAGTTATCAATCTATTCATTTTTTGTCTTTGAATTTGCCATTTTGTAGCGTGAATGTGGCCTAGGGGGCATAAGTGAGGAGAAGTAAGCCTCCCACAGATAGTGAAATAGGTTGAGTGGTAGGAATTTTTCATTTTTGTGTGAGCAGAGCTGTTAAATCAGGGGGATAGGGCCTGTGCTGCAGGCTAGGCATATTGGCCTAGTGTTAACTCTCACTCACGAAATGATGGGTAATGTTTGGAGCTGGTAAAACTCCCTTTATTAGGTGCAATCAGAAGACAGACATGTTGAAGTTTTCAAGAGGCAGAAAAGGGTAAAGTCCGGCGTGTGCTTCATTGGGCCTGCATCATGCCTGTTGCAGCAGCTGGCCTGGCCTGGCCTGGTCTGGCCTGGCCCGGTCTGGCCCGGCTGGCCTGGCCTGGCCTGGCCTGGCCTGGCCTGGCCTGGCCCGGCCAGGCCCGGCCTGGCCCAGGGTCTTTAAACAACCCCACGCTAAGTCTTTAGCTAGCAAACAAGGCCCACGAACGCCCACGAACGCCCATGTTCTGTATAGAGGAAGACTGCAGACAATTTGGCACCCTGCTAAATGAGGGTGGTGTCCCATGAGCGGCCTTCGAGTGGGAAAAGCTTTATCGTAAGACAAGTTGTCAAGCTTAGAATTCTGCTGAAAACCATATGTTGGAGGCCATATCATGGTGGAAGCCTGTGAATGTCTCAGGCCAAAGTGAGCATGGGAGGACATTATTTGCATAGGACAGCCCCCTTCTAAATCACATCTTCATGCTGCAGTTGCCATGTAGCGTTACTAGAGGGCAGCAGTATGACCATAATAGAAGAGAGAAGTGTTAAATCTGTTTGCTGACGTACCGCTTGTCCATGTTGGTCTTTGCCGGGCCTGTGGAGCGGAGGACTACAATAAGCGAGTGAATGTGTAATGAGGAACGATTATCCAGCATTTGTGAGGAAGGGAGGGCACTTGGAGGAAAAACGGAAAGATGACAGAGTCAAAGCATAGATGTTTGCTGAGTGATTGGGTGAGTGTGTCATCTGTCTCTTTGAAAGGACACGTGAGAGAGGAACAGGAGCCCACGGCCTTCAGATGGGAGAAGAGGCATAGAAGAGCATTTTCCCCAAAATAAAAACCTTTACTTCATCTCAAAGCTTCCAACTTTGCAGGTTGTAAGATTTGCCTTGTTTGCTGCATAAATAGGCAGAACTAGTGAGGCTCCTCCCAGAATATAAGTAGCACACTCTTTGGGAGTATCCTTAGGCCAGGCATGTCAGGCACGTAATTGGGGATACAAGGCCAAGAAAAACTTTAGGAAGCTTGCTCTAATCATCTGCAGGATAGAAAGACACTGGAGAGAAACTAGAGAGGGAACCAGGCTGCACCAAAAAAGGGCCAGGGTGGAACATTACACCCTAGCAGGAATATCTGATCCCCATACCTCTGCGCCTGGGACACAATTTGTGACCTCTCAATACCCCCATCTCATTGCCACTCAAATGTTCCCTCTTAGTATCCCACCTTCCGAAGGGCACCAACAAATTTTCTAGCATTTGAACGACCATAAACACCCTTCCTTTTGGCCCTCCACTTGTAAATCTCCCAGTAACCCAGGTGCTTTTGCCACTGTCCAGCCTCCAGTGACCAGTCGGATGCACATTGCTCGGCACCCCATCCACTTATCACTCCGTGCAGCCCCTCTCAGCACACTCAAACTACCCTTCTTTAAATCCGATATACATGATCTGCCTCACTGTAAGCTGTGACCTTCCCTCTGTGGATTATATACCCCATCCAAGGAGGACAAATCACTTGTCGAGCACCCCAAACTCTCTGCAGATGCTGCCAATTCATGGACTACTGCCTAGTTTGCATGCCATGATTATTCTCCACGCCACATCCAACCAATTGCCGCATGTGCCGTCACCCTGACTCATTCATCTATCTCTTCCCCAAACCAGCCCCATTATTTACCAACTTTTAATGTTCTCGGCTGTCATAGCGGGCATCTTGAAAAGCCCAGAGCCCCTTTCACTACTGTCAGTTACATCAGACCTTTTGACTTCACCCCTGTACACCCCCAGAGGACAGTACCCACACAATGGGGGACACACTTGTCAACATTCCCCTTCCCTTCAGTGTTGAAACATCAGTTTTCAATAAAACTACCCTAAGAGATCTCATAACAGATCCTGCGAAGGTGGGGGGGCAATAAAAACGTAGGGTGCCGTGCCCCCCCTCACCGTGTCTTTCCATGTGCTCCTTGCTGTCACCTCTTTCAATACCATAATTACTGTATGTCTGTGTGGTGCCCCCCCTTGTGGTCGGTAATAAAAAGTGCCCCAAGTCTGTTCCCCTAAGTTCCTTCTGTTACCCCTATGCTTTTGGGGAGCACTCCCACCACCACCCCCCATGAAGAGGGGGGGGGCAAAAGAAATTATGGGTACCGCACCCGAAGCCAAACCACATCATTCTGTGCCTTCTGGCACCCTCTTTTATAATGCACCCCCTACACCCCTATTTTACTCTGTTCCCCAAAATTCCCCCCCCCCCCACTCTGTAATTGGGGGGTGTCGGTCATAAAATGTTTGGGGGTCACTACCATGGTGCCCATCCTATCTGGTCATCCCCCTCTGTTTGCTGAAGGGATACTCTTTACTGGTTGGCCTCACTCCCCTATGCTCTGCCCCTGACCTAGGGCCCAAGACTCCACCTACTTCTATGAATCCGTTCTACTCCTCCCTTTCCTCTGTGGGCCCACCCCTCTTCACCCATGCCCCACCCCAGCTCTATGCCACCACCTATCCCTAGGCTCCTCCCCCACCTGTGCCCCCCCTTCTCTCTCCTTTCAATTCTTGCTCCACCCATTCACACTCTGACTCCTCCCCTCTACTGTACTCCCACTCAGCCTGGACCCAACCTCCCTCTCCACAGACACTCCAACCACCCTAGGCTCCTCCCCCAACTGTGCCCCACCTTCTTGCTCCACCCATTCACACTCTGACTCCTCCCCTCTACTCCCACTCAGCCTGGACCCAACCTCCCTCTCTCTGCACAGACACTCCAACCACCCTATTATCCACCATTCAGGCCTCTCTCCTCACACACCAAGCACTCTTTCCATCCACCAATCACCATCCAGGTCCATCTTCACCTACACACCAACTAATCTTACATCCACCAATCACCAGCCTGCCTCACCTCCACACACACACACATTTTACTTACCGACTTACCTCTGCTTCACCGCCATCTGGTGCCGAACACGGGATTTGAACCCTGGTCGTCTGGGTGGAAGGCAGGAACTTACCCACTGGACCACATGGGCTTCCATATCTGTGTCATTTCCAATCGTCCCTATATCATGGCTATGGTGTATGATGTACACCAGGGGCCTATATGTAGCTTATAGACGCTCCTGAACCCTTGAGTACCAGCAAGGAGCAATAGCTCAGTGGCAGTGTCATCTGCCTCTGGTGCTGCAAGCTCCCCAGGACAAGGGTTCGAATCCCGCCACGGCTGGCAAAAATTAATATATATATTTTTTTCCCCATTAGCTAATATTTCGATTTTATAAAAACCAGGAGCAATTTCAGACACTATTTATTGCACAACTGCCTGAAAATGACAAATATTTTCTCTCCTGACTCCCATGCAGCCCTCTTCTTCACTAGTAGGTGAAATATGGGTAAAACATTATCTTCAGTTATCAATCTATTCATTTTTTGTCTTTGAATTTGCCATTTTGTAGCGTGAATGTGGCCTAGGGGGCATAAGTGAGGAGAAGTAAGCCTCCCACAGATAGTGAAATAGGTTGAGTGGTAGGAATTTTTCATTTTTGTGTGAGCAGAGCTGTTAAATCAGGGGGATAGGGCCTGTGCTGCAGGCTAGGCATATTGGCCTAGTGTTAACTCTCACTCACGAAATGATGGGTAATGTTTGGAGCTGGTAAAACTCCCTTTATTAGGTGCAATCAGAAGACAGACATGTTGAAGTTTTCAAGAGGCAGAAAAGGGTAAAGTCCGGCGTGTGCTTCATTGGGCCTGCATCATGCCTGTTGCAGCAGCTGGCCTGGCCTGGCCTGGTCTGGCCTGGCCCGGTCTGGCCCGGCCTGGCCTGGCCTGGCCTGGCCTGGCCCGGCCAGGCCCGGCCTGGCCCAGGGTCTTTAAACAACCCCACGCTAAGTCTTTAGCTAGCAAACAAGGCCCACGAACGCCCACGAACGCCCATGTTCTGTATAGAGGAAGACTGCAGACAATTTGGCACCCTGCTAAATGAGGGTGGTGTCCCATGAGCGGCCTTCGAGTGGGAAAAGCTTTATCGTAAGACAAGTTGTCAAGCTTAGAATTCTGCTGAAAACCATATGTTGGAGGCCATATCATGGTGGAAGCCTGTGAATGTCTCAGGCCAAAGTGAGCATGGGAGGACATTATTTGCATAGGACAGCCCCCTTCTAAATCACATCTTCATGCTGCAGTTGCCATGTAGCGTTACTAGAGGGCAGCAGTATGACCATAATAGAAGAGAGAAGTGTTAAATCTGTTTGCTGACGTACCGCTTGTCCATGTTGGTCTTTGCCGGGCCTGTGGAGCGGAGGACTACAATAAGCGAGTGAATGTGTAATGAGGAACGATTATCCAGCATTTGTGAGGAAGGGAGGGCACTTGGAGGAAAAACGGAAAGATGACAGAGTCAAAGCATAGATGTTTGCTGAGTGATTGGGTGAGTGTGTCATCTGTCTCTTTGAAAGGACACGTGAGAGAGGAACAGGAGCCCACGGCCTTCAGATGGGAGAAGAGGCATAGAAGAGCATTTTCCCCAAAATAAAAACCTTTACTTCATCTCAAAGCTTCCAACTTTGCAGGTTGTAAGATTTGCCTTGTTTGCTGCATAAATAGGCAGAACTGGTGAGGCTCCTCCCAGAATATAAGTAGCACACTCTTTGGGAGTATCCTTAGGCCAGGCATGTCAGGCACGTAATTGGGGATACAAGGCCAAGAAAAACTTTAGGAAGCTTGCTCTAATCATCTGCAGGATAGAAAGACACTGGAGAGAAACTAGAGAGGGAACCAGGCTGCACCAAAAAAGGGCCAGGGTGGAACATTACACCCTAGCAGGAATATCTGATCCCCATACCTCTGCGCCTGGGACACAATTTGTGACCTCTCAATACCCCCATCTCATTGCCACTCAAATGTTCCCTCTTAGTATCCCACCTTCCGAAGGGCACCAACAAATTTTCTAGCATTTGAACGACCATAAACACCCTTCCTTTTGGCCCTCCACTTGTAAATCTCCCAGTAACCCAGGTGCTTTTGCCACTGTCCAGCCTCCAGTGACCAGTCGGATGCACATTGCTCGGCACCCCATCCACTTATCACTCCGTGCAGCCCCTCTCAGCACACTCAAACTACCCTTCTTTAAATCCGATATACATGATCTGCCTCACTGTAAGCTGTGACCTTCCCTCTGTGGATTATATACCCCATCCAAGGAGGACAAATCACTTGTCGAGCACCCCAAACTCTCTGCAGATGCTGCCAATTCATGGACTACTGCCTAGTTTGCATGCCATGATTATTCTCCACGCCACATCCAACCAATTGCCGCATGTGCCGTCACCCTGACTCATTCATCTATCTCTTCCCCAAACCAGCCCCATTATTTACCAACTTTTAATGTTCTCGGCTGTCATAGCGGGCATCTTGAAAAGCCCAGAGCCCCTTTCACTACTGTCAGTTACATCAGACCTTTTGACTTCACCCCTGTACACCCCCAGAGGACAGTACCCACACAATGGGGGACACACTTGTCAACATTCCCCTTCCCTTCAGTGTTGAAACATCAGTTTTCAATAAAACTACCCTAAGAGATCTCATAACAGATCCTGCGAAGGTGGGGGGGCAATAAAAACGTAGGGTGCCGTGCCCCCCCTCACCGTGTCTTTCCATGTGCTCCTTGCTGTCACCTCTTTCAATACCATAATTACTGTATGTCTGTGTGGTGCCCCCCCTTGTGGTCGGTAATAAAAAGTGCCCCAAGTCTGTTCCCCTAAGTTCCTTCTGTTACCCCTATGCTTTTGGGGAGCACTCCCACCACCACCCCCCATGAAGAGGGGGGGGGCAAAAGAAATTATGGGTACCGCACCCGAAGCCAAACCACATCATTCTGTGCCTTCTGGCACCCTCTTTTATAATGCACCCCCTACACCCCTATTTTACTCTGTTCCCCAAAATTCCCCCCCCCCCCCACTCTGTAATTGGGGGGTGTCGGTCATAAAATGTTTGGGGGTCACTACCATGGTGCCCATCCTATCTGGTCATCCCCCTCTGTTTGCTGAAGGGATACTCTTTACTGGTTGGCCTCACTCCCCTATGCTCTGCCCCTGACCTAGGGCCCAAGACTCCACCTACTTCTATGAATCCGTTCTACTCCTCCCTTTCCTCTGTGGGCCCACCCCTCTTCACCCATGCCCCACCCCAGCTCTATGCCACCACCTATCCCTAGGCTCCTCCCCCACCTGTGCCCCCCCTTCTCTCTCCTTTCAATTCTTGCTCCACCCATTCACACTCTGACTCCTCCCCTCTACTGTACTCCCACTCAGCCTGGACCCAACCTGCCTCTCCAACCACCCTAGGCTCCTCCCCCAACTGTGCCCCACCTTCTCTCTCCACCCATTCACACTCTGACTCCTCCCCTCTACTCCCACTCAGCCTGGACCCAACCTCCCTCTCTCTGCACAGACGCTCCAACCACCCTATTATCCACCATTCAGGCCTCTCTCCTCACACACCAAGCACTCTTTCCATCCACCAATCACCATCCAGGTCCATCTTCACCTACACACCAACTAATCTTACATCCACCAATCACCAGCCTGCCTCACCTCCACACACACACACATTTTACTTACCGACTTACCTCTGCTTCACCGCCATCAGTCATCTGGTGCCGAACCCGGGATTTGAACCCTGGTCGTCTGGGTGGAAGGCAGGAACTTACCCACTGGACCACATGGTCTTCCATATCTGTGTCATTTCCAATCGTCCCTATATCATGGCTATGGTGTATGATGTAGACCAGGGGCCTATATGTAGCTTATAGACGCTCCTGAACCCTTGAGTACCAGCAAGGAGCAATAGCTCAGTGGCAGTGTCATCTGCCTCTGGTGTTGCAAGCTCCCCAGGACAAGGGTTCGATTCCCGCCACGGCTGGCAAAAATTAATATATATTTTTTTTTCCCCATTAACTAATATTTCGATTTTATAAAAACCAGGAGCAATTTCAGACACTATTTATTGCACAACTGCCTGAAAATGACAAATATTTTCTCTCCTGACTCCCATGCAGCCCTCTTCTTCACTAGTAGGTGAAATATGGGTAAAACATTATCTTCAGTTATCAATCTATTCATTTTTTGTCTTTGAATTTGCCATTTTGTAGCGTGAATGTGGCCTAGGGGGCATAAGTGAGGAGAAGTAAGCCTCCCACAGATAGTGAAATAGGTTGAGTGGTAGGAATTTTTCATTTTTGTGTGAGCAGAGCTGTTAAATCAGGGGGATAGGGCCTGTGCTGCAGGCTAGGCATATTGGCCTAGTGTTAACTCTCACTCACGAAATGATGGGTAATGTTTGGAGCTGGTAAAACTCCCTTTATTAGGTGCAATCAGAAGACAGACATGTTGAAGTTTTCAAGAGGCAGAAAAGGGTAAAGTCCGGCGTGTGCTTCATTGGGCCTGCATCATGCCTGTTGCAGCAGCTGGCCTGGCCTGGCCTGGCCTGGTCTGGCCTGGCCCGGTCTGGCCCGGCTGGCCTGGCCTGGCCTGGCCTGGCCTGGCCTGGCCTGGCCCAGGGTCTTTAAACAACCCCACGCTAAGTCTTTAGCCAGCAAACAAGGCCCACGAACGCCCACGAACGCCCATGTTCTGTATAGAGGAAGACTGCAGACAATTTGGCACCCTGCTAAATGAGGGTGGTGTCCCATGAGCGGCCTTCGAGTGGGAAAAGCTTTATCGTAAGACAAGTTGTCAAGCTTAGAATTCTGCTGAAAACCATATGTTGGAGGCCATATCATGGTGGAAGCCTGTGAATGTCTCAGGCCAAAGTGAGCATGGGAGGACATTATTTGCATAGGACAGCCCCCTTCTAAATCACATCTTCATGCTGCAGTTGCCATGTAGCGTTACTAGAGGGCAGCAGTATGACCATAATAGAAGAGAGAAGTGTTAAATCTGTTTGCTGACGTACCGCTTGTCCATGTTGGTCTTTGCCGGGCCTGTGGAGCGGAGGACTACAATAAGCGAGTGAATGTGTAATGAGGAACGATTATCCAGCATTTGTGAGGAAGGGAGGGCACTTGGAGGAAAAACGGAAAGATGACAGAGTCAAAGCATAGATGTTTGCTGAGTGATTGGGTGAGTGTGTCATCTGTCTCTTTGAAAGGACACGTGAGAGAGGAACAGGAGCCCACGGCCTTCAGATGGGAGAAGAGGCATAGAAGAGCATTTTCCCCAAAATAAAAACCTTTACTTCATCTCAAAGCTTCCAACTTTGCAGGTTGTAAGATTTGCCTTGTTTGCTGCATAAATAGGCAGAACTGGTGAGGCTCCTCCCAGAATATAAGTAGCACACTCTTTGGGAGTATCCTTAGACCAGGCATGTCAGGCACGTAATTGGGGATACAAGGCCAAGAAAAACTTTAGGAAGCTTGCTCTAATCATCTGCAGGATAGAAAGACACTGGAGAGAAACTAGAGAGGGAACCAGGCTGCACCAAAAAAGGGCCAGGGTGGAACATTACACCCTAGCAGGAATATCTGATCCCCATACCTCTGCGCCTGGGACACAATTTGTGACCTCTCAATACCCCCATCTCATTGCCACTCAAATGTTCCCTCTTAGTATCCCACCTTCCGAAGGGCACCAACAAATTTTCTAGCATTTGAACGACCATAAACACCCTTCCTTTTGGCCCTCCACTTGTAAATCTCCCAGTAACCCAGGTGCTTTTGCCACTGTCCAGCCTCCAGTGACCAGTCGGATGCACATTGCTCGGCACCCCATCCACTTATCACTCCGTGCAGCCCCTCTCAGCACACTCAAACTACCCTTCTTTAAATCCGATATACATGATCTGCCTCACTGTAAGCTGTGACCTTCCCTCTGTGGATTATATACCCCATCCAAGGAGGACAAATCACTTGTCGAGCACCCCAAACTCTCTGCAGATGCTGCCAATTCATGGACTACTGCCTAGTTTGCATGCCATGATTATTCTCCACGCCACATCCAACCAATTGCCGCATGTGCCGTCACCCTGACTCATTCATCTATCTCTTCCCCAAACCAGCCCCATTATTTACCAACTTTTAATGTTCTCGGCTGTCATAGCGGGCATCTTGAAAAGCCCAGAGCCCCTTTCACTACTGTCAGTTACATCAGACCTTTTGACTTCACCCCTGTACACCCCCAGAGGACAGTACCCACACAATGGGGGACACACTTGTCAACATTCCCCTTCCCTTCAGTGTTGAAACATCAGTTTTCAATAAAACTACCCTAAGAGATCTCATAACAGATCCTGCGAAGGTGGGGGGGCAATAAAAACGTAGGGTGCCGTGCCCCCCCTCACCGTGTCTTTCCATGTGCTCCTTGCTGTCACCTCTTTCAATACCATAATTACTGTATGTCTGTGTGGTGCCCCCCCTTGTGGTCGGTAATAAAAAGTGCCCCAAGTCTGTTCCCCTAAGTTCCTTCTGTTACCCCTATGCTTTTGGGGAGCACTCCCACCACCACCCCCCATGAAGAGGGGGGGGGGCAAAAGAAATTATGGGTACCGCACCCGAAGCCAAACCACATCATTCTGTGCCTTCTGGCACCCTCTTTTATAATGCACCCCCTACACCCCTATTTTACTCTGTTCCCCAAAATTCCCCCCCCCCCCCACTCTGTAATTGGGGGGTGTCGGTCATAAAATGTTTGGGGGTCACTACCATGGTGCCCATCCTATCTGGTCATCCCCCTCTGTTTGCTGAAGGGATACTCTTTACTGGTTGGCCTCACTCCCCTATGCTCTGCCCCTGACCTAGGGCCCAAGACTCCACCTACTTCTATGAATCCGTTCTACTCCTCCCTTTCCTCTGTGGGCCCACCCCTCTTCACCCATGCCCCACCCCAGCTCTATGCCACCACCTATCCCTAGGCTCCTCCCCCACCTGTGCCCCCCCTTCTCTCTCCTTTCAATTCTTGCTCCACCCATTCACACTCTGACTCCTCCCCTCTACTGTACTCCCACTCAGCCTGGACCCAACCTCCCTCTCCACAGACACTCCAACCACCCTAGGCTCCTCCCCCAACTGTGCCCCACCTTCTCGCTCCACCCATTCACACTCTGACTCCTCCCCTCTACTCCCACTCAGCCTGGACCCAACCTCCCTCTCTCTGCACAGACGCTCCAACCACCCTATTATCCACCATTCAGGCCTCTCTCCTCACACACCAAGCACTCTTTCCATCCACCAATCACCATCCAGGTCCATCTTCACCTACACACCAACTAATCTTACATCCACCAATCACCAGCCTGCCTCACCTCCACACACACACACATTTTACTTACCGACTTACCTCTGCTTCACCGCCATCAGTCATCTGGTGCCGAACCCGGGATTTGAACCCTGGTCGTCTGGGTGGAAGGCAGGAACTTACCCACTGGACCACATGGGCTTCCATATCTGTGTCATTTCCAATCGTCCCTATATCATGGCTATGGTGTATGATGTAGACCAGGGGCCTATATGTAGCTTATAGACGCTCCTGAACCCTTGAGTACCAGCAAGGAGCAATAGCTCAGTGGCAGTGTCATCTGCCTCTGGTGCTGCAAGCTCCCCAGGACAAGGGTTCGAATCCCGCCACGGCTGGCAAAAATTAATATATATTTTTTTTTCCCCATTAACTAATATTTCGATTTTATAAAAACCAGGAGCAATTTCAGACACTATTTATTGCACAACTGCCTGAAAATGACAAATATTTTCTCTCCTGACTCCCATGCAGCCCTCTTCTTCACTAGTAGGTGAAATATGGGTAAAACATTATCTTCAGTTATCAATCTATTCATTTTTTGTCTTTGAATTTGCCATTTTGTAGCGTGAATGTGGCCTAGGGGGCATAAGTGAGGAGAAGTAAGCCTCCCACAGATAGTGAAATAGGTTGAGTGGTAGGAATTTTTCATTTTTGTGTGAGCAGAGCTGTTAAATCAGGGGGATAGGGCCTGTGCTGCAGGCTAGGCATATTGGCCTAGTGTTAACTCTCACTCACGAAATGATGGGTAATGTTTGGAGCTGGTAAAACTCCCTTTATTAGGTGCAATCAGAAGACAGACATGTTGAAGTTTTCAAGAGGCAGAAAAGGGTAAAGTCCGGCGTGTGCTTCATTGGGCCTGCATCATGCCTGTTGCAGCAGCTGGCCTGGCCTGGCCTGGTCTGGCCTGGCCCGGTCTGGCCCGGCTGGCCTGGCCTGGCCTGGCCTGGCCTGGCCTGGCCTGGCCCGGCCAGGCCCGGCCTGGCCCAGGGTCTTTAAACAACCCCACGCTAAGTCTTTAGCTAGCAAACAAGGCCCACGAACGCCCACGAACGCCCATGTTCTGTATAGAGGAAGACTGCAGACAATTTGGCACCCTGCTAAATGAGGGTGGTGTCCCATGAGCGGCCTTCGAGTGGGAAAAGCTTTATCGTAAGACAAGTTGTCAAGCTTAGAATTCTGCTGAAAACCATATGTTGGAGGCCATATCATGGTGGAAGCCTGTGAATGTCTCAGGCCAAAGTGAGCATGGGAGGACATTATTTGCATAGGACAGCCCCCTTCTAAGTCACATCTTCATGCTGCAGTTGCCATGTAGCGTTACTAGAGGGCAGCAGTATGACCATAATAGAAGAGAGAAGTGTTAAATCTGTTTGCTGACGTACCGCTTGTCCATGTTGGTCTTTGCCGGGCCTGTGGAGCGGAGGACTACAATAAGCGAGTGAATGTGTAATGAGGAACGATTATCCAGCATTTGTGAGGAAGGGAGGGCACTTGGAGGAAAAACGGAAAGATGACAGAGTCAAAGCATAGATGTTTGCTGAGTGATTGGGTGAGTGTGTCATCTGTCTCTTTGAAAGGACACGTGAGAGAGGAACAGGAGCCCACGGCCTTCAGATGGGAGAAGAGGCATAGAAGAGCATTTTCCCCAAAATAAAAACCTTTACTTCATCTCAAAGCTTCCAACTTTGCAGGTTGTAAGATTTGCCTTGTTTGCTGCATAAATAGGCAGAACTAGTGAGGCTCCTCCCAGAATATAAGTAGCACACTCTTTGGGAGTATCCTTAGGCCAGGCATGTCAGGCACGTAATTGGGGATACAAGGCCAAGAAAAACTTTAGGAAGCTTGCTCTAATCATCTGCAGGATAGAAAGACACTGGAGAGAAACTAGAGAGGGAACCAGGCTGCACCAAAAAAGGGCCAGGGTGGAACATTACACCCTAGCAGGAATATCTGATCCCCATACCTCTGCGCCTGGGACACAATTTGTGACCTCTCAATACCCCCATCTCATTGCCACTCAAATGTTCCCTCTTAGTATCCCACCTTCCGAAGGGCACCAACAAATTTTCTAGCATTTGAACGACCATAAACACCCTTCCTTTTGGCCCTCCACTTGTAAATCTCCCAGTAACCCAGGTGCTTTTGCCACTGTCCAGCCTCCAGTGACCAGTCAGATGCACATTGCTCGGCACCCCATCCACTTATCACTCCGTGCAGCCCCTCTCAGCACACTCAAACTACCCTTCTTTAAATCCGATATACATGATCTGCCTCACTGTAAGCTGTGACCTTCCCTCTGTGGATTATATACCCCATCCAAGGAGGACAAATCACTTGTCGAGCACCCCAAACTCTCTGCAGATGCTGCCAATTCATGGACTACTGCCTAGTTTGCATGCCATGATTATTCTCCACGCCACATCCAACCAATTGCCGCATGTGCCGTCACCCTGACTCATTCATCTATCTCTTCCCCAAACCAGCCCCATTATTTACCAACTTTTAATGTTCTCGGCTGTCATAGCGGGCATCTTGAAAAGCCCAGAGCCCCTTTCACTACTGTCAGTTACATCAGACCTTTTGACTTCACCCCTGTACACCCCCAGAGGACAGTACCCACACAATGGGGGACACACTTGTCAACATTCCCCTTCCCTTCAGTGTTGAAACATCAGTTTTCAATAAAACTACCCTAAGAGATCTCATAACAGATCCTGCGAAGGTGGGGGGGCAATAAAAACGTAGGGTGCCGTGCCCCCCCTCACCGTGTCTTTCCATGTGCTCCTTGCTGTCACCTCTTTCAATACCATAATTACTGTATGTCTGTGTGGTGCCCCCCCTTGTGGTCGGTAATAAAAAGTGCCCCAAGTCTGTTCCCCTAAGTTCCTTCTGTTACCCCTATGCTTTTGGGGAGCACTCCCACCACCACCCCCCATGAAGAGGGGGGGGGGCAAAAGAAATTATGGGTACCGCACCCGAAGCCAAACCACATCATTCTGTGCCTTCTGGCACCCTCTTTTATAATGCACCCCCTACACCCCTATTTTACTCTGTTCCCCAAAATTCCCCCCCCCCCCACTCTGTAATTGGGGGGTGTCGGTCATAAAATGTTTGGGGGTCACTACCATGGTGCCCATCCTATCTGGTCATCCCCCTCTGTTTGCTGAAGGGATACTCTTTACTGGTTGGCCTCACTCCCCTATGCTCTGCCCCTGACCTAGGGCCCAAGACTCCACCTACTTCTATGAATCCGTTCTACTCCTCCCTTTCCTCTGTGGGCCCACCCCTCTTCACCCATGCCCCACCCCAGCTCTATGCCACCACCTATCCCTAGGCTCCTCCCCCACCTGTGCCCCCCCTTCTCTCTCCTTTCAATTCTTGCTCCACCCATTCACACTCTGACTCCTCCCCTCTACTGTACTCCCACTCAGCCTGGACCCAACCTCCCTCTCCACAGACACTCCAACCACCCTAGGCTCCTCCCCCAACTGTGCCCCACCTTCTTGCTCCACCAATTCACACTCTGACTCCTCCCCTCTACTCCCACTCAGCCTGGACCCAACCTCCCTCTCTCTGCACAGACGCTCCAACCACCCTATTATCCACCATTCAGGCCTCTCTCCTCACACACCAAGCACTCTTTCCATCCACCAATCACCATCCAGGTCCATCTTCACCTACACACCAACTAATCTTACATCCACCAATCACCAGCCTGCCTCACCTCCATACACACACACATTTTACTTACCGACTTACCTCTGCTTCACCGCCATCTGGTGCCGAACACGGGATTTGAACCCTGGTCGTCTGGGTGGAAGGCAGGAACTTACCCACTGGACCACATGGGCTTCCATATCTGTGTCATTTCCAATCGTCCCTATATCATGGCTATGGTGTATGATGTACACCAGGGGCCTATATGTAGCTTATAGACGCTCCTGAACCCTTGAGTACCAGCAAGGAGCAATAGCTCAGTGGCAGTGTCATCTGCCTCTGGTGCTGCAAGCTCCCCAGGACAAGGGTTCGAATCCCGCCACGGCTGGCAAAAATTAATATATATTTTTTTTTCCCCATTAGCTAATATTTCGATTTTATAAAAACCAGGAGCAATTTCAGACACTATTTATTGCACAACTGCCTGAAAATGACAAATATTTTCTCTCCTGACTCCCATGCAGCCCTCTTCTTCACTAGTAGGTGAAATATGGGTAAAACATTATCTTCAGTTATCAATCTATTCATTTTTTGTCTTTGAATTTGCCATTTTGTAGCGTGAATGTGGCCTAGGGGGCATAAGTGAGGAGAAGTAAGCCTCCCACAGATAGTGAAATAGGTTGAGTGGTAGGAATTTTTCATTTTTGTGTGAGCAGAGCTGTTAAATCAGGGGGATAGGGCCTGTGCTGCAGGCTAGGCATATTGGCCTAGTGTTAACTCTCACTCACGAAATGATGGGTAATGTTTGGAGCTGGTAAAACTCCCTTTATTAGGTGCAATCAGAAGACAGACATGTTGAAGTTTTCAAGAGGCAGAAAAGGGTAAAGTCCGGCGTGTGCTTCATTGGGCCTGCATCATGCCTGTTGCAGCAGCTGGCCTGGCCTGGCCTGGTCTGGCCTGGCCCGGTCTGGCCCGGCTGGCCTGGCCTGGCCTGGCCTGGCCTGGCCTGGCCCGGCCAGGCCCGGCCTGGCCCAGGGTCTTTAAACAACCCCACGCTAAGTCTTTAGCTAGCAAACAAGGCCCACGAACGCCCATGTTCTGTATAGAGGAAGACTGCAGACAATTTGGCACCCTGCTAAATGAGGGTGGTGTCCCATGAGCGGCCTTCGAGTGGGAAAAGCTTTATCGTAAGACAAGTTGTCAAGCTTAGAATTCTGCTGAAAACCATATGTTGGAGGCCATATCATGGTGGAAGCCTGTGAATGTCTCAGGCCAAAGTGAGCATGGGAGGACATTATTTGCATAGGACAGCCCCCTTCTAAATCACATCTTCATGCTGCAGTTGCCATGTAGCGTTACTAGAGGGCAGCAGTATGACCATAATAGAAGAGAGAAGTGTTAAATCTGTTTGCTGACGTACCGCTTGTCCATGTTGGTCTTTGCCGGGCCTGTGGAGCGGAGGACTACAATAAGCGAGTGAATGTGTAATGAGGAACGATTATCCAGCATTTGTGAGGAAGGGAGGGCACTTGAAGGAAAAACGGAAAGATGACAGAGTCAAAGCATAGATGTTTGCTGAGTGATTGGGTGAGTGTGTCATCTGTCTCTTTGAAAGGACACGTGAGAGAGGAACAGGAGCCCACGGCCTTCAGATGGGAGAAGAGGCATAGAAGAGCATTTTCCCCAAAATAAAAACCTTTACTTCATCTCAAAGCTTCCAACTTTGCAGGTTGTAAGATTTGCCTTGTTTGCTGCATAAATAGGCAGAACTGGTGAGGCTCCTCCCAGAATATAAGTAGCACACTCTTTGGGAGTATCCTTAGACCAGGCATGTCAGGCACGTAATTGGGGATACAAGGCCAAGAAAAACTTTAGGAAGCTTGCTCTAATCATCTGCAGGATAGAAAGACACTGGAGAGAAACTAGAGAGGGAACCAGGCTGCACCAAAAAAGGGCCAGGGTGGAACATTACACCCTAGCAGGAATATCTGATCCCCATACCTCTGCGCCTGGGACACAATTTGTGACCTCTCAATACCCCCATCTCATTGCCACTCAAATGTTCCCTCTTAGTATCCCACCTTCCGAAGGGCACCAACAAATTTTCTAGCATTTGAACGACCATAAACACCCTTCCTTTTGGCCCTCCACTTGTAAATCTCCCAGTAACCCAGGTGCTTTTGCCACTGTCCAGCCTCCAGTGACCAGTCGGATGCACATTGCTCGGCACCCCATCCACTTATCACTCCGTGCAGCCCCTCTCAGCACACTCAAACTACCCTTCTTTAAATCCGATATACATGATCTGCCTCACTGTAAGCTGTGACCTTCCCTCTGTGGATTATATACCCCATCCAAGGAGGACAAATCACTTGTCGAGCACCCCAAACTCTCTGCAGATGCTGCCAATTCATGGACTACTGCCTAGTTTGCATGCCATGATTATTCTCCACGCCACATCCAACCAATTGCCGCATGTGCCGTCACCCTGACTCATTCATCTATCTCTTCCCCAAACCAGCCCCATTATTTACCAACTTTTAATGTTCTCGGCTGTCATAGCGGGCATCTTGAAAAGCCCAGAGCCCCTTTCACTACTGTCAGTTACATCAGACCTTTTGACTTCACCCCTGTACACCCCCAGAGGACAGTACCCACACAATGGGGGACACACTTGTCAACATTCCCCTTCCCTTCAGTGTTGAAACATCAGTTTTCAATAAAACTACCCTAAGAGATCTCATAACAGATCCTGCGAAGGTGGGGGGGCAATAAAAACGTAGGGTGCCGTGCCCCCCCTCACCGTGTCTTTCCATGTGCTCCTTGCTGTCACCTCTTTCAATACCATAATTACTGTATGTCTGTGTGGTGCCCCCCCTTGTGGTCGGTAATAAAAAGTGCCCCAAGTCTGTTCCCCTAAGTTCCTTCTGTTACCCCTATGCTTTTGGGGAGCACTCCCACCACCACCCCCCATGAAGAGGGGGGGGGGCAAAAGAAATTATGGGTACCGCACCCGAAGCCAAACCACATCATTCTGTGCCTTCTGGCACCCTCTTTTATAATGCACCCCCTACACCCCTATTTTACTCTGTTCCCCAAAATTCCCCCCCCCCCCCACTCTGTAATTGGGGGGTGTCGGTCATAAAATGTTTGGGGGTCACTACCATGGTGCCCATCCTATCTGGTCATCCCCCTCTGTTTGCTGAAGGGATACTCTTTACTGGTTGGCCTCACTCCCCTATGCTCTGCCCCTGACCTAGGGCCCAAGACTCCACCTACTTCTATGAATCCGTTCTACTCCTCCCTTTCCTCTGTGGGCCCACCCCTCTTCACCCATGCCCCACCCCAGCTCTATGCCACCACCTATCCCTAGGCTCCTCCCCCACCTGTGCCCCCCCTTCTCTCTCCTTTCAATTCTTGCTCCACCCATTCACACTCTGACTCCTCCCCTCTACTGTACTCCCACTCAGCCTGGACCCAACCTCCCTCTCCACAGACACTCCAACCACCCTAGGCTCCTCCCCCAACTGTGCCCCACCTTCTCGCTCCACCCATTCACACTCTGACTCCTCCCCTCTACTCCCACTCAGCCTGGACCCAACATCCCTCTCTCTGCACAGACGCTCCAACCACCCTATTATCCACCATTCAGGCCTCTCTCCTCACACACCAAGCACTCTTTCCATCCACCAATCACCATCCAGGTCCATCTTCACCTACACACCAACTAATCTTACATCCACCAATCACCAGCCTGCCTCACCTCCACACACACACACATTTTACTTACCGACTTACCTCTGCTTCACCGCCATCAGTCATCTGGTGCCGAACCCGGGATTTGAACCCTGGTCGTCTGGGTGGAAGGCAGGAACTTACCCACTGGACCACATGGGCTTCCATATCTGTGTCATTTCCAATCGTCCCTATATCATGGCTATGGTGTATGATGTAGACCAGGGGCCTATATGTAGCTTATAGACGCTCCTGAACCCTTGAGTACCAGCAAGGAGCAATAGCTCAGTGGCAGTGTCATCTGCCTCTGGTGCTGCAAGCTCCCCAGGACAAGGGTTCGAATCCCGCCACGGCTGGCAAAAATTAATCTTTTTTTTTTTTCCCCATTAACTAATATTTCGATTTTATAAAAACCAGGAGCAATTTCAGACACTATTTATTGCACAACTGCCTGAAAATGACAAATATTTTCTCTCCTGACTCCCATGCAGCCCTCTTCTTCACTAGTAGGTGAAATATGGGTAAAACATTATCTTCAGTTATCAATCTATTCATTTTTTGTCTTTGAATTTGCCATTTTGTAGCGTGAATGTGGCCTAGGGGGCATAAGTGAGGAGAAGTAAGCCTCCCACAGATAGTGAAATAGGTTGAGTGGTAGGAATTTTTCATTTTTGTGTGAGCAGAGCTGTTAAATCAGGGGGATAGGGCCTGTGCTGCAGGCTAGGCATATTGGCCTAGTGTTAACTCTCACTCACGAAATGATGGGTAATGTTTGGAGCTGGTAAAACTCCCTTTATTAGGTGCAATCAGAAGACAGACATGTTGAAGTTTTCAAGAGGCAGAAAAGGGTAAAGTCCGGCGTGTGCTTCATTGGGCCTGCATCATGCCTGTTGCAGCAGCTGGCCTGGCCTGGCCTGGTCTGGCCTGGCCCGGTCTGGCCCGGCTGGCCTGGCCTGGCCTGGCCTGGCCTGGCCTGGACCGGCCAGGCCCGGCCTGGCCCAGGGTCTTTAAACAACCCCACGCTAAGTCTTTAGCTAGCAAACAAGGCCCACGAACGCCCACGAACGCCCATGTTCTGTATAGAGGAAGACTGCAGACAATTTGGCACCCTGCTAAATGAGGGTGGTGTCCCATGAGCGGCCTTCGAGTGGGAAAAGCTTTATCGTAAGACAAGTTGTCAAGCTTAGAATTCTGCTGAAAACCATATGTTGGAGGCCATATCATGGTGGAAGCCTGTGAATGTCTCAGGCCAAAGTGAGCATGGGAGGACATTATTTGCATAGGACAGCCCCCTTCTAAGTCACATCTTCATGCTGCAGTTGCCATGTAGCGTTACTAGAGGGCAGCAGTATGACCATAATAGAAGAGAGAAGTGTTAAATCTGTTTGCTGACGTACCGCTTGTCCATGTTGGTCTTTGCCGGGCCTGTGGAGCGGAGGACTACAATAAGCGAGTGAATGTGTAATGAGGAACGATTATCCAGCATTTGTGAGGAAGGGAGGGCACTTGAAGGAAAAACGGAAAGATGACAGAGTCAAAGCATAGATGTTTGCTGAGTGATTGGGTGAGTGTGTCATCTGTCTCTTTGAAAGGACACGTGAGAGAGGAACAGGAGCCCACGGCCTTCAGATGGGAGAAGAGGCATAGAAGAGCATTTTCCCCAAAATAAAAACCTTTACTTCATCTCAAAGCTTCCAACTTTGCAGGTTGTAAGATTTGCCTTGTTTGCTGCATAAATAGGCAGAACTGGTGAGGCTCCTCCCAGAATATAAGTAGCACACTCTTTGGGAGTATCCTTAGACCAGGCATGTCAGGCACGTAATTGGGGATACAAGGCCAAGAAAAACTTTAGGAAGCTTGCTCTAATCATCTGCAGGATAGAAAGACACTGGAGAGAAACTAGAGAGGGAACCAGGCTGCACCAAAAAAGGGCCAGGGTGGAACATTACACCCTAGCAGGAATATCTGATCCCCATACCTCTGCGCCTGGGACACAATTTGTGACCTCTCAATACCCCCATCTCATTGCCACTCAAATGTTCCCTCTTAGTATCCCACCTTCCGAAGGGCACCAACAAATTTTCTAGCATTTGAACGACCATAAACACCCTTCCTTTTGGCCCTCCACTTGTAAATCTCCCAGTAACCCAGGTGCTTTTGCCACTGTCCAGCCTCCAGTGACCAGTCGGATGCACATTGCTCGGCACCCCATCCACTTATCACTCCGTGCAGCCCCTCTCAGCACACTCAAACTACCCTTCTTTAAATCCGATATACATGATCTGCCTCACTGTAAGCTGTGACCTTCCCTCTGTGGATTATATACCCCATCCAAGGAGGACAAATCACTTGTCGAGCACCCCAAACTCTCTGCAGATGCTGCCAATTCATGGACTACTGCCTAGTTTGCATGCCATGATTATTCTCCACGCCACATCCAACCAATTGCCGCATGTGCCGTCACCCTGACTCATTCATCTATCTCTTCCCCAAACCAGCCCCATTATTTACCAACTTTTAATGTTCTCGGCTGTCATAGCGGGCATCTTGAAAAGCCCAGAGCCCCTTTCACTACTGTCAGTTACATCAGACCTTTTGACTTCACCCCTGTACACCCCCAGAGGACAGTACCCACACAATGGGGGACACACTTGTCAACATTCCCCTTCCCTTCAGTGTTGAAACATCAGTTTTCAATAAAACTACCCTAAGAGATCTCATAACAGATCCTGCGAAGGTGGGGGGGCAATAAAAACGTAGGGTGCCGTGCCCCCCCTCACCGTGTCTTTCCATGTGCTCCTTGCTGTCACCTCTTTCAATACCATAATTACTGTATGTCTGTGTGGTGCCCCCCCTTGTGGTCGGTAATAAAAAGTGCCCCAAGTCTGTTCCCCTAAGTTCCTTCTGTTACCCCTATGCTTTTGGGGAGCACTCCCACCACCACCCCCCATGAAGAGGGGGGGGGGCAAAAGAAATTATGGGTACCGCACCCGAAGCCAAACCACATCATTCTGTGCCTTCTGGCACCCTCTTTTATAATGCACCCCCTACACCCCTATTTTACTCTGTTCCCCAAAATTCCCCCCCCCCCCACTCTGTAATTGGGGGGTGTCGGTCATAAAATGTTTGGGGGTCACTACCATGGTGCCCATCCTATCTGGTCATCCCCCTCTGTTTGCTGAAGGGATACTCTTTACTGGTTGGCCTCACTCCCCTATGCTCTGCCCCTGACCTAGGGCCCAAGACTCCACCTACTTCTATGAATCCGTTCTACTCCTCCCTTTCCTCTGTGGGCCCACCCCTCTTCACCCATGCCCCACCCCAGCTCTATGCCACCACCTATCCCTAGGCTCCTCCCCCACCTGTGCCCCCCCTTCTCTCTCCTTTCAATTCTTGCTCCACCCATTCACACTCTGACTCCTCCCCTCTACTGTACTCCCACTCAGCCTGGACCCAACCTCCCTCTCCACAGACACTCCAACCACCCTAGGCTCCTCCCCCAACTGTGCCCCACCTTCTCGCTCCACCCATTCACACTCTGACTCCTCCCCTCTACTCCCACTCAGCCTGGACCCAACATCCCTCTCTCTGCACAGACGCTCCAACCACCCTATTATCCACCATTCAGGCCTCTCTCCTCACACACCAAGCACTCTTTCCATCCACCAATCACCATCCAGGTCCATCTTCACCTACACACCAACTAATCTTACATCCACCAATCACCAGCCTGCCTCACCTCCACACACATTTTACTTACCGACTTACCTCTGCTTCACCGCCATCAGTCATCTGGTGCCGAACCCGGGATTTGAACCCTGGTCGTCTGGGTGGAAGGCAGGAACTTACCCACTGGACCACATGGGCTTCCATATCTGTGTCATTTCCAATCGTCCCTATATCATGGCTATGGTGTATGATGTAGACCAGGGGCCTATATGTAGCTTATAGACGCTCCTGAACCCTTGAGTACCAGCAAGGAGCAATAGCTCAGTGGCAGTGTCATCTGCCTCTGGTGCTGCAAGCTCCCCAGGACAAGGGTTCGAATCCCGCCACGGCTGGCAAAAATTAATCTTTTTTTTTTTTTCCCCATTAACTAATATTTCGATTTTATAAAAACCAGGAGCAATTTCAGACACTATTTATTGCACAACTGCCTGAAAATGACAAATATTTTCTCTCCTGACTCCCATGCAGCCCTCTTCTTCACTAGTAGGTGAAATATGGGTAAAACATTATCTTCAGTTATCAATCTATTCATTTTTTGTCTTTGAATTTGCCATTTTGTAGCGTGAATGTGGCCTAGGGGGCATAAGTGAGGAGAAGTAAGCCTCCCACAGATAGTGAAATAGGTTGAGTGGTAGGAATTTTTCATTTTTGTGTGAGCAGAGCTGTTAAATCAGGGGGATAGGGCCTGTGCTGCAGGCTAGGCATATTGGCCTAGTGTTAACTCTCACTCACGAAATGATGGGTAATGTTTGGAGCTGGTAAAACTCCCTTTATTAGGTGCAATCAGAAGACAGACATGTTGAAGTTTTCAAGAGGCAGAAAAGGGTAAAGTCCGGCGTGTGCTTCATTGGGCCTGCATCATGCCTGTTGCAGCAGCTGGCCTGGCCTGGCCTGGTCTGGCCTGGCCCGGTCTGGCCCGGCTGGCCTGGCCTGGCCCGGCCAGGCCCGGCCTGGCCCAGGGTCTTTAAACAACCCCACGCTAAGTCTTTAGCTAGCAAACAAGGCCCACGAACGCCCACGAACGCCCATGTTCTGTATAGAGGAAGACTGCAGACAATTTGGCACCCTGCTAAATGAGGGTGGTGTCCCATGAGCGGCCTTCGAGTGGGAAAAGCTTTATCGTAAGACAAGTTGTCAAGCTTAGAATTCTGCTGAAAACCATATGTTGGAGGCCATATCATGGTGGAAGCCTGTGAATGTCTCAGGCCAAAGTGAGCATGGGAGGACATTATTTGCATAGGACAGCCCCCTTCTAAGTCACATCTTCATGCTGCAGTTGCCATGTAGCGTTACTAGAGGGCAGCAGTATGACCATAATAGAAGAGAGAAGTGTTAAATCTGTTTGCTGACGTACCGCTTGTCCATGTTGGTCTTTGCCGGGCCTGTGGAGCGGAGGACTACAATAAGCGAGTGAATGTGTAATGAGGAACGATTATCCAGCATTTGTGAGGAAGGGAGGGCACTTGGAGGAAAAACGGAAAGATGACAGAGTCAAAGCATAGATGTTTGCTGAGTGATTGGGTGAGTGTGTCATCTGTCTCTTTGAAAGGACACGTGAGAGAGGAACAGGAGCCCACGGCCTTCAGATGGGAGAAGAGGCATAGAAGAGCATTTTCCCCAAAATAAAAACCTTTACTTCATCTCAAAGCTTCCAACTTTGCAGGTTGTAAGATTTGCCTTGTTTGCTGCATAAATAGGCAGAACTAGTGAGGCTCCTCCCAGAATATAAGTAGCACACTCTTTGGGAGTATCCTTAGGCCAGGCATGTCAGGCACGTAATTGGGGATACAAGGCCAAGAAAAACTTTAGGAAGCTTGCTCTAATCATCTGCAGGATAGAAAGACACTGGAGAGAAACTAGAGAGGGAACCAGGCTGCACCAAAAAAGGGCCAGGGTGGAACATTACACCCTAGCAGGAATATCTGATCCCCATACCTCTGCGCCTGGGACACAATTTGTGACCTCTCAATACCCCCATCTCATTGCCACTCAAATGTTCCCTCTTAGTATCCCACCTTCCGAAGGGCACCAACAAATTTTCTAGCATTTGAACGACCATAAACACCCTTCCTTTTGGCCCTCCACTTGTAAATCTCCCAGTAACCCAGGTGCTTTTGCCACTGTCCAGCCTCCAGTGACCAGTCGGATGCACATTGCTCGGCACCCCATCCACTTATCACTCCGTGCAGCCCCTCTCAGCACACTCAAACTACCCTTCTTTAAATCCGATATACATGATCTGCCTCACTGTAAGCTGTGACCTTCCCTCTGTGGATTATATACCCCATCCAAGGAGGACAAATCACTTGTCGAGCACCCCAAACTCTCTGCAGATGCTGCCAATTCATGGACTACTGCCTAGTTTGCATGCCATGATTATTCTCCACGCCACATCCAACCAATTGCCGCATGTGCCGTCACCCTGACTCATTCATCTATCTCTTCCCCAAACCAGCCCCATTATTTACCAACTTTTAATGTTCTCGGCTGTCATAGCGGGCATCTTGAAAAGCCCAGAGCCCCTTTCACTACTGTCAGTTACATCAGACCTTTTGACTTCACCCCTGTACACCCCCAGAGGACAGTACCCACACAATGGGGGACACACTTGTCAACATTCCCCTTCCCTTCAGTGTTGAAACATCAGTTTTCAATAAAACTACCCTAAGAGATCTCATAACAGATCCTGCGAAGGTGGGGGGGCAATAAAAACGTAGGGTGCCGTGCCCCCCCTCACCGTGTCTTTCCATGTGCTCCTTGCTGTCACCTCTTTCAATACCATAATTACTGTATGTCTGTGTGGTGCCCCCCCTTGTGGTCGGTAATAAAAAGTGCCCCAAGTCTGTTCCCCTAAGTTCCTTCTGTTACCCCTATGCTTTTGGGGAGCACTCCCACCACCACCCCCCATGAAGAGGGGGGGGGGCAAAAGAAATTATGGGTACCGCACCCGAAGCCAAACCACATCATTCTGTGCCTTCTGGCACCCTCTTTTATAATGCACCCCCTACACCCCTATTTTACTCTGTTCCCCAAAATTCCCCCCCCCCCCACTCTGTAATTGGGGGGTGTCGGTCATAAAATGTTTGGGGGTCACTACCATGGTGCCCATCCTATCTGGTCATCCCCCTCTGTTTGCTGAAGGGATACTCTTTACTGGTTGGCCTCACTCCCCTATGCTCTGCCCCTGACCTAGGGCCCAAGACTCCACCTACTTCTATGAATCCGTTCTACTCCTCCCTTTCCTCTGTGGGCCCACCCCTCTTCACCCATGCCCCACCCCAGCTCTATGCCACCACCTATCCCTAGGCTCCTCCCCCACCTGTGCCCCCCCTTCTCTCTCCTTTCAATTCTTGCTCCACCCATTCACACTCTGACTCCTCCCCTCTACTGTAGTCCCACTCAGCCTGGACCCAACCTCCCTCTCCACAGACACTCCAACCACCCTAGGCTCCTCCCCCAACTGTGCCCCACCTTCTTGCTCCACCCATTCACACTCTGACTCCTCCCCTCTACTCCCACTCAGCCTGGACCCAACCTCCCTCTCTCTGCACAGACGCTCCAACCACCCTATTATCCACCATTCAGGCCTCTCTCCTCACACACCAAGCACTCTTTCCATCCACCAATCACCATCCAGGTCCATCTTCACCTACACACCAACTAATCTTACATCCACCAATCACCAGCCTGCCTCACCTCCATACACACACACATTTTACTTACCGACTTACCTCTGCTTCACCGCCATCTGGTGCCGAACACGGGATTTGAACCCTGGTCGTCTGGGTGGAAGGCAGGAACTTACCCACTGGACCACATGGGCTTCCATATCTGTGTCATTTCCAATCGTCCCTATATCATGGCTATGGTGTATGATGTACACCAGGGGCCTATATGTAGCTTATAGACGCTCCTGAACCCTTGAGTACCAGCAAGGAGCAATAGCTCAGTGGCAGTGTCATCTGCCTCTGGTGCTGCAAGCTCCCCAGGACAAGGGTTCGAATCCCGCCACGGCTGGCAAAAATTAATATATATTTTTTTTTCCCCATTAGCTAATATTTCGATTTTATAAAAACCAGGAGCAATTTCAGACACTATTTATTGCACAACTGCCTGAAAATGACAAATATTTTCTCTCCTGACTCCCATGCAGCCCTCTTCTTCACTAGTAGGTGAAATATGGGTAAAACATTATCTTCAGTTATCAATCTATTCATTTTTTGTCTTTGAATTTGCCATTTTGTAGCGTGAATGTGGCCTAGGGGGCATAAGTGAGGAGAAGTAAGCCTCCCACAGATAGTGAAATAGGTTGAGTGGTAGGAATTTTTCATTTTTGTGTGAGCAGAGCTGTTAAATCAGGGGGATAGGGCCTGTGCTGCAGGCTAGGCATATTGGCCTAGTGTTAACTCTCACTCACGAAATGATGGGTAATGTTTGGAGCTGGTAAAACTCCCTTTATTAGGTGCAATCAGAAGACAGACATGTTGAAGTTTTCAAGAGGCAGAAAAGGGTAAAGTCCGGCGTGTGCTTCATTGGGCCTGCATCATGCCTGTTGCAGCAGCTGGCCTGGCCTGGCCTGGTCTGGCCTGGCCCGGTCTGGCCCGGCTGGCCTGGCCTGGCCTGGCCTGGCCCGGCCTGGCCCAGGGTCTTTAAACAACCCCACGCTAAGTCTTTAGCTAGCAAACAAGGCCCACGAACGCCCACGAACGCCCATGTTCTGTATAGAGGAAGACTGCAGACAATTTGGCACCCTGCTAAATGAGGGTGGTGTCCCATGAGCGGCCTTCGAGTGGGAAAAGCTTTATCGTAAGACAAGTTGTCAAGCTTAGAATTCTGCTGAAAACCATATGTTGGAGGCCATATCATGGTGGAAGCCTGTGAATGTCTCAGGCCAAAGTGAGCATGGGAGGACATTATTTGCATAGGACAGCCCCCTTCTAAATCACATCTTCATGCTGCAGTTGCCATGTAGCGTTACTAGAGGGCAGCAGTATGACCATAATAGAAGAGAGAAGTGTTAAATCTGTTTGCTGACGTACCGCTTGTCCATGTTGGTCTTTGCCGGGCCTGTGGAGCGGAGGACTACAATAAGCGAGTGAATGTGTAATGAGGAACGATTATCCAGCATTTGTGAGGAAGGGAGGGCACTTGAAGGAAAAACGGAAAGATGACAGAGTCAAAGCATAGATGTTTGCTGAGTGATTGGGTGAGTGTGTCATCTGTCTCTTTGAAAGGACACGTGAGAGAGGAACAGGAGCCCACGGCCTTCAGATGGGAGAAGAGGCATAGAAGAGCATTTTCCCCAAAATAAAAACCTTTACTTCATCTCAAAGCTTCCAACTTTGCAGGTTGTAAGATTTGCCTTGTTTGCTGCATAAATAGGCAGAACTGGTGAGGCTCCTCCCAGAATATAAGTAGCACACTCTTTGGGAGTATCCTTAGACCAGGCATGTCAGGCACGTAATTGGGGATACAAGGCCAAGAAAAACTTTAGGAAGCTTGCTCTAATCATCTGCAGGATAGAAAGACACTGGAGAGAAACTAGAGAGGGAACCAGGCTGCACCAAAAAAGGGCCAGGGTGGAACATTACACCCTAGCAGGAATATCTGATCCCCATACCTCTGCGCCTGGGACACAATTTGTGACCTCTCAATACCCCCATCTCATTGCCACTCAAATGTTCCCTCTTAGTATCCCACCTTCCGAAGGGCACCAACAAATTTTCTAGCATTTGAACGACCATAAACACCCTTCCTTTTGGCCCTCCACTTGTAAATCTCCCAGTAACCCAGGTGCTTTTGCCACTGTCCAGCCTCCAGTGACCAGTCGGATGCACATTGCTCGGCACCCCATCCACTTATCACTCCGTGCAGCCCCTCTCAGCACACTCAAACTACCCTTCTTTAAATCCGATATACATGATCTGCCTCACTGTAAGCTGTGACCTTCCCTCTGTGGATTATATACCCCATCCAAGGAGGACAAATCACTTGTCGAGCACCCCAAACTCTCTGCAGATGCTGCCAATTCATGGACTACTGCCTAGTTTGCATGCCATGATTATTCTCCACGCCACATCCAACCAATTGCCGCATGTGCCGTCACCCTGACTCATTCATCTATCTCTTCCCCAAACCAGCCCCATTATTTACCAACTTTTAATGTTCTCGGCTGTCATAGCGGGCATCTTGAAAAGCCCAGAGCCCCTTTCACTACTGTCAGTTACATCAGACCTTTTGACTTCACCCCTGTACACCCCCAGAGGACAGTACCCACACAATGGGGGACACACTTGTCAACATTCCCCTTCCCTTCAGTGTTGAAACATCAGTTTTCAATAAAACTACCCTAAGAGATCTCATAACAGATCCTGCGAAGGTGGGGGGGCAATAAAAACGTAGGGTGCCGTGCCCCCCCTCACCGTGTCTTTCCATGTGCTCCTTGCTGTCACCTCTTTCAATACCATAATTACTGTATGTCTGTGTGGTGCCCCCCCTTGTGGTCGGTAATAAAAAGTGCCCCAAGTCTGTTCCCCTAAGTTCCTTCTGTTACCCCTATGCTTTTGGGGAGCACTCCCACCACCACCCCCCATGAAGAGGGGGGGGGGCAAAAGAAATTATGGGTACCGCACCCGAAGCCAAACCACATCATTCTGTGCCTTCTGGCACCCTCTTTTATAATGCACCCCCTACACCCCTATTTTACTCTGTTCCCCAAAATTCCCCCCCCCCCCCCCACTCTGTAATTGGGGGGTGTCGGTCATAAAATGTTTGGGGGTCACTACCATGGTGCCCATCCTATCTGGTCATCCCCCTCTGTTTGCTGAAGGGATACTCTTTACTGGTTGGCCTCACTCCCCTATGCTCTGCCCCTGACCTAGGGCCCAAGACTCCACCTACTTCTATGAATCCGTTCTACTCCTCCCTTTCCTCTGTGGGCCCACCCCTCTTCACCCATGCCCCACCCCAGCTCTATGCCACCACCTATCCCTAGGCTCCTCCCCCACCTGTGCCCCCCCTTCTCTCTCCTTTCAATTCTTGCTCCACCCATTCACACTCTGACTCCTCCCCTCTACTGTACTCCCACTCAGCCTGGACCCAACCTCCCTCTCCACAGACACTCCAACCACCCTAGGCTCCTCCCCCAACTGTGCCCCACCTTCTCGCTCCACCCATTCACACTCTGACTCCTCCCCTCTACTCCCACTCAGCCTGGACCCAACATCCCTCTCTCTGCACAGACGCTCCAACCACCCTATTATCCACCATTCAGGCCTCTCTCCTCACACACCAAGCACTCTTTCCATCCACCAATCACCATCCAGGTCCATCTTCACCTACACACCAACTAATCTTACATCCACCAATCACCAGCCTGCCTCACCTCCACACACACACACATTTTACTTACCGACTTACCTCTGCTTCACCGCCATCAGTCATCTGGTGCCGAACCCGGGATTTGAACCCTGGTCGTCTGGGTGGAAGGCAGGAACTTACCCACTGGACCACATGGGCTTCCATATCTGTGTCATTTCCAATCGTCCCTATATCATGGCTATGGTGTATGATGTAGACCAGGGGCCTATATGTAGCTTATAGACGCTCCTGAACCCTTGAGTACCAGCAAGGAGCAATAGCTCAGTGGCAGTGTCATCTGCCTCTGGTGCTGCAAGCTCCCCAGGACAAGGGTTCGAATCCCGCCACGGCTGGCAAAAATTAATCTTTTTTTTTTTTTCCCCATTAACTAATATTTCGATTTTATAAAAACCAGGAGCAATTTCAGACACTATTTATTGCACAACTGCCTGAAAATGACAAATATTTTCTCTCCTGACTCCCATGCAGCCCTCTTCTTCACTAGTAGGTGAAATATGGGTAAAACATTATCTTCAGTTATCAATCTATTCATTTTTTGTCTTTGAATTTGCCATTTTGTAGCGTGAATGTGGCCTAGGGGGCATAAGTGAGGAGAAGTAAGCCTCCCACAGATAGTGAAATAGGTTGAGTGGTAGGAATTTTTCATTTTTGTGTGAGCAGAGCTGTTAAATCAGGGGGATAGGGCCTGTGCTGCAGGCTAGGCATATTGGCCTAGTGTTAACTCTCACTCACGAAATGATGGGTAATGTTTGGAGCTGGTAAAACTCCCTTTATTAGGTGCAATCAGAAGACAGACATGTTGAAGTTTTCAAGAGGCAGAAAAGGGTAAAGTCCGGCGTGTGCTTCATTGGGCCTGCATCATGCCTGTTGCAGCAGCTGGCCTGGCCTGGCCTGGTCTGGCCTGGCCCGGTCTGGCCCGGCTGGCCTGGCCTGGCCTGGCCTGGCCTGGCCTGGACCGGCCAGGCCCGGCCTGGCCCAGGGTCTTTAAACAACCCCACGCTAAGTCTTTAGCTAGCAAACAAGGCCCACGAACGCCCACGAACGCCCATGTTCTGTATAGAGGAAGACTGCAGACAATTTGGCACCCTGCTAAATGAGGGTGGTGTCCCATGAGCGGCCTTCGAGTGGGAAAAGCTTTATCGTAAGACAAGTTGTCAAGCTTAGAATTCTGCTGAAAACCATATGTTGGAGGCCATATCATGGTGGAAGCCTGTGAATGTCTCAGGCCAAAGTGAGCATGGGAGGACATTATTTGCATAGGACAGCCCCCTTCTAAGTCACATCTTCATGCTGCAGTTGCCATGTAGCGTTACTAGAGGGCAGCAGTATGACCATAATAGAAGAGAGAAGTGTTAAATCTGTTTGCTGACGTACCGCTTGTCCATGTTGGTCTTTGCCGGGCCTGTGGAGCGGAGGACTACAATAAGCGAGTGAATGTGTAATGAGGAACGATTATCCAGCATTTGTGAGGAAGGGAGGGCACTTGAAGGAAAAACGGAAAGATGACAGAGTCAAAGCATAGATGTTTGCTGAGTGATTGGGTGAGTGTGTCATCTGTCTCTTTGAAAGGACACGTGAGAGAGGAACAGGAGCCCACGGCCTTCAGATGGGAGAAGAGGCATAGAAGAGCATTTTCCCCAAAATAAAAACCTTTACTTCATCTCAAAGCTTCCAACTTTGCAGGTTGTAAGATTTGCCTTGTTTGCTGCATAAATAGGCAGAACTGGTGAGGCTCCTCCCAGAATATAAGTAGCACACTCTTTGGGAGTATCCTTAGACCAGGCATGTCAGGCACGTAATTGGGGATACAAGGCCAAGAAAAACTTTAGGAAGCTTGCTCTAATCATCTGCAGGATAGAAAGACACTGGAGAGAAACTAGAGAGGGAACCAGGCTGCACCAAAAAAGGGCCAGGGTGGAACATTACACCCTAGCAGGAATATCTGATCCCCATACCTCTGCGCCTGGGACACAATTTGTGACCTCTCAATACCCCCATCTCATTGCCACTCAAATGTTCCCTCTTAGTATCCCACCTTCCGAAGGGCACCAACAAATTTTCTAGCATTTGAACGACCATAAACACCCTTCCTTTTGGCCCTCCACTTGTAAATCTCCCAGTAACCCAGGTGCTTTTGCCACTGTCCAGCCTCCAGTGACCAGTCGGATGCACATTGCTCGGCACCCCATCCACTTATCACTCCGTGCAGCCCCTCTCAGCACACTCAAACTACCCTTCTTTAAATCCGATATACATGATCTGCCTCACTGTAAGCTGTGACCTTCCCTCTGTGGATTATATACCCCATCCAAGGAGGACAAATCACTTGTCGAGCACCCCAAACTCTCTGCAGATGCTGCCAATTCATGGACTACTGCCTAGTTTGCATGCCATGATTATTCTCCACGCCACATCCAACCAATTGCCGCATGTGCCGTCACCCTGACTCATTCATCTATCTCTTCCCCAAACCAGCCCCATTATTTACCAACTTTTAATGTTCTCGGCTGTCATAGCGGGCATCTTGAAAAGCCCAGAGCCCCTTTCACTACTGTCAGTTACATCAGACCTTTTGACTTCACCCCTGTACACCCCCAGAGGACAGTACCCACACAATGGGGGACACACTTGTCAACATTCCCCTTCCCTTCAGTGTTGAAACATCAGTTTTCAATAAAACTACCCTAAGAGATCTCATAACAGATCCTGCGAAGGTGGGGGGGCAATAAAAACGTAGGGTGCCGTGCCCCCCCTCACCGTGTCTTTCCATGTGCTCCTTGCTGTCACCTCTTTCAATACCATAATTACTGTATGTCTGTGTGGTGCCCCCCCTTGTGGTCGGTAATAAAAAGTGCCCCAAGTCTGTTCCCCTAAGTTCCTTCTGTTACCCCTATGCTTTTGGGGAGCACTCCCACCACCACCCCCCATGAAGAGGGGGGGGGGCAAAAGAAATTATGGGTACCGCACCCGAAGCCAAACCACATCATTCTGTGCCTTCTGGCACCCTCTTTTATAATGCACCCCCCTACACCCCTATTTTACTCTGTTCCCCAAAATTCCCCCCCCCCACTCTGTAATTGGGGGGTGTCGGTCATAAAATGTTTGGGGGTCACTACCATGGTGCCCATCCTATCTGGTCATCCCCCTCTGTTTGCTGAAGGGATACTCTTTACTGGTTGGCCTCACTCCCCTATGCTCTGCCCCTGACCTAGGGCCCAAGACTCCACCTACTTCTATGAATCCGTTCTACTCCTCCCTTTCCTCTGTGGGCCCACCCCTCTTCACCCATGCCCCACCCCAGCTCTATGCCACCACCTATCCCTAGGCTCCTCCCCCACCTGTGCCCCCCCTTCTCTCTCCTTTCAATTCTTGCTCCACCCATTCACACTCTGACTCCTCCCCTCTACTGTACTCCCACTCAGCCTGGACCCAACCTCCCTCTCCACAGACACTCCAACCACCCTAGGCTCCTCCCCCAACTGTGCCCCACCTTCTTGCTCCACCCATTCACACTCTGACTCCTCCCCTCTACTCCCACTCAGCCTGGACCCAACCTCCCTCTCTCTGCACAGACGCTCCAACCACCCTATTATCCACCATTCAGGCCTCTCTCCTCACACACCAAGCACTCTTTCCATCCACCAATCACCATCCAGGTCCATCTTCACCTACACACCAACTAATCTTACATCCACCAATCACCAGCCTGCCTCACCTCCATACACACACACATTTTACTTACCGACTTACCTCTGCTTCACCGCCATCTGGTGCCGAACACGGGATTTGAACCCTGGTCGTCTGGGTGGAAGGCAGGAACTTACCCACTGGACCACATGGGCTTCCATATCTGTGTCATTTCCAATCGTCCCTATATCATGGCTATGGTGTATGATGTACACCAGGGGCCTATATGTAGCTTATAGACGCTCCTGAACCCTTGAGTACCAGCAAGGAGCAATAGCTCAGTGGCAGTGTCATCTGCCTCTGGTGCTGCAAGCTCCCCAGGACAAGGGTTCGAATCCCGCCACGGCTGGCAAAAATTAATATATATTTTTTTTTCCCCATTAGCTAATATTTCGATTTTATAAAAACCAGGAGCAATTTCAGACACTATTTATTGCACAACTGCCTGAAAATGACAAATATTTTCTCTCCTGACTCCCATGCAGCCCTCTTCTTCACTAGTAGGTGAAATATGGGTAAAACATTATCTTCAGTTATCAATCTATTCATTTTTTGTCTTTGAATTTGCCATTTTGTAGCGTGAATGTGGCCTAGGGGGCATAAGTGAGGAGAAGTAAGCCTCCCACAGATAGTGAAATAGGTTGAGTGGTAGGAATTTTTCATTTTTGTGTGAGCAGAGCTGTTAAATCAGGGGGATAGGGCCTGTGCTGCAGGCTAGGCATATTGGCCTAGTGTTAACTCTCACTCACGAAATGATGGGTAATGTTTGGAGCTGGTAAAACTCCCTTTATTAGGTGCAATCAGAAGACAGACATGTTGAAGTTTTCAAGAGGCAGAAAAGGGTAAAGTCCGGCGTGTGCTTCATTGGGCCTGCATCATGCCTGTTGCAGCAGCTGGCCTGGCCTGGCCTGGTCTGGCCTGGCCCGGTCTGGCCCGGCTGGCCTGGCCTGGCCTGGCCTGGCCTGGCCTGGCCCGGCCAGGCCCGGCCTGGCCCAGGGTCTTTAAACAACCCCACGCTAAGTCTTTAGCTAGCAAACAAGGCCCACGAACGCCCACGAACGCCCATGTTCTGTATAGAGGAAGACTGCAGACAATTTGGCACCCTGCTAAATGAGGGTGGTGTCCCATGAGCGGCCTTCGAGTGGGAAAAGCTTTATCGTAAGACAAGTTGTCAAGCTTAGAATTCTGCTGAAAACCATATGTTGGAGGCCATATCATGGTGGAAGCCTGTGAATGTCTCAGGCCAAAGTGAGCATGGGAGGACATTATTTGCATAGGACAGCCCCCTTCTAAATCACATCTTCATGCTGCAGTTGCCATGTAGCGTTACTAGAGGGCAGCAGTATGACCATAATAGAAGAGAGAAGTGTTAAATCTGTTTGCTGACGTACCGCTTGTCCATGTTGGTCTTTGCCGGGCCTGTGGAGCGGAGGACTACAATAAGCGAGTGAATGTGTAATGAGGAACGATTATCCAGCATTTGTGAGGAAGGGAGGGCACTTGAAGGAAAAACGGAAAGATGACAGAGTCAAAGCATAGATGTTTGCTGAGTGATTGGGTGAGTGTGTCATCTGTCTCTTTGAAAGGACACGTGAGAGAGGAACAGGAGCCCACGGCCTTCAGATGGGAGAAGAGGCATAGAAGAGCATTTTCCCCAAAATAAAAACCTTTACTTCATCTCAAAGCTTCCAACTTTGCAGGTTGTAAGATTTGCCTTGTTTGCTGCATAAATAGGCAGAACTGGTGAGGCTCCTCCCAGAATATAAGTAGCACACTCTTTGGGAGTATCCTTAGACCAGGCATGTCAGGCACGTAATTGGGGATACAAGGCCAAGAAAAACTTTAGGAAGCTTGCTCTAATCATCTGCAGGATAGAAAGACACTGGAGAGAAACTAGAGAGGGAACCAGGCTGCACCAAAAAAGGGCCAGGGTGGAACATTACACCCTAGCAGGAATATCTGATCCCCATACCTCTGCGCCTGGGACACAATTTGTGACCTCTCAATACCCCCATCTCATTGCCACTCAAATGTTCCCTCTTAGTATCCCACCTTCCGAAGGGCACCAACAAATTTTCTAGCATTTGAACGACCATAAACACCCTTCCTTTTGGCCCTCCACTTGTAAATCTCCCAGTAACCCAGGTGCTTTTGCCACTGTCCAGCCTCCAGTGACCAGTCGGATGCACATTGCTCGGCACCCCATCCACTTATCACTCCGTGCAGCCCCTCTCAGCACACTCAAACTACCCTTCTTTAAATCCGATATACATGATCTGCCTCACTGTAAGCTGTGACCTTCCCTCTGTGGATTATATACCCCATCCAAGGAGGACAAATCACTTGTCGAGCACCCCAAACTCTCTGCAGATGCTGCCAATTCATGGACTACTGCCTAGTTTGCATGCCATGATTATTCTCCACGCCACATCCAACCAATTGCCGCATGTGCCGTCACCCTGACTCATTCATCTATCTCTTCCCCAAACCAGCCCCATTATTTACCAACTTTTAATGTTCTCGGCTGTCATAGCGGGCATCTTGAAAAGCCCAGAGCCCCTTTCACTACTGTCAGTTACATCAGACCTTTTGACTTCACCCCTGTACACCCCCAGAGGACAGTACCCACACAATGGGGGACACACTTGTCAACATTCCCCTTCCCTTCAGTGTTGAAACATCAGTTTTCAATAAAACTACCCTAAGAGATCTCATAACAGATCCTGCGAAGGTGGGGGGGCAATAAAAACGTAGGGTGCCGTGCCCCCCCTCACCGTGTCTTTCCATGTGCTCCTTGCTGTCACCTCTTTCAATACCATAATTACTGTATGTCTGTGTGGTGCCCCCCCTTGTGGTCGGTAATAAAAAGTGCCCCAAGTCTGTTCCCCTAAGTTCCTTCTGTTACCCCTATGCTTTTGGGGAGCACTCCCACCACCACCCCCCATGAAGAGGGGGGGGGGCAAAAGAAATTATGGGTACCGCACCCGAAGCCAAACCACATCATTCTGTGCCTTCTGGCACCCTCTTTTATAATGCACCCCCTACACCCCTATTTTACTCTGTTCCCCAAAATTCCCCCCCCCCCCCCCACTCTGTAATTGGGGGGTGTCGGTCATAAAATGTTTGGGGGTCACTACCATGGTGCCCATCCTATCTGGTCATCCCCCTCTGTTTGCTGAAGGGATACTCTTTACTGGTTGGCCTCACTCCCCTATGCTCTGCCCCTGACCTAGGGCCCAAGACTCCACCTACTTCTATGAATCCGTTCTACTCCTCCCTTTCCTCTGTGGGCCCACCCCTCTTCACCCATGCCCCACCCCAGCTCTATGCCACCACCTATCCCTAGGCTCCTCCCCCACCTGTGCCCCCCCTTCTCTCTCCTTTCAATTCTTGCTCCACCCATTCACACTCTGACTCCTCCCCTCTACTGTACTCCCACTCAGCCTGGACCCAACCTCCCTCTCCACAGACACTCCAACCACCCTAGGCTCCTCCCCCAACTGTGCCCCACCTTCTCGCTCCACCCATTCACACTCTGACTCCTCCCCTCTACTCCCACTCAGCCTGGACCCAACATCCCTCTCTCTGCACAGACGCTCCAACCACCCTATTATCCACCATTCAGGCCTCTCTCCTCACACACCAAGCACTCTTTCCATCCACCAATCACCATCCAGGTCCATCTTCACCTACACACCAACTAATCTTACATCCACCAATCACCAGCCTGCCTCACCTCCACACACACACACACACATTTTACTTACCGACTTACCTCTGCTTCACCGCCATCAGTCATCTGGTGCCGAACCCGGGATTTGAACCCTGGTCGTCTGGGTGGAAGGCAGGAACTTACCCACTGGACCACATGGGCTTCCATATCTGTGTCATTTCCAATCGTCCCTATATCATGGCTATGGTGTATGATGTAGACCAGGGGCCTATATGTAGCTTATAGACGCTCCTGAACCCTTGAGTACCAGCAAGGAGCAATAGCTCAGTGGCAGTGTCATCTGCCTCTGGTGCTGCAAGCTCCCCAGGACAAGGGTTCGAATCCCGCCACGGCTGGCAAAAATTAATCTTTTTTTTTTTTTCCCCATTAACTAATATTTCGATTTTATAAAAACCAGGAGCAATTTCAGACACTATTTATTGCCCAACTGCCTGAAAATGACAAATATTTTCTCTCCTGACTCCCATGCAGCCCTCTTCTTCACTAGTAGGTGAAATATGGGTAAAACATTATCTTCAGTTATCAATCTATTCATTTTTTGTCTTTGAATTTGCCATTTTGTAGCGTGAATGTGGCCTAGGGGGCATAAGTGAGGAGAAGTAAGCCTCCCACAGATAGTGAAATAGGTTGAGTGGTAGGAATTTTTCATTTTTGTGTGAGCAGAGCTGTTAAATCAGGGGGATAGGGCCTGTGCTGCAGGCTAGGCATATTGGCCTAGTGTTAACTCTCACTCACGAAATGATGGGTAATGTTTGGAGCTGGTAAAACTCCCTTTATTAGGTGCAATCAGAAGACAGACATGTTGAAGTTTTCAAGAGGCAGAAAAGGGTAAAGTCCGGCGTGTGCTTCATTGGGCCTGCATCATGCCTGTTGCAGCAGCTGGCCTGGCCTGGCCTGGTCTGGCCTGGCCCGGTCTGGCCCGGCTGGCCTGGCCTGGCCTGGCCTGGCCTGGCCTGGACCGGCCAGGCCCGGCCTGGCCCAGGGTCTTTAAACAACCCCACGCTAAGTCTTTAGCTAGCAAACAAGGCCCACGAACGCCCACGAACGCCCATGTTCTGTATAGAGGAAGACTGCAGACAATTTGGCACCCTGCTAAATGAGGGTGGTGTCCCATGAGCGGCCTTCGAGTGGGAAAAGCTTTATCGTAAGACAAGTTGTCAAGCTTAGAATTCTGCTGAAAACCATATGTTGGAGGCCATATCATGGTGGAAGCCTGTGAATGTCTCAGGCCAAAGTGAGCATGGGAGGACATTATTTGCATAGGACAGCCCCCTTCTAAGTCACATCTTCATGCTGCAGTTGCCATGTAGCGTTACTAGAGGGCAGCAGTATGACCATAATAGAAGAGAGAAGTGTTAAATCTGTTTGCTGACGTACCGCTTGTCCATGTTGGTCTTTGCCGGGCCTGTGGAGCGGAGGACTACAATAAGCGAGTGAATGTGTAATGAGGAACGATTATCCAGCATTTGTGAGGAAGGGAGGGCACTTGAAGGAAAAACGGAAAGATGACAGAGTCAAAGCATAGATGTTTGCTGAGTGATTGGGTGAGTGTGTCATCTGTCTCTTTGAAAGGACACGTGAGAGAGGAACAGGAGCCCACGGCCTTCAGATGGGAGAAGAGGCATAGAAGAGCATTTTCCCCAAAATAAAAACCTTTACTTCATCTCAAAGCTTCCAACTTTGCAGGTTGTAAGATTTGCCTTGTTTGCTGCATAAATAGGCAGAACTGGTGAGGCTCCTCCCAGAATATAAGTAGCACACTCTTTGGGAGTATCCTTAGACCAGGCATGTCAGGCACGTAATTGGGGATACAAGGCCAAGAAAAACTTTAGGAAGCTTGCTCTAATCATCTGCAGGATAGAAAGACACTGGAGAGAAACTAGAGAGGGAACCAGGCTGCACCAAAAAAGGGCCAGGGTGGAACATTACACCCTAGCAGGAATATCTGATCCCCATACCTCTGCGCCTGGGACACAATTTGTGACCTCTCAATACCCCCATCTCATTGCCACTCAAATGTTCCCTCTTAGTATCCCACCTTCCGAAGGGCACCAACAAATTTTCTAGCATTTGAACGACCATAAACACCCTTCCTTTTGGCCCTCCACTTGTAAATCTCCCAGTAACCCAGGTGCTTTTGCCACTGTCCAGCCTCCAGTGACCAGTCGGATGCACATTGCTCGGCACCCCATCCACTTATCACTCCGTGCAGCCCCTCTCAGCACACTCAAACTACCCTTCTTTAAATCCGATATACATGATCTGCCTCACTGTAAGCTGTGACCTTCCCTCTGTGGATTATATACCCCATCCAAGGAGGACAAATCACTTGTCGAGCACCCCAAACTCTCTGCAGATGCTGCCAATTCATGGACTACTGCCTAGTTTGCATGCCATGATTATTCTCCACGCCACATCCAACCAATTGCCGCATGTGCCGTCACCCTGACTCATTCATCTATCTCTTCCCCAAACCAGCCCCATTATTTACCAACTTTTAATGTTCTCGGCTGTCATAGCGGGCATCTTGAAAAGCCCAGAGCCCCTTTCACTACTGTCAGTTACATCAGACCTTTTGACTTCACCCCTGTACACCCCCAGAGGACAGTACCCACACAATGGGGGACACACTTGTCAACATTCCCCTTCCCTTCAGTGTTGAAACATCAGTTTTCAATAAAACTACCCTAAGAGATCTCATAACAGATCCTGCGAAGGTGGGGGGGCAATAAAAACGTAGGGTGCCGTGCCCCCCCTCACCGTGTCTTTCCATGTGCTCCTTGCTGTCACCTCTTTCAATACCATAATTACTGTATGTCTGTGTGGTGCCCCCCCTTGTGGTCGGTAATAAAAAGTGCCCCAAGTCTGTTCCCCTAAGTTCCTTCTGTTACCCCTATGCTTTTGGGGAGCACTCCCACCACCACCCCCCATGAAGAGGGGGGGGGCAAAAGAAATTATGGGTACCGCACCCGAAGCCAAACCACATCATTCTGTGCCTTCTGGCACCCTCTTTTATAATGCACCCCCTACACCCCTATTTTACTCTGTTCCCCAAAATTCCCCCCCCCCCCCCACTCTGTAATTGGGGGGTGTCGGTCATAAAATGTTTGGGGGTCACTACCATGGTGCCCATCCTATCTGGTCATCCCCCTCTGTTTGCTGAAGGGATACTCTTTACTGGTTGGCCTCACTCCCCTATGCTCTGCCCCTGACCTAGGGCCCAAGACTCCACCTACTTCTATGAATCCGTTCTACTCCTCCCTTTCCTCTGTGGGCCCACCCCTCTTCACCCATGCCCCACCCCAGCTCTATGCCACCACCTATCCCTAGGCTCCTCCCCCACCTGTGCCCCCCCTTCTCTCTCCTTTCAATTCTTGCTCCACCCATTCACACTCTGACTCCTCCCCTCTACTGTACTCCCACTCAGCCTGGACCCAACCTCCCTCTCCACAGACACTCCAACCACCCTAGGCTCCTCCCCCAACTGTGCCCCACCTTCTCGCTCCACCCATTCACACTCTGACTCCTCCCCTCTACTCCCACTCAGCCTGGACCCAACATCCCTCTCTCTGCACAGACGCTCCAACCACCCTATTATCCACCATTCAGGCCTCTCTCCTCACACACCAAGCACTCTTTCCATCCACCAATCACCATCCAGGTCCATCTTCACCTACACACCAACTAATCTTACATCCACCAATCACCAGCCTGCCTCACCTCCACACACACACACATTTTACTTACCGACTTACCTCTGCTTCACCGCCATCAGTCATCTGGTGCCGAACCCGGGATTTGAACCCTGGTCGTCTGGGTGGAAGGCAGGAACTTACCCACTGGACCACATGGGCTTCCATATCTGTGTCATTTCCAATCGTCCCTATATCATGGCTATGGTGTATGATGTAGACCAGGGGCCTATATGTAGCTTATAGACGCTCCTGAACCCTTGAGTACCAGCAAGGAGCAATAGCTCAGTGGCAGTGTCATCTGCCTCTGGTGCTGCAAGCTCCCCAGGACAAGGGTTCGAATCCCGCCACGGCTGGCAAAAATTAATCTTTTTTTTTTTTCCCCATTAACTAATATTTCGATTTTATAAAAACCAGGAGCAATTTCAGACACTATTTATTGCACAACTGCCTGAAAATGACAAATATTTTCTCTCCTGACTCCCATGCAGCCCTCTTCTTCACTAGTAGGTGAAATATGGGTAAAACATTATCTTCAGTTATCAATCTATTCATTTTTTGTCTTTGAATTTGCCATTTTGTAGCGTGAATGTGGCCTAGGGGGCATAAGTGAGGAGAAGTAAGCCTCCCACAGATAGTGAAATAGGTTGAGTGGTAGGAATTTTTCATTTTTGTGTGAGCAGAGCTGTTAAATCAGGGGGATAGGGCCTGTGCTGCAGGCTAGGCATATTGGCCTAGTGTTAACTCTCACTCACGAAATGATGGGTAATGTTTGGAGCTGGTAAAACTCCCTTTATTAGGTGCAATCAGAAGACAGACATGTTGAAGTTTTCAAGAGGCAGAAAAGGGTAAAGTCCGGCGTGTGCTTCATTGGGCCTGCATCATGCCTGTTGCAGCAGCTGGCCTGGCCTGGCCTGGTCTGGCCTGGCCCGGTCTGGCCCGGCTGGCCTGGCCTGGCCTGGCCTGGCCTGGCCTGGACCGGCCAGGCCCGGCCTGGCCCAGGGTCTTTAAACAACCCCACGCTAAGTCTTTAGCTAGCAAACAAGGCCCACGAACGCCCACGAACGCCCATGTTCTGTATAGAGGAAGACTGCAGACAATTTGGCACCCTGCTAAATGAGGGTGGTGTCCCATGAGCGGCCTTCGAGTGGGAAAAGCTTTATCGTAAGACAAGTTGTCAAGCTTAGAATTCTGCTGAAAACCATATGTTGGAGGCCATATCATGGTGGAAGCCTGTGAATGTCTCAGGCCAAAGTGAGCATGGGAGGACATTATTTGCATAGGACAGCCCCCTTCTAAGTCACATCTTCATGCTGCAGTTGCCATGTAGCGTTACTAGAGGGCAGCAGTATGACCATAATAGAAGAGAGAAGTGTTAAATCTGTTTGCTGACGTACCGCTTGTCCATGTTGGTCTTTGCCGGGCCTGTGGAGCGGAGGACTACAATAAGCGAGTGAATGTGTAATGAGGAACGATTATCCAGCATTTGTGAGGAAGGGAGGGCACTTGGAGGAAAAACGGAAAGATGACAGAGTCAAAGCATAGATGTTTGCTGAGTGATTGGGTGAGTGTGTCATCTGTCTCTTTGAAAGGACACGTGAGAGAGGAACAGGAGCCCACGGCCTTCAGATGGGAGAAGAGGCATAGAAGAGCATTTTCCCCAAAATAAAAACCTTTACTTCATCTCAAAGCTTCCAACTTTGCAGGTTGTAAGATTTGCCTTGTTTGCTGCATAAATAGGCAGAACTAGTGAGGCTCCTCCCAGAATATAAGTAGCACACTCTTTGGGAGTATCCTTAGGCCAGGCATGTCAGGCACGTAATTGGGGATACAAGGCCAAGAAAAACTTTAGGAAGCTTGCTCTAATCATCTGCAGGATAGAAAGACACTGGAGAGAAACTAGAGAGGGAACCAGGCTGCACCAAAAAAGGGCCAGGGTGGAACATTACACCCTAGCAGGAATATCTGATCCCCATACCTCTGCGCCTGGGACACAATTTGTGACCTCTCAATACCCCCATCTCATTGCCACTCAAATGTTCCCTCTTAGTATCCCACCTTCCGAAGGGCACCAACAAATTTTCTAGCATTTGAACGACCATAAACACCCTTCCTTTTGGCCCTCCACTTGTAAATCTCCCAGTAACCCAGGTGCTTTTGCCACTGTCCAGCCTCCAGTGACCAGTCGGATGCACATTGCTCGGCACCCCATCCACTTATCACTCCGTGCAGCCCCTCTCAGCACACTCAAACTACCCTTCTTTAAATCCGATATACATGATCTGCCTCACTGTAAGCTGTGACCTTCCCTCTGTGGATTATATACCCCATCCAAGGAGGACAAATCACTTGTCGAGCACCCCAAACTCTCTGCAGATGCTGCCAATTCATGGACTACTGCCTAGTTTGCATGCCATGATTATTCTCCACGCCACATCCAACCAATTGCCGCATGTGCCGTCACCCTGACTCATTCATCTATCTCTTCCCCAAACCAGCCCCATTATTTACCAACTTTTAATGTTCTCGGCTGTCATAGCGGGCATCTTGAAAAGCCCAGAGCCCCTTTCACTACTGTCAGTTACATCAGACCTTTTGACTTCACCCCTGTACACCCCCAGAGGACAGTACCCACACAATGGGGGACACACTTGTCAACATTCCCCTTCCCTTCAGTGTTGAAACATCAGTTTTCAATAAAACTACCCTAAGAGATCTCATAACAGATCCTGCGAAGGTGGGGGGGCAATAAAAACGTAGGGTGCCGTGCCCCCCCTCACCGTGTCTTTCCATGTGCTCCTTGCTGTCACCTCTTTCAATACCATAATTACTGTATGTCTGTGTGGTGCCCCCCCTTGTGGTCGGTAATAAAAAGTGCCCCAAGTCTGTTCCCCTAAGTTCCTTCTGTTACCCCTATGCTTTTGGGGAGCACTCCCACCACCACCCCCCATGAAGAGGGGGGGGGGCAAAAGAAATTATGGGTACCGCACCCGAAGCCAAACCACATCATTCTGTGCCTTCTGGCACCCTCTTTTATAATGCACCCCCTACACCCCTATTTTACTCTGTTCCCCAAAATTCCCCCCCCCCCCACTCTGTAATTGGGGGGTGTCGGTCATAAAATGTTTGGGGGTCACTACCATGGTGCCCATCCTATCTGGTCATCCCCCTCTGTTTGCTGAAGGGATACTCTTTACTGGTTGGCCTCACTCCCCTATGCTCTGCCCCTGACCTAGGGCCCAAGACTCCACCTACTTCTATGAATCCGTTCTACTCCTCCCTTTCCTCTGTGGGCCCACCCCTCTTCACCCATGCCCCACCCCAGCTCTATGCCACCACCTATCCCTAGGCTCCTCCCCCACCTGTGCCCCCCCTTCTCTCTCCTTTCAATTCTTGCTCCACCCATTCACACTCTGACTCCTCCCCTCTACTGTACTCCCACTCAGCCTGGACCCAACCTCCCTCTCCACAGACACTCCAACCACCCTAGGCTCCTCCCCCAACTGTGCCCCACCTTCTCGCTCCACCCATTCACACTCTGACTCCTCCCCTCTACTCCCACTCAGCCTGGACCCAACATCCCTCTCTCTGCACAGACGCTCCAACCACCCTATTATCCACCATTCAGGCCTCTCTCCTCACACACCAAGCACTCTTTCCATCCACCAATCACCATCCAGGTCCATCTTCACCTACACACCAACTAATCTTACATCCACCAATCACCAGCCTGCCTCACCTCCACACACACACACATTTTACTTACCGACTTACCTCTGCTTCACCGCCATCAGTCATCTGGTGCCGAACCCGGGATTTGAACCCTGGTCGTCTGGGTGGAAGGCAGGAACTTACCCACTGGACCACATGGGCTTCCATATCTGTGTCATTTCCAATCGTCCCTATATCATGGCTATGGTGTATGATATAGACCAGGGGCCTATATGTAGCTTATAGACGCTCCTGAACCCTTGAGTACCAGCAAGGAGCAATAGCTCAGTGGCAGTGTCATCTGCCTCTGGTGCTGCAAGCTCCCCAGGACAAGGGTTCGAATCCCGCCACGGCTGGCAAAAATTTATCTTTTTTTTTTTTTCCCCATTAACTAATATTTCGATTTTATAAAAACCAGGAGCAATTTCAGACACTATTTATTGCACAACTGCCTGAAAATGACAAATATTTTCTCTCCTGACTCCCATGCAGCCCTCTTCTTCACTAGTAGGTGAAATATGGGTAAAACATTATCTTCAGTTATCAATCTATTCATTTTTTGTCTTTGAATTTGCCATTTTGTAGCGTGAATGTGGCCTAGGGGGCATAAGTGAGGAGAAGTAAGCCTCCCACAGATAGTGAAATAGGTTGAGTGGTAGGAATTTTTCATTTTTGTGTGAGCAGAGCTGTTAAATCAGGGGGATAGGGCCTGTGCTGCAGGCTAGGCATATTGGCCTAGTGTTAACTCTCACTCACGAAATGATGGGTAATGTTTGGAGCTGGTAAAACTCCCTTTATTAGGTGCAATCAGAAGACAGACATGTTGAAGTTTTCAAGAGGCAGAAAAGGGTAAAGTCCGGCGTGTGCTTCATTGGGCCTGCATCATGCCTGTTGCAGCAGCTGGCCTGGCCTGGCCTGGTCTGGCCTGGCCCGGTCTGGCCCGGCTGGCCTGGCCTGGCCTGGCCTGGCCTGGCCTGGCCCGGCCAGGCCCGGCCTGGCCCAGGGTCTTTAAACAACCCCACGCTAAGTCTTTAGCTAGCAAACAAGGCCCACGAACGCCCACGAACGCCCATGTTCTGTATAGAGGAAGACTGCAGACAATTTGGCACCCTGCTAAATGAGGGTGGTGTCCCATGAGCGGCCTTCGAGTGGGAAAAGCTTTATCGTAAGACAAGTTGTCAAGCTTAGAATTCTGCTGAAAACCATATGTTGGAGGCCATATCATGGTGGAAGCCTGTGAATGTCTCAGGCCAAAGTGAGCATGGGAGGACATTATTTGCATAGGACAGCCCCCTTCTAAGTCACATCTTCATGCTGCAGTTGCCATGTAGCGTTACTAGAGGGCAGCAGTATGACCATAATAGAAGAGAGAAGTGTTAAATCTGTTTGCTGACGTACCGCTTGTCCATGTTGGTCTTTGCCGGGCCTGTGGAGCGGAGGACTACAATAAGCGAGTGAATGTGTAATGAGGAACGATTATCCAGCATTTGTGAGGAAGGGAGGGCACTTGGAGGAAAAACGGAAAGATGACAGAGTCAAAGCATAGATGTTTGCTGAGTGATTGGGTGAGTGTGTCATCTGTCTCTTTGAAAGGACACGTGAGAGAGGAACAGGAGCCCACGGCCTTCAGATGGGAGAAGAGGCATAGAAGAGCATTTTCCCCAAAATAAAAACCTTTACTTCATCTCAAAGCTTCCAACTTTGCAGGTTGTAAGATTTGCCTTGTTTGCTGCATAAATAGGCAGAACTAGTGAGGCTCCTCCCAGAATATAAGTAGCACACTCTTTGGGAGTATCCTTAGGCCAGGCATGTCAGGCACGTAATTGGGGATACAAGGCCAAGAAAAACTTTAGGAAGCTTGCTCTAATCATCTGCAGGATAGAAAGACACTGGAGAGAAACTAGAGAGGGAACCAGGCTGCACCAAAAAAGGGCCAGGGTGGAACATTACACCCTAGCAGGAATATCTGATCCCCATACCTCTGCGCCTGGGACACAATTTGTGACCTCTCAATACCCCCATCTCATTGCCACTCAAATGTTCCCTCTTAGTATCCCACCTTCCGAAGGGCACCAACAAATTTTCTAGCATTTGAACGACCATAAACACCCTTCCTTTTGGCCCTCCACTTGTAAATCTCCCAGTAACCCAGGTGCTTTTGCCACTGTCCAGCCTCCAGTGACCAGTCGGATGCACATTGCTCGGCACCCCATCCACTTATCACTCCGTGCAGCCCCTCTCAGCACACTCAAACTACCCTTCTTTAAATCCGATATACATGATCTGCCTCACTGTAAGCTGTGACCTTCCCTCTGTGGATTATATACCCCATCCAAGGAGGACAAATCACTTGTCGAGCACCCCAAACTCTCTGCAGATGCTGCCAATTCATGGACTACTGCCTAGTTTGCATGCCATGATTATTCTCCACGCCACATCCAACCAATTGCCGCATGTGCCGTCACCCTGACTCATTCATCTATCTCTTCCCCAAACCAGCCCCATTATTTACCAACTTTTAATGTTCTCGGCTGTCATAGCGGGCATCTTGAAAAGCCCAGAGCCCCTTTCACTACTGTCAGTTACATCAGACCTTTTGACTTCACCCCTGTACACCCCCAGAGGACAGTACCCACACAATGGGGGACACACTTGTCAACATTCCCCTTCCCTTCAGTGTTGAAACATCAGTTTTCAATAAAACTACCCTAAGAGATCTCATAACAGATCCTGCGAAGGTGGGGGGGCAATAAAAACGTAGGGTGCCGTGCCCCCCCTCACCGTGTCTTTCCATGTGCTCCTTGCTGTCACCTCTTTCAATACCATAATTACTGTATGTCTGTGTGGTGCCCCCCCTTGTGGTCGGTAATAAAAAGTGCCCCAAGTCTGTTCCCCTAAGTTCCTTCTGTTACCCCTATGCTTTTGGGGAGCACTCCCACCACCACCCCCCATGAAGAGGGGGGGGGGCAAAAGAAATTATGGGTACCGCACCCGAAGCCAAACCACATCATTCTGTGCCTTCTGGCACCCTCTTTTATAATGCACCCCCTACACCCCTATTTTACTCTGTTCCCCAAAATTCCCCCCCCCCCCACTCTGTAATTGGGGGGTGTCGGTCATAAAATGTTTGGGGGTCACTACCATGGTGCCCATCCTATCTGGTCATCCCCCTCTGTTTGCTGAAGGGATACTCTTTACTGGTTGGCCTCACTCCCCTATGCTCTGCCCCTGACCTAGGGCCCAAGACTCCACCTACTTCTATGAATCCGTTCTACTCCTCCCTTTCCTCTGTGGGCCCACCCCTCTTCACCCATGCCCCACCCCAGCTCTATGCCACCACCTATCCCTAGGCTCCTCCCCCACCTGTGCCCCCCCTTCTCTCTCCTTTCAATTCTTGCTCCACCCATTCACACTCTGACTCCTCCCCTCTACTGTACTCCTACTCAGCCTGGACCCAACCTCCCTCTCCACAGACACTCCAACCACCCTAGGCTCCTCCCCCAACTGTGCCCCACCTTCTTGCTCCACCCATTCACACTCTGACTCCTCCCCTCTACTCCCACTCAGCCTGGACCCAACCTCCCTCTCTCTGCACAGACGCTCCAACCACCCTATTATCCACCATTCAGGCCTCTCTCCTCACACACCAAGCACTCTTTCCATCCACCAATCACCATCCAGGTCCATCTTCACCTACACACCAACTAATCTTACATCCACCAATCACCAGCCTGCCTCACCTCCACACACACACACATTTTACTTACCGACTTACCTCTGCTTCACCGCCATCAGTCATCTGGTGCCGAACCCGGGATTTGAACCCTGGTCGTCTGGGTGGAAGGCAGGAACTTACCCACTGGACCACATGGGCTTCCATATCTGTGTCATTTCCAATCGTCCCTATATCATGGCTATGGTGTATGATGTAGACCAGGGGCCTATATGTAGCTTATAGACGCTCCTGAACCCTTGAGTACCAGCAAGGAGCAATAGCTCAGTGGCAGTGTCATCTGCCTCTGGTGTTGCAAGCTCCCCAGGACAAGGGTTCGAATCCCACCACGGCTGGCAAAAATTAATATATATTTTTTTTTCCCCATTAACTAATATTTCGATTTTATAAAAACCAGGAGCAATTTCAGACACTATTTATTGCACAACTGCCTGAAAATGACAAATATTTTCTCTCCTGACTCCCATGCAGCCCTCTTCTTCACTAGTAGGTGAAATATGGGTAAAACATTATCTTCAGTTATCAATCTATTCATTTTTTGTCTTTGAATTTGCCATTTTGTAGCGTGAATGTGGCCTAGGGGGCATAAGTGAGGAGAAGTAAGCCTCCCACAGATAGTGAAATAGGTTGAGTGGTAGGAATTTTTCATTTTTGTGTGAGCAGAGCTGTTAAATCAGGGGGATAGGGCCTGTGCTGCAGGCTAGGCATATTGGCCTAGTGTTAACTCTCACTCACGAAATGATGGGTAATGTTTGGAGCTGGTAAAACTCCCTTTATTAGGTGCAATCAGAAGACAGACATGTTGAAGTTTTCAAGAGGCAGAAAAGGGTAAAGTCCGGCGTGTGCTTCATTGGGCCTGCATCATGCCTGTTGCAGCAGCTGGCCTGGCCTGGCCTGGCCTGGTCTGGCCTGGCCCGGTCTGGCCCGGCTGGCCTGGCCTGGCCCGGCCAGGCCCGGCCTGGCCCAGGGTCTTTAAACAACCCCACGCTAAGTCTTTAGCTAGCAAACAAGGCCCACGAACGCCCACGAACGCCCATGTTCTGTATAGAGGAAGACTGCAGACAATTTGGCACCCTGCTAAATGAGGGTGGTGTCCCATGAGCGGCCTTCGAGTGGGAAAAGCTTTATCGTAAGACAAGTTGTCAAGCTTAGAATTCTGCTGAAAACCATATGTTGGAGGCCATATCATGGTGGAAGCCTGTGAATGTCTCAGGCCAAAGTGAGCATGGGAGGACATTATTTGCATAGGACAGCCCCCTTCTAAATCACATCTTCATGCTGCAGTTGCCATGTAGCGTTACTAGAGGGCAGCAGTATGACCATAATAGAAGAGAGAAGTGTTAAATCTGTTTGCTGACGTACCGCTTGTCCATGTTGGTCTTTGCCGGGCCTGTGGAGCGGAGGACTACAATAAGCGAGTGAATGTGTAATGAGGAACGATTATCCAGCATTTGTGAGGAAGGGAGGGCACTTGGAGGAAAAACGGAAAGATGACAGAGTCAAAGCATAGATGTTTGCTGAGTGATTGGGTGAGTGTGTCATCTGTCTCTTTGAAAGGACACGTGAGAGAGGAACAGGAGCCCACGGCCTTCAGATGGGAGAAGAGGCATAGAAGAGCATTTTCCCCAAAATAAAAACCTTTACTTCATCTCAAAGCTTCCAACTTTGCAGGTTGTAAGATTTGCCTTGTTTGCTGCATAAATAGGCAGAACTAGTGAGGCTCCTCCCAGAATATAAGTAGCACACTCTTTGGGAGTATCCTTAGGCCAGGCATGTCAGGCACGTAATTGGGGATACAAGGCCAAGAAAAACTTTAGGAAGCTTGCTCTAATCATCTGCAGGATAGAAAGACACTGGAGAGAAACTAGAGAGGGAACCAGGCTGCACCAAAAAAGGGCCAGGGTGGAACATTACACCCTAGCAGGAATATCTGATCCCCATACCTCTGCGCCTGGGACACAATTTGTGACCTCTCAATACCCCCATCTCATTGCCACTCAAATGTTCCCTCTTAGTATCCCACCTTCCGAAGGGCACCAACAAATTTTCTAGCATTTGAACGACCATAAACACCCTTCCTTTTGGCCCTCCACTTGTAAATCTCCCAGTAACCCAGGTGCTTTTGCCACTGTCCAGCCTCCAGTGACCAGTCGGATGCACATTGCTCGGCACCCCATCCACTTATCACTCCGTGCAGCCCCTCTCAGCACACTCAAACTACCCTTCTTTAAATCCGATATACATGATCTGCCTCACTGTAAGCTGTGACCTTCCCTCTGTGGATTATATACCCCATCCAAGGAGGACAAATCACTTGTCGAGCACCCCAAACTCTCTGCAGATGCTGCCAATTCATGGACTACTGCCTAGTTTGCATGCCATGATTATTCTCCACGCCACATCCAACCAATTGCCGCATGTGCCGTCACCCTGACTCATTCATCTATCTCTTCCCCAAACCAGCCCCATTATTTACCAACTTTTAATGTTCTCGGCTGTCATAGCGGGCATCTTGAAAAGCCCAGAGCCCCTTTCACTACTGTCAGTTACATCAGACCTTTTGACTTCACCCCTGTACACCCCCAGAGGACAGTACCCACACAATGGGGGACACACTTGTCAACATTCCCCTTCCCTTCAGTGTTGAAACATCAGTTTTCAATAAAACTACCCTAAGAGATCTCATAACAGATCCTGCGAAGGTGGGGGGGCAATAAAAACGTAGGGTGCCGTGCCCCCCCTCACCGTGTCTTTCCATGTGCTCCTTGCTGTCACCTCTTTCAATACCATAATTACTGTATGTCTGTGTGGTGCCCCCCCTTGTGGTCGGTAATAAAAAGTGCCCCAAGTCTGTTCCCCTAAGTTCCTTCTGTTACCCCTATGCTTTTGGGGAGCACTCCCACCACCACCCCCCATGAAGAGGGGGGGGGGCAAAAGAAATTATGGGTACCTCACCCGAAGCCAAACCACATCATTCTGTGCCTTCTGGCACCCTCTTTTATAATGCACCCCCTACACCCCTATTTTACTCTGTTCCCCAAAATTCCCCCCCCCCCCACTCTGTAATTGGGGGGTGTCGGTCATAAAATGTTTGGGGGTCACTACCATGGTGCCCATCCTATCTGGTCATCCCCCTCTGTTTGCTGAAGGGATACTCTTTACTGGTTGGCCTCACTCCCCTATGCTCTGCCCCTGACCTAGGGCCCAAGACTCCACCTACTTCTATGAATCCGTTCTACTCCTCCCTTTCCTCTGTGGGCCCACCCCTCTTCACCCATGCCCCACCCCAGCTCTATGCCACCACCTATCCCTAGGCTCCTCCCCCACCTGTGCCCCCCCTTCTCTCTCCTTTCAATTCTTGCTCCACCCATTCACACTCTGACTCCTCCCCTCTACTGTACTCCCACTCAGCCTGGACCCAACCTCCCTCTCCACAGACACTCCAACCACCCTAGGCTCCTCCCCCAACTGTGCCCCACCTTCTCGCTCCACCCATTCACACTCTGACTCCTCCCCTCCCACTCAGCCTGGACCCAACCTCCCTCTCTCTGCACAGACGCTCCAACCACCCTATTATCCACCATTCAGGCCTCTCTCCTCACACACCAAGCACTCTTTCCATCCACCAATCACCATCCAGGTCCATGTTCACCTACACACCAACTAATCTTACATCCACCAATCACCAGCCTGCCTCACCTCCACACACACACACATTTTACTTACCGACTTACCTCTGCTTCACCGCCATCAGTCATCTGGTGCCGAACCCGGGATTTGAACCCTGGTCGTCTGGGTGGAAGGCAGGAACTTACCCACTGGACCACATGGGCTTCCATATCTGTGTCATTTCCAATCGTCCCTATATCATGGCTATGGTGTATGATGTAGACCAGGGGCCTATATGTAGCTTATAGACGCTCCTGAACCCTTGAGTACCAGCAAGGAGCAATAGCTCAGTGGCAGTGTCATCTGCCTCTGGTGTTGCAAGCTCCCCAGGACAAGGGTTCGAATCCCGCCACGGCTGGCAAAAATTAATATATATTTTTTTTTCCCCATTAACTAATATTTCGATTTTATAAAAACCAGGAGCAATTTCAGACACTATTTATTGCACAACTGCCTGAAAATGACAAATATTTTCTCTCCTGACTCCCATGCAGCCCTCTTCTTCACTAGTAGGTGAAATATGGGTAAAACATTATCTTCAGTTATCAATCTATTCATTTTTTGTCTTTGAATTTGCCATTTTGTAGCGTGAATGTGGCCTAGGGGGCATAAGTGAGGAGAAGTAAGCCTCCCACAGATAGTGAAATAGGTTGAGTGGTAGGAATTTTTCATTTTTGTGTGAGCAGAGCTGTTAAATCAGGGGGATAGGGCCTGTGCTGCAGGCTAGGCATATTGGCCTAGTGTTAACTCTCACTCACGAAATGATGGGTAATGTTTGGAGCTGGTAAAACTCCCTTTATTAGGTGCAATCAGAAGACAGACATGTTGAAGTTTTCAAGAGGCAGAAAAGGGTAAAGTCCGGCGTGTGCTTCATTGGGCCTGCATCATGCCTGTTGCAGCAGCTGGCCTGGCCTGGCCTGGTCTGGCCTGGCCCGGTCTGGCCCGGCTGGCCTGGCCTGGCCTGGCCCGGCCTGGCCCGGCCTGGCCCAGGGTCTTTAAACAACCCCACGCTAAGTCTTTAGCTAGCAAACAAGGCCCACGAACGCCCATGTTCTGTATAGAGGAAGACTGCAGACAATTTGGCACCCTGCTAAATGAGGGTGGTGTCCCATGAGCGGCCTTCGAGTGGGAAAAGCTTTATCGTAAGACACGTTGTCAAGCTTAGAATTCTGCTGAAAACCATATGTTGGAGGCCATATCATGGTGGAAGCCTGTGAATGTCTCAGGCCAAAGTGAGCATGGGAGGACATTATTTGCATAGGACAGCCCCCTTCTAAATCACATCTTCATGCTGCAGTTGCCATGTAGCGTTACTAGAGGGCAGCAGTATGACCATAATAGAAGAGAGAAGTGTTAAATCTGTTTGCTGACGTACCGCTTGTCCATGTTGGTCTTTGCCGGGCCTGTGGAGCGGAGGACTACAATAAGCGAGTGAATGTGTAATGAGGAACGATTATCCAGCATTTGTGAGGAAGGGAGGGCACTTGGAGGAAAAACGGAAAGATGACAGAGTCAAAGCATAGATGTTTGCTGAGTGATTGGGTGAGTGTGTCATCTGTCTCTTTGAAAGGACACGTGAGAGAGGAACAGGAGCCCACGGCCTTCAGATGGGAGAAGAGGCATAGAAGAGCATTTTCCCCAAAATAAAAACCTTTACTTCATCTCAAAGCTTCCAACTTTGCAGGTTGTAAGATTTGCCTTGTTTGCTGCATAAATAGGCAGAACTGGTGAGGCTCCTCCCAGAATATAAGTAGCACACTCTTTGGGAGTATCCTTAGGCCAGGCATGTCAGGCACGTAATTGGGGATACAAGGCCAAGAAAAACTTTAGGAAGCTTGCTCTAATCATCTGCAGGATAGAAAGACACTGGAGAGAAACTAGAGAGGGAACCAGGCTGCACCAAAAAAGGGCCAGGGTGGAACATTACACCCTAGCAGGAATATCTGATCCCCATACCTCTGCGCCTGGGACACAATTTGTGACCTCTCAATACCCCCATCTCATTGCCACTCAAATGTTCCCTCTTAGTATCCCACCTTCCGAAGGGCACCAACAAATTTTCTAGCATTTGAACGACCATAAACACCCTTCCTTTTGGCCCTCCACTTGTAAATCTCCCAGTAACCCAGGTGCTTTTGCCACTGTCCAGCCTCCAGTGACCAGTCGGATGCACATTGCTCGGCACCCCATCCACTTATCACTCCGTGCAGCCCCTCTCAGCACACTCAAACTACCCTTCTTTAAATCCGATATACATGATCTGCCTCACTGTAAGCTGTGACCTTCCCTCTGTGGATTATATACCCCATCCAAGGAGGACAAATCACTTGTCGAGCACCCCAAACTCTCTGCAGATGCTGCCAATTCATGGACTACTGCCTAGTTTGCATGCCATGATTATTCTCCACGCCACATCCAACCAATTGCCGCATGTGCCGTCACCCTGACTCATTCATCTATCTCTTCCCCAAACCAGCCCCATTATTTACCAACTTTTAATGTTCTCGGCTGTCATAGCGGGCATCTTGAAAAGCCCAGAGCCCCTTTCACTACTGTCAGTTACATCAGACCTTTTGACTTCACCCCTGTACACCCCCAGAGGACAGTACCCACACAATGGGGGACACACTTGTCAACATTCCCCTTCCCTTCAGTGTTGAAACATCAGTTTTCAATAAAACTACCCTAAGAGATCTCATAACAGATCCTGCGAAGGTGGGGGGGCAATAAAAACGTAGGGTGCCGTGCCCCCCCTCACCGTGTCTTTCCATGTGCTCCTTGCTGTCACCTCTTTCAATACCATAATTACTGTATGTCTGTGTGGTGCCCCCCCTTGTGGTCGGTAATAAAAAGTGCCCCAAGTCTGTTCCCCTAAGTTCCTTCTGTTACCCCTATGCTTTTGGGGAGCACTCCCACCACCACCCCCCATGAAGAGGGGGGGGGCAAAAGAAATTATGGGTACCGCACCCGAAGCCAAACCACATCATTCTGTGCCTTCTGGCAGCCTCTTTTATAATGCACCCCCTACACCCCTATTTTACTCTGTTCCCCAAAATTCCCCCCCCCCCCCACTCTGTAATTGGGGGGTGTCGGTCATAAAATGTTTGGGGGTCACTACCATGGTGCCCATCCTATCTGGTCATCCCCCTCTGTTTGCTGAAGGGATACTCTTTACTGGTTGGCCTCACTCCCCTATGCTCTGCCCCTGACCTAGGGCCCAAGACTCCACCTACTTCTATGAATCCGTTCTACTCCTCCCTTTCCTCTGTGGGCCCACCCCTCTTCACCCATGCCCCACCCCAGCTCTATGCCACCACCTATCCCTAGGCTCCTCCCCCACCTGTGCCCCCCCTTCTCTCTCCTTTCAATTCTTGCTCCACCCATTCACACTCTGACTCCTCCCCTCTACTGTACTCCCACTCAGCCTGGACCCAACCTGCCTCTCCAACCACCCTAGGCTCCTCCCCCAACTGTGCCCCACCTTCTCTCTCCACCCATTCACACTCTGACTCCTCCCCTCTACTCCCACTCAGCCTGGACCCAACCTCCCTCTCTCTGCACAGACGCTCCAACCACCCTATTATCCACCATTCAGGCCTCTCTCCTCACACACCAAGCACTCTTTCCATCCACCAATCACCATCCAGGTCCATCTTCACCTACACACCAACTAATCTTACATCCACCAATCACCAGCCTGCCTCACCTCCACACACTTACCTCTGCTTCACCGCCATCAGTCATCTGGTGCCGAACCCGGGATTTGAACCCTGGTCGTCTGGGTGGAAGGCAGGAACTTACCCACTGGACCACATGGGCTTCCATATCTGTGTCATTTCCAATCGTCCCTATATCATGGCTATGGTGTATGATGTAGACCAGGGGCCTATATGTAGCTTATAGACGCTCCTGAACCCTTGAGTACCAGCAAGGAGCAATAGCTCAGTGGCAGTGTCATCTGCCTCTGGTGTTGCAAGCTCCCCAGGACAAGGGTTCGAATCCCACCACGGCTGGCAAAAATTAATATATATTTTTTTTTCCCCATTAACTAATATTTCGATTTTATAAAAACCAGGAGCAATTTCAGACACTATTTATTGCACAACTGCCTGAAAATGACAAATATTTTCTCTCCTGACTCCCATGCAGCCCTCTTCTTCACTAGTAGGTGAAATATGGGTAAAACATTATCTTCAGTTATCAATCTATTCATTTTTTGTCTTTGAATTTGCCATTTTGTAGCGTGAATGTGGCCTAGGGGGCATAAGTGAGGAGAAGTAAGCCTCCCACAGATAGTGAAATAGGTTGAGTGGTAGGAATTTTTCATTTTTGTGTGAGCAGAGCTGTTAAATCAGGGGGATAGGGCCTGTGCTGCAGGCTAGGCATATTGGCCTAGTGTTAACTCTCACTCACGAAATGATGGGTAATGTTTGGAGCTGGTAAAACTCCCTTTATTAGGTGCAATCAGAAGACAGACATGTTGAAGTTTTCAAGAGGCAGAAAAGGGTAAAGTCCGGCGTGTGCTTCATTGGGCCTGCATCATGCCTGTTGCAGCAGCTGGCCTGGCCTGGCCTGGCCTGGTCTGGCCTGGCCCGGTCTGGCCCGGCTGGCCTGGCCTGGCCTGGCCTGGCCTGGCCCGGCCAGGCCCGGCCTGGCCCAGGGTCTTTAAACAACCCCACGCTAAGTCTTTAGCTAGCAAACAAGGCCCACGAACGCCCACGAACGCCCATGTTCTGTATAGAGGAAGACTGCAGACAATTTGGCACCCTGCTAAATGAGGGTGGTGTCCCATGAGCGGCCTTCGAGTGGGAAAAGCTTTATCGTAAGACAAGTTGTCAAGCTTAGAATTCTGCTGAAAACCATATGTTGGAGGCCATATCATGGTGGAAGCCTGTGAATGTCTCAGGCCAAAGTGAGCATGGGAGGACATTATTTGCATAGGACAGCCCCCTTCTAAATCACATCTTCATGCTGCAGTTGCCATGTAGCGTTACTAGAGGGCAGCAGTATGACCATAATAGAAGAGAGAAGTGTTAAATCTGTTTGCTGACGTACCGCTTGTCCATGTTGGTCTTTGCCGGGCCTGTGGAGCGGAGGACTACAATAAGCGAGTGAATGTGTAATGAGGAACGATTATCCAGCATTTGTGAGGAAGGGAGGGCACTTGGAGGAAAAACGGAAAGATGACAGAGTCAAAGCATAGATGTTTGCTGAGTGATTGGGTGAGTGTGTCATCTGTCTCTTTGAAAGGACACGTGAGAGAGGAACAGGAGCCCACGGCCTTCAGATGGGAGAAGAGGCATAGAAGAGCATTTTCCCCAAAATAAAAACCTTTACTTCATCTCAAAGCTTCCAACTTTGCAGGTTGTAAGATTTGCCTTGTTTGCTGCATAAATAGGCAGAACTAGTGAGGCTCCTCCCAGAATATAAGTAGCACACTCTTTGGGAGTATCCTTAGGCCAGGCATGTCAGGCACGTAATTGGGGATACAAGGCCAAGAAAAACTTTAGGAAGCTTGCTCTAATCATCTGCAGGATAGAAAGACACTGGAGAGAAACTAGAGAGGGAACCAGGCTGCACCAAAAAAGGGCCAGGGTGGAACATTACACCCTAGCAGGAATATCTGATCCCCATACCTCTGCGCCTGGGACACAATTTGTGACCTCTCAATACCCCCATCTCATTGCCACTCAAATGTTCCCTCTTAGTATCCCACCTTCCGAAGGGCACCAACAAATTTTCTAGCATTTGAACGACCATAAACACCCTTCCTTTTGGCCCTCCACTTGTAAATCTCCCAGTAACCCAGGTGCTTTTGCCACTGTCCAGCCTCCAGTGACCAGTCGGATGCACATTGCTCGGCACCCCATCCACTTATCACTCCGTGCAGCCCCTCTCAGCACACTCAAACTACCCTTCTTTAAATCCGATATACATGATCTGCCTCACTGTAAGCTGTGACCTTCCCTCTGTGGATTATATACCCCATCCAAGGAGGACAAATCACTTGTCGAGCACCCCAAACTCTCTGCAGATGCTGCCAATTCATGGACTACTGCCTAGTTTGCATGCCATGATTATTCTCCACGCCACATCCAACCAATTGCCGCATGTGCCGTCACCCTGACTCATTCATCTATCTCTTCCCCAAACCAGCCCCATTATTTACCAACTTTTAATGTTCTCGGCTGTCATAGCGGGCATCTTGAAAAGCCCAGAGCCCCTTTCACTACTGTCAGTTACATCAGACCTTTTGACTTCACCCCTGTACACCCCCAGAGGACAGTACCCACACAATGGGGGACACACTTGTCAACATTCCCCTTCCCTTCAGTGTTGAAACATCAGTTTTCAATAAAACTACCCTAAGAGATCTCATAACAGATCCTGCGAAGGTGGGGGGGCAATAAAAACGTAGGGTGCCGTGCCCCCCCTCACCGTGTCTTTCCATGTGCTCCTTGCTGTCACCTCTTTCAATACCATAATTACTGTATGTCTGTGTGGTGCCCCCCCTTGTGGTCGGTAATAAAAAGTGCCCCAAGTCTGTTCCCCTAAGTTCCTTCTGTTACCCCTATGCTTTTGGGGAGCACTCCCACCACCACCCCCCATGAAGAGGGGGGGGGGCAAAAGAAATTATGGGTACCTCACCCGAAGCCAAACCACATCATTCTGTGCCTTCTGGCACCCTCTTTTATAATGCACCCCCTACACCCCTATTTTACTCTGTTCCCCAAAATTCCCCCCCCCCCCCCACTCTGTAATTGGGGGGTGTCGGTCATAAAATGTTTGGGGGTCACTACCATGGTGCCCATCCTATCTGGTCATCCCCCTCTGTTTGCTGAAGGGATACTCTTTACTGGTTGGCCTCACTCCCCTATGCTCTGCCCCTGACCTAGGGCCCAAGACTCCACCTACTTCTATGAATCCGTTCTACTCCTCCCTTTCCTCTGTGGGCCCACCCCTCTTCACCCATGCCCCACCCCAGCTCTATGCCACCACCTATCCCTAGGCTCCTCCCCCACCTGTGCCCCCCCTTCTCTCTCCTTTCAATTCTTGCTCCACCCATTCACACTCTGACTCCTCCCCTCTACTGTACTCCCACTCAGCCTGGACCCAACCTCCCTCTCCACAGACACTCCAACCACCCTAGGCTCCTCCCCCAACTGTGCCCCACCTTCTCGCTCCACCCATTCACACTCTGACTCCTCCCCTCTACTCCCACTCAGCCTGGACCCAACCTCCCTCTCTCTGCACAGACGCTCCAACCACCCTATTATCCACCATTCAGGCCTCTCTCCTCACACACCAAGCACTCTTTCCATCCACCAATCACCATCCAGGTCCATGTTCACCTACACACCAACTAATCTTACATCCACCAATCACCAGCCTGCCTCACCTCCACACACACACACATTTTACTTACCGACTTACCTCTGCTTCACCGCCATCAGTCATCTGGTGCCGAACCCGGGATTTGAACCCTGGTCGTCTGGGTGGAAGGCAGGAACTTACCCACTGGACCACATGGGCTTCCATATCTGTGTCATTTCCAATCGTCCCTATATCATGGCTATGGTGTATGATGTAGACCAGGGGCCTATATGTAGCTTATAGACGCTCCTGAACCCTTGAGTACCAGCAAGGAGCAATAGCTCAGTGGCAGTGTCATCTGCCTCTGGTGTTGCAAGCTCCCCAGGACAAGGGTTCGAATCCCGCCACGGCTGGCAAAAATTAATATATATTTTTTTTTCCCCATTAACTAATATTTCGATTTTATAAAAACCAGGAGCAATTTCAGACACTATTTATTGCACAACTGCCTGAAAATGACAAATATTTTCTCTCCTGACTCCCATGCAGCCCTCTTCTTCACTAGTAGGTGAAATATGGGTAAAACATTATCTTCAGTTATCAATCTATTCATTTTTTGTCTTTGAATTTGCCATTTTGTAGCGTGAATGTGGCCTAGGGGGCATAAGTGAGGAGAAGTAAGCCTCCCACAGATAGTGAAATAGGTTGAGTGGTAGGAATTTTTCATTTTTGTGTGAGCAGAGCTGTTAAATCAGGGGGATAGGGCCTGTGCTGCAGGCTAGGCATATTGGCCTAGTGTTAACTCTCACTCACGAAATGATGGGTAATGTTTGGAGCTGGTAAAACTCCCTTTATTAGGTGCAATCAGAAGACAGACATGTTGAAGTTTTCAAGAGGCAGAAAAGGGTAAAGTCCGGCGTGTGCTTCATTGGGCCTGCATCATGCCTGTTGCAGCAGCTGGCCTGGCCTGGCCTGGTCTGGCCTGGCCCGGTCTGGCCCGGCTGGCCTGGCCTGGCCTGGCCCGGCCTGGCCCGGCCTGGCCCAGGGTCTTTAAACAACCCCACGCTAAGTCTTTAGCTAGCAAACAAGGCCCACGAACGCCCACGAACGCCCATGTTCTGTATAGAGGAAGACTGCAGACAATTTGGCACCCTGCTAAATGAGGGTGGTGTCCCATGAGCGGCCTTCGAGTGGGAAAAGCTTTATCGTAAGACAAGTTGTCAAGCTTAGAATTCTGCTGAAAACCATATGTTGGAGGCCATATCATGGTGGAAGCCTGTGAATGTCTCAGGCCAAAGTGAGCATGGGAGGACATTATTTGCATAGGACAGCCCCCTTCTAAATCACATCTTCATGCTGCAGTTGCCATGTAGCGTTACTAGAGGGCAGCAGTATGACCATAATAGAAAAGAGAAGTGTTAAATCTGTTTGCTGACGTACCGCTTGTCCATGTTGGTCTTTGCCGGGCCTGTGGAGCGGAGGACTACAATAAGCGAGTGAATGTGTAATGAGGAACGATTATCCAGCATTTGTGAGGAAGGGAGGGCACTTGGAGGAAAAACGGAAAGATGACAGAGTCAAAGCATAGATGTTTGCTGAGTGATTGGGTGAGTGTGTCATCTGTCTCTTTGAAAGGACACGTGAGAGAGGAACAGGAGCCCACGGCCTTCAGATGGGAGAAGAGGCATAGAAGAGCATTTTCCCCAAAATAAAAACCTTTACTTCATCTCAAAGCTTCCAACTTTGCAGGTTGTAAGATTTGCCTTGTTTGCTGCATAAATAGGCAGAACTGGTGAGGCTCCTCCCAGAATATAAGTAGCACACTCTTTGGGAGTATCCTTAGGCCAGGCATGTCAGGCACGTAATTGGGGATACAAGGCCAAGAAAAACTTTAGGAAGCTTGCTCTAATCATCTGCAGGATAGAAAGACACTGGAGAGAAACTAGAGAGGGAACCAGGCTGCACCAAAAAAGGGCCAGGGTGGAACATTACACCCTAGCAGGAATATCTGATCCCCATACCTCTGCGCCTGGGACACAATTTGTGACCTCTCAATACCCCCATCTCATTGCCACTCAAATGTTCCCTCTTAGTATCCCACCTTCCGAAGGGCACCAACAAATTTTCTAGCATTTGAACGACCATAAACACCCTTCCTTTTGGCCCTCCACTTGTAAATCTCCCAGTAACCCAGGTGCTTTTGCCACTGTCCAGCCTCCAGTGACCAGTCGGATGCACATTGCTCGGCACCCCATCCACTTATCACTCCGTGCAGCCCCTCTCAGCACACTCAAACTACCCTTCTTTAAATCCGATATACATGATCTGCCTCACTGTAAGCTGTGACCTTCCCTCTGTGGATTATATACCCCATCCAAGGAGGACAAATCACTTGTCGAGCACCCCAAACTCTCTGCAGATGCTGCCAATTCATGGACTACTGCCTAGTTTGCATGCCATGATTATTCTCCACGCCACATCCAACCAATTGCCGCATGTGCCGTCACCCTGACTCATTCATCTATCTCTTCCCCAAACCAGCCCCATTATTTACCAACTTTTAATGTTCTCGGCTGTCATAGCGGGCATCTTGAAAAGCCCAGAGCCCCTTTCACTACTGTCAGTTACATCAGACCTTTTGACTTCACCCCTGTACACCCCCAGAGGACAGTACCCACACAATGGGGGACACACTTGTCAACATTCCCCTTCCCTTCAGTGTTGAAACATCAGTTTTCAATAAAACTACCCTAAGAGATCTCATAACAGATCCTGCGAAGGTGGGGGGGCAATAAAAACGTAGGGTGCCGTGCCCCCCCTCACCGTGTCTTTCCATGTGCTCCTTGCTGTCACCTCTTTCAATACCATAATTACTGTATGTCTGTGTGGTGCCCCCCCTTGTGGTCGGTAATAAAAAGTGCCCCAAGTCTGTTCCCCTAAGTTCCTTCTGTTACCCCTATGCTTTTGGGGAGCACTCCCACCACCACCCCCCATGAAGAGGGGGGGGGCAAAAGAAATTATGGGTACCGCACCCGAAGCCAAACCACATCATTCTGTGCCTTCTGGCAGCCTCTTTTATAATGCACCCCCTACACCCCTATTTTACTCTGTTCCCCAAAATTCCCCCCCCCACTCTGTAATTGGGGGGTGTCGGTCATAAAATGTTTGGGGGTCACTACCATGGTGCCCATCCTATCTGGTCATCCCCCTCTGTTTGCTGAAGGGATACTCTTTACTGGTTGGCCTCACTCCCCTATGCTCTGCCCCTGACCTAGGGCCCAAGACTCCACCTACTTCTATGAATCCGTTCTACTCCTCCCTTTCCTCTGTGGGCCCACCCCTCTTCACCCATGCCCCACCCCAGCTCTATGCCACCACCTATCCCTAGGCTCCTCCCCCACCTGTGCCCCCCCTTCTCTCTCCTTTCAATTCTTGCTCCACCCATTCACACTCTGACTCCTCCCCTCTACTGTACTCCCACTCAGCCTGGACCCAACCTGCCTCTCCAACCACCCTAGGCTCCTCCCCCAACTGTGCCCCACCTTCTCTCTCCACCCATTCACACTCTGACTCCTCCCCTCTACTCCCACTCAGCCTGGACCCAACCTCCCTCTCTCTGCACAGACGCTCCAACCACCCTATTATCCACCATTCAGGCCTCTCTCCTCACACACCAAGCACTCTTTCCATCCACCAATCACCATCCAGGTCCATCTTCACCTACACACCAACTAATCTTACATCCACCAATCACCAGCCTGCCTCACCTCCACACACTTACCTCTGCTTCACCGCCATCAGTCATCTGGTGCCGAACCCGGGATTTGAACCCTGGTCGTCTGGGTGGAAGGCAGGAACTTACCCACTGGACCACATGGGCTTCCATATCTGTGTCATTTCCAATCGTCCCTATATCATGGCTATGGTGTATGATGTAGACCAGGGGCCTATATGTAGCTTATAGACGCTCCTGAACCCTTGAGTACCAGCAAGGAGCAATAGCTCAGTGGCAGTGTCATCTGCCTCTGGTGTTGCAAGCTCCCCAGGACAAGGGTTCGAATCCCGCCACGGCTGGCAAAAATTAATATATATTTTTTTTTCCCCATTAACTAATATTTCGATTTTATAAAAACCAGGAGCAATTTCAGACACTATTTATTGCACAACTGCCTGAAAATGACAAATATTTTCTCTCCTGACTCCCATGCAGCCCTCTTCTTCACTAGTAGGTGAAATATGGGTAAAACATTATCTTCAGTTATCAATCTATTCATTTTTTGTCTTTGAATTTGCCATTTTGTAGCGTGAATGTGGCCTAGGGGGCATAAGTGAGGAGAAGTAAGCCTCCCACAGATAGTGAAATAGGTTGAGTGGTAGGAATTTTTCATTTTTGTGTGAGCAGAGCTGTTAAATCAGGGGGATAGGGCCTGTGCTGCAGGCTAGGCATATTGGCCTAGTGTTAACTCTCACTCACGAAATGATGGGTAATGTTTGGAGCTGGTAAAACTCCCTTTATTAGGTGCAATCAGAAGACAGACATGTTGAAGTTTTCAAGAGGCAGAAAAGGGTAAAGTCCGGCGTGTGCTTCATTGGGCCTGCATCATGCCTGTTGCAGCAGCTGGCCTGGCCTGGCCTGGTCTGGCCTGGCCCGGTCTGGCCCGGCTGGCCTGGCCTGGCCTGGCCCGGCCTGGCCCGGCCTGGCCCAGGGTCTTTAAACAACCCCACGCTAAGTCTTTAGCTAGCAAACAAGGCCCACGAACGCCCACGAACGCCCATGTTCTGTATAGAGGAAGACTGCAGACAATTTGGCACCCTGCTAAATGAGGGTGGTGTCCCATGAGCGGCCTTCGAGTGGGAAAAGCTTTATCGTAAGACAAGTTGTCAAGCTTAGAATTCTGCTGAAAACCATATGTTGGAGGCCATATCATGGTGGAAGCCTGTGAATGTCTCAGGCCAAAGTGAGCATGGGAGGACATTATTTGCATAGGACAGCCCCCTTCTAAATCACATCTTCATGCTGCAGTTGCCATGTAGCGTTACTAGAGGGCAGCAGTATGACCATAATAGAAAAGAGAAGTGTTAAATCTGTTTGCTGACGTACCGCTTGTCCATGTTGGTCTTTGCCGGGCCTGTGGAGCGGAGGACTACAATAAGCGAGTGAATGTGTAATGAGGAACGATTATCCAGCATTTGTGAGGAAGGGAGGGCACTTGGAGGAAAAACGGAAAGATGACAGAGTCAAAGCATAGATGTTTGCTGAGTGATTGGGTGAGTGTGTCATCTGTCTCTTTGAAAGGACACGTGAGAGAGGAACAGGAGCCCACGGCCTTCAGATGGGAGAAGAGGCATAGAAGAGCATTTTCCCCAAAATAAAAACCTTTACTTCATCTCAAAGCTTCCAACTTTGCAGGTTGTAAGATTTGCCTTGTTTGCTGCATAAATAGGCAGAACTGGTGAGGCTCCTCCCAGAATATAAGTAGCACACTCTTTGGGAGTATCCTTAGGCCAGGCATGTCAGGCACGTAATTGGGGATACAAGGCCAAGAAAAACTTTAGGAAGCTTGCTCTAATCATCTGCAGGATAGAAAGACACTGGAGAGAAACTAGAGAGGGAACCAGGCTGCACCAAAAAAGGGCCAGGGTGGAACATTACACCCTAGCAGGAATATCTGATCCCCATACCTCTGCGCCTGGGACACAATTTGTGACCTCTCAATACCCCCATCTCATTGCCACTCAAATGTTCCCTCTTAGTATCCCACCTTCCGAAGGGCACCAACAAATTTTCTAGCATTTGAACGACCATAAACACCCTTCCTTTTGGCCCTCCACTTGTAAATCTCCCAGTAACCCAGGTGCTTTTGCCACTGTCCAGCCTCCAGTGACCAGTCGGATGCACATTGCTCGGCACCCCATCCACTTATCACTCCGTGCAGCCCCTCTCAGCACACTCAAACTACCCTTCTTTAAATCCGATATACATGATCTGCCTCACTGTAAGCTGTGACCTTCCCTCTGTGGATTATATACCCCATCCAAGGAGGACAAATCACTTGTCGAGCACCCCAAACTCTCTGCAGATGCTGCCAATTCATGGACTACTGCCTAGTTTGCATGCCATGATTATTCTCCACGCCACATCCAACCAATTGCCGCATGTGCCGTCACCCTGACTCATTCATCTATCTCTTCCCCAAACCAGCCCCATTATTTACCAACTTTTAATGTTCTCGGCTGTCATAGCGGGCATCTTGAAAAGCCCAGAGCCCCTTTCACTACTGTCAGTTACATCAGACCTTTTGACTTCACCCCTGTACACCCCCAGAGGACAGTACCCACACAATGGGGGACACACTTGTCAACATTCCCCTTCCCTTCAGTGTTGAAACATCAGTTTTCAATAAAACTACCCTAAGAGATCTCATAACAGATCCTGCGAAGGTGGGGGGGCAATAAAAACGTAGGGTGCCGTGCCCCCCCTCACCGTGTCTTTCCATGTGCTCCTTGCTGTCACCTCTTTCAATACCATAATTACTGTATGTCTGTGTGGTGCCCCCCCTTGTGGTCGGTAATAAAAAGTGCCCCAAGTCTGTTCCCCTAAGTTCCTTCTGTTACCCCTATGCTTTTGGGGAGCACTCCCACCACCACCCCCCATGAAGAGGGGGGGGGCAAAAGAAATTATGGGTACCGCACCCGAAGCCAAACCACATCATTCTGTGCCTTCTGGCAGCCTCTTTTATAATGCACCCCCTACACCCCTATTTTACTCTGTTCCCCAAAATTCCCCCCCCCCCCCACTCTGTAATTGGGGGGTGTCGGTCATAAAATGTTTGGGGGTCACTACCATGGTGCCCATCCTATCTGGTCATCCCCCTCTGTTTGCTGAAGGGATACTCTTTACTGGTTGGCCTCACTCCCCTATGCTCTGCCCCTGACCTAGGGCCCAAGACTCCACCTACTTCTATGAATCCGTTCTACTCCTCCCTTTCCTCTGTGGGCCCACCCCTCTTCACCCATGCCCCACCCCAGCTCTATGCCACCACCTATCCCTAGGCTCCTCCCCCACCTGTGCCCCCCCTTCTCTCTCCTTTCAATTCTTGCTCCACCCATTCACACTCTGACTCCTCCCCTCTACTGTACTCCCACTCAGCCTGGACCCAACCTGCCTCTCCAACCACCCTAGGCTCCTCCCCCAACTGTGCCCCACCTTCTCTCTCCACCCATTCACACTCTGACTCCTCCCCTCTACTCCCACTCAGCCTGGACCCAACCTCCCTCTCTCTGCACAGACGCTCCAACCACCCTATTATCCACCATTCAGGCCTCTCTCCTCACACACCAAGCACTCTTTCCATCCACCAATCACCATCCAGGTCCATCTTCACCTACACACCAACTAATCTTACATCCACCAATCACCAGCCTGCCTCACCTCCACACACTTACCTCTGCTTCACCGCCATCAGTCATCTGGTGCCGAACCCGGGATTTGAACCCTGGTCGTCTGGGTGGAAGGCAGGAACTTACCCACTGGACCACATGGGCTTCCATATCTGTGTCATTTCCAATCGTCCCTATATCATGGCTATGGTGTATGATGTAGACCAGGGGCCTATATGTAGCTTATAGACGCTCCTGAACCCTTGAGTACCAGCAAGGAGCAATAGCTCAGTGGCAGTGTCATCTGCCTCTGGTGTTGCAAGCTCCCCAGGACAAGGGTTCGAATCCCACCACGGCTGGCAAAAATTAATATATATTTTTTTTTCCCCATTAACTAATATTTCGATTTTATAAAAACCAGGAGCAATTTCAGACACTATTTATTGCACAACTGCCTGAAAATGACAAATATTTTCTCTCCTGACTCCCATGCAGCCCTCTTCTTCACTAGTAGGTGAAATATGGGTAAAACATTATCTTCAGTTATCAATCTATTCATTTTTTGTCTTTGAATTTGCCATTTTGTAGCGTGAATGTGGCCTAGGGGGCATAAGTGAGGAGAAGTAAGCCTCCCACAGATAGTGAAATAGGTTGAGTGGTAGGAATTTTTCATTTTTGTGTGAGCAGAGCTGTTAAATCAGGGGGATAGGGCCTGTGCTGCAGGCTAGGCATATTGGCCTAGTGTTAACTCTCACTCACGAAATGATGGGTAATGTTTGGAGCTGGTAAAACTCCCTTTATTAGGTGCAATCAGAAGACAGACATGTTGAAGTTTTCAAGAGGCAGAAAAGGGTAAAGTCCGGCGTGTGCTTCATTGGGCCTGCATCATGCCTGTTGCAGCAGCTGGCCTGGCCTGGCCTGGTCTGGCCTGGCCCGGTCTGGCCCGGCTGGCCTGGCCTGGCCTGGCCCGGCCTGGCCCGGCCTGGCCCAGGGTCTTTAAACAACCCCACGCTAAGTCTTTAGCTAGCAAACAAGGCCCACGAACGCCCACGAACGCCCATGTTCTGTATAGAGGAAGACTGCAGACAATTTGGCACCCTGCTAAATGAGGGTGGTGTCCCATGAGCGGCCTTCGAGTGGGAAAAGCTTTATCGTAAGACAAGTTGTCAAGCTTAGAATTCTGCTGAAAACCATATGTTGGAGGCCATATCATGGTGGAAGCCTGTGAATGTCTCAGGCCAAAGTGAGCATGGGAGGACATTATTTGCATAGGACAGCCCCCTTCTAAATCACATCTTCATGCTGCAGTTGCCATGTAGCGTTACTAGAGGGCAGCAGTATGACCATAATAGAAGAGAGAAGTGTTAAATCTGTTTGCTGACGTACCGCTTGTCCATGTTGGTCTTTGCCGGGCCTGTGGAGCGGAGGACTACAATAAGCGAGTGAATGTGTAATGAGGAACGATTATCCAGCATTTGTGAGGAAGGGAGGGCACTTGGAGGAAAAACGGAAAGATGACAGAGTCAAAGCATAGATGTTTGCTGAGTGATTGGGTGAGTGTGTCATCTGTCTCTTTGAAAGGACACGTGAGAGAGGAACAGGAGCCCACGGCCTTCAGATGGGAGAAGAGGCATAGAAGAGCATTTTCCCCAAAATAAAAACCTTTACTTCATCTCAAAGCTTCCAACTTTGCAGGTTGTAAGATTTGGTAAGATTTGCCTTGTTTGCTGCATAAATAGGCAGAACTAGTGAGGCTCCTCCCAGAATATAAGTAGCACACTCTTTGGGAGTATCCTTAGGCCAGGCATGTCAGGCACGTAATTGGGGATACAAGGCCAAGAAAAACTTTAGGAAGCTTGCTCTAATCATCTGCAGGATAGAAAGACACTGGAGAGAAACTAGAGAGGGAACCAGGCTGCACCAAAAAAGGGCCAGGGTGGAACATTACACCCTAGCAGGAATATCTGATCCCCATACCTCTGCGCCTGGGACACAATTTGTGACCTCTCAATACCCCCATCTCATTGCCACTCAAATGTTCCCTCTTAGTATCCCACCTTCCGAAGGGCACCAACAAATTTTCTAGCATTTGAACGACCATAAACACCCTTCCTTTTGGCCCTCCACTTGTAAATCTCCCAGTAACCCAGGTGCTTTTGCCACTGTCCAGCCTCCAGTGACCAGTCGGATGCACATTGCTCGGCACCCCATCCACTTATCACTCCGTGCAGCCCCTCTCAGCACACTCAAACTACCCTTCTTTAAATCCGATATACATGATCTGCCTCACTGTAAGCTGTGACCTTCCCTCTGTGGATTATATACCCCATCCAAGGAGGACAAATCACTTGTCGAGCACCCCAAACTCTCTGCAGATGCTGCCAATTCATGGACTACTGCCTAGTTTGCATGCCATGATTATTCTCCACGCCACATCCAACCAATTGCCGCATGTGCCGTCACCCTGACTCATTCATCTATCTCTTCCCCAAACCAGCCCCATTATTTACCAACTTTTAATGTTCTCGGCTGTCATAGCGGGCATCTTGAAAAGCCCAGAGCCCCTTTCACTACTGTCAGTTACATCAGACCTTTTGACTTCACCCCTGTACACCCCCAGAGGACAGTACCCACACAATGGGGGACACACTTGTCAACATTCCCCTTCCCTTCAGTGTTGAAACATCAGTTTTCAATAAAACTACCCTAAGAGATCTCATAACAGATCCTGCGAAGGTGGGGGGGCAATAAAAACGTAGGGTGCCGTGCCCCCCCTCACCGTGTCTTTCCATGTGCTCCTTGCTGTCACCTCTTTCAATACCATAATTACTGTATGTCTGTGTGGTGCCCCCCCTTGTGGTCGGTAATAAAAAGTGCCCCAAGTCTGTTCCCCTAAGTTCCTTCTGTTACCCCTATGCTTTTGGGGAGCACTCCCACCACCACCCCCCATGAAGAGGGGGGGGGGCAAAAGAAATTATGGGTACCTCACCCGAAGCCAAACCACATCATTCTGTGCCTTCTGGCACCCTCTTTTATAATGCACCCCCTACACCCCTATTTTACTCTGTTCCCCAAAATTCCCCCCCCCCCCCCACTCTGTAATTGGGGGGTGTCGGTCATAAAATGTTTGGGGGTCACTACCATGGTGCCCATCCTATCTGGTCATCCCCCTCTGTTTGCTGAAGGGATACTCTTTACTGGTTGGCCTCACTCCCCTATGCTCTGCCCCTGACCTAGGGCCCAAGACTCCACCTACTTCTATGAATCCGTTCTACTCCTCCCTTTCCTCTGTGGGCCCACCCCTCTTCACCCATGCCCCACCCCAGCTCTATGCCACCACCTATCCCTAGGCTCCTCCCCCACCTGTGCCCCCCCTTCTCTCTCCTTTCAATTCTTGCTCCACCCATTCACACTCTGACTCCTCCCCTCTACTGTACTCCCACTCAGCCTGGACCCAACCTCCCTCTCCACAGACACTCCAACCACCCTAGGCTCCTCCCCCAACTGTGCCCCACCTTCTCGCTCCACCCATTCACACTCTGACTCCTCCCCTCTACTCCCACTCAGCCTGGACCCAACCTCCCTCTCTCTGCACAGACGCTCCAACCACCCTATTATCCACCATTCAGGCCTCTCTCCTCACACACCAAGCACTCTTTCCATCCACCAATCACCATCCAGGTCCATGTTCACCTACACACCAACTAATCTTACATCCACCAATCACCAGCCTGCCTCACCTCCACACACACACACATTTTACTTACCGACTTACCTCTGCTTCACCGCCATCAGTCATCTGGTGCCGAACCCGGGATTTGAACCCTGGTCGTCTGGGTGGAAGGCAGGAACTTACCCACTGGACCACATGGGCTTCCATATCTGTGTCATTTCCAATCGTCCCTATATCATGGCTATGGTGTATGATGTAGACCAGGGGCCTATATGTAGCTTATAGACGCTCCTGAACCCTTGAGTACCAGCAAGGAGCAATAGCTCAGTGGCAGTGTCATCTGCCTCTGGTGTTGCAAGCTCCCCAGGACAAGGGTTCGAATCCCGCCACGGCTGGCAAAAATTAATATATATTTTTTTTTCCCCATTAACTAATATTTCGATTTTATAAAAACCAGGAGCAATTTCAGACACTATTTATTGCACAACTGCCTGAAAATGACAAATATTTTCTCTCCTGACTCCCATGCAGCCCTCTTCTTCACTAGTAGGTGAAATATGGGTAAAACATTATCTTCAGTTATCAATCTATTCATTTTTTGTCTTTGAATTTGCCATTTTGTAGCGTGAATGTGGCCTAGGGGGCATAAGTGAGGAGAAGTAAGCCTCCCACAGATAGTGAAATAGGTTGAGTGGTAGGAATTTTTCATTTTTGTGTGAGCAGAGCTGTTAAATCAGGGGGATAGGGCCTGTGCTGCAGGCTAGGCATATTGGCCTAGTGTTAACTCTCACTCACGAAATGATGGGTAATGTTTGGAGCTGGTAAAACTCCCTTTATTAGGTGCAATCAGAAGACAGACATGTTGAAGTTTTCAAGAGGCAGAAAAGGGTAAAGTCCGGCGTGTGCTTCATTGGGCCTGCATCATGCCTGTTGCAGCAGCTGGCCTGGCCTGGCCTGGTCTGGCCTGGCCCGGTCTGGCCCGGCTGGCCTGGCCTGGCCTGGCCCGGCCTGGCCCGGCCTGGCCCAGGGTCTTTAAACAACCCCACGCTAAGTCTTTAGCTAGCAAACAAGGCCCACGAACGCCCACGAACGCCCATGTTCTGTATAGAGGAAGACTGCAGACAATTTGGCACCCTGCTAAATGAGGGTGGTGTCCCATGAGCGGCCTTCGAGTGGGAAAAGCTTTATCGTAAGACAAGTTGTCAAGCTTAGAATTCTGCTGAAAACCATATGTTGGAGGCCATATCATGGTGGAAGCCTGTGAATGTCTCAGGCCAAAGTGAGCATGGGAGGACATTATTTGCATAGGACAGCCCCCTTCTAAATCACATCTTCATGCTGCAGTTGCCATGTAGCGTTACTAGAGGGCAGCAGTATGACCATAATAGAAAAGAGAAGTGTTAAATCTGTTTGCTGACGTACCGCTTGTCCATGTTGGTCTTTGCCGGGCCTGTGGAGCGGAGGACTACAATAAGCGAGTGAATGTGTAATGAGGAACGATTATCCAGCATTTGTGAGGAAGGGAGGGCACTTGGAGGAAAAACGGAAAGATGACAGAGTCAAAGCATAGATGTTTGCTGAGTGATTGGGTGAGTGTGTCATCTGTCTCTTTGAAAGGACACGTGAGAGAGGAACAGGAGCCCACGGCCTTCAGATGGGAGAAGAGGCATAGAAGAGCATTTTCCCCAAAATAAAAACCTTTACTTCATCTCAAAGCTTCCAACTTTGCAGGTTGTAAGATTTGCCTTGTTTGCTGCATAAATAGGCAGAACTGGTGAGGCTCCTCCCAGAATATAAGTAGCACACTCTTTGGGAGTATCCTTAGGCCAGGCATGTCAGGCACGTAATTGGGGATACAAGGCCAAGAAAAACTTTAGGAAGCTTGCTCTAATCATCTGCAGGATAGAAAGACACTGGAGAGAAACTAGAGAGGGAACCAGGCTGCACCAAAAAAGGGCCAGGGTGGAACATTACACCCTAGCAGGAATATCTGATCCCCATACCTCTGCGCCTGGGACACAATTTGTGACCTCTCAATACCCCCATCTCATTGCCACTCAAATGTTCCCTCTTAGTATCCCACCTTCCGAAGGGCACCAACAAATTTTCTAGCATTTGAACGACCATAAACACCCTTCCTTTTGGCCCTCCACTTGTAAATCTCCCAGTAACCCAGGTGCTTTTGCCACTGTCCAGCCTCCAGTGACCAGTCGGATGCACATTGCTCGGCACCCCATCCACTTATCACTCCGTGCAGCCCCTCTCAGCACACTCAAACTACCCTTCTTTAAATCCGATATACATGATCTGCCTCACTGTAAGCTGTGACCTTCCCTCTGTGGATTATATACCCCATCCAAGGAGGACAAATCACTTGTCGAGCACCCCAAACTCTCTGCAGATGCTGCCAATTCATGGACTACTGCCTAGTTTGCATGCCATGATTATTCTCCACGCCACATCCAACCAATTGCCGCATGTGCCGTCACCCTGACTCATTCATCTATCTCTTCCCCAAACCAGCCCCATTATTTACCAACTTTTAATGTTCTCGGCTGTCATAGCGGGCATCTTGAAAAGCCCAGAGCCCCTTTCACTACTGTCAGTTACATCAGACCTTTTGACTTCACCCCTGTACACCCCCAGAGGACAGTACCCACACAATGGGGGACACACTTGTCAACATTCCCCTTCCCTTCAGTGTTGAAACATCAGTTTTCAATAAAACTACCCTAAGAGATCTCATAACAGATCCTGCGAAGGTGGGGGGGCAATAAAAACGTAGGGTGCCGTGCCCCCCCTCACCGTGTCTTTCCATGTGCTCCTTGCTGTCACCTCTTTCAATACCATAATTACTGTATGTCTGTGTGGTGCCCCCCCTTGTGGTCGGTAATAAAAAGTGCCCCAAGTCTGTTCCCCTAAGTTCCTTCTGTTACCCCTATGCTTTTGGGGAGCACTCCCACCACCACCCCCCATGAAGAGGGGGGGGGCAAAAGAAATTATGGGTACCGCACCCGAAGCCAAACCACATCATTCTGTGCCTTCTGGCAGCCTCTTTTATAATGCACCCCCTACACCCCTATTTTACTCTGTTCCCCAAAATTCCCCCCCCCACTCTGTAATTGGGGGGTGTCGGTCATAAAATGTTTGGGGGTCACTACCATGGTGCCCATCCTATCTGGTCATCCCCCTCTGTTTGCTGAAGGGATACTCTTTACTGGTTGGCCTCACTCCCCTATGCTCTGCCCCTGACCTAGGGCCCAAGACTCCACCTACTTCTATGAATCCGTTCTACTCCTCCCTTTCCTCTGTGGGCCCACCCCTCTTCACCCATGCCCCACCCCAGCTCTATGCCACCACCTATCCCTAGGCTCCTCCCCCACCTGTGCCCCCCCTTCTCTCTCCTTTCAATTCTTGCTCCACCCATTCACACTCTGACTCCTCCCCTCTACTGTACTCCCACTCAGCCTGGACCCAACCTGCCTCTCCAACCACCCTAGGCTCCTCCCCCAACTGTGCCCCACCTTCTCTCTCCACCCATTCACACTCTGACTCCTCCCCTCTACTCCCACTCAGCCTGGACCCAACCTCCCTCTCTCTGCACAGACGCTCCAACCACCCTATTATCCACCATTCAGGCCTCTCTCCTCACACACCAAGCACTCTTTCCATCCACCAATCACCATCCAGGTCCATCTTCACCTACACACCAACTAATCTTACATCCACCAATCACCAGCCTGCCTCACCTCCACACACTTACCTCTGCTTCACCGCCATCAGTCATCTGGTGCCGAACCCGGGATTTGAACCCTGGTCGTCTGGGTGGAAGGCAGGAACTTACCCACTGGACCACATGGGCTTCCATATCTGTGTCATTTCCAATCGTCCCTATATCATGGCTATGGTGTATGATGTAGACCAGGGGCCTATATGTAGCTTATAGACGCTCCTGAACCCTTGAGTACCAGCAAGGAGCAATAGCTCAGTGGCAGTGTCATCTGCCTCTGGTGTTGCAAGCTCCCCAGGACAAGGGTTCGAATCCCGCCACGGCTGGCAAAAATTAATATATATTTTTTTTTCCCCATTAACTAATATTTCGATTTTATAAAAACCAGGAGCAATTTCAGACACTATTTATTGCACAACTGCCTGAAAATGACAAATATTTTCTCTCCTGACTCCCATGCAGCCCTCTTCTTCACTAGTAGGTGAAATATGGGTAAAACATTATCTTCAGTTATCAATCTATTCATTTTTTGTCTTTGAATTTGCCATTTTGTAGCGTGAATGTGGCCTAGGGGGCATAAGTGAGGAGAAGTAAGCCTCCCACAGATAGTGAAATAGGTTGAGTGGTAGGAATTTTTCATTTTTGTGTGAGCAGAGCTGTTAAATCAGGGGGATAGGGCCTGTGCTGCAGGCTAGGCATATTGGCCTAGTGTTAACTCTCACTCACGAAATGATGGGTAATGTTTGGAGCTGGTAAAACTCCCTTTATTAGGTGCAATCAGAAGACAGACATGTTGAAGTTTTCAAGAGGCAGAAAAGGGTAAAGTCCGGCGTGTGCTTCATTGGGCCTGCATCATGCCTGTTGCAGCAGCTGGCCTGGCCTGGCCTGGTCTGGCCTGGCCCGGTCTGGCCCGGCTGGCCTGGCCTGGCCTGGCCCGGCCTGGCCCGGCCTGGCCCAGGGTCTTTAAACAACCCCACGCTAAGTCTTTAGCTAGCAAACAAGGCCCACGAACGCCCACGAACGCCCATGTTCTGTATAGAGGAAGACTGCAGACAATTTGGCACCCTGCTAAATGAGGGTGGTGTCCCATGAGCGGCCTTCGAGTGGGAAAAGCTTTATCGTAAGACAAGTTGTCAAGCTTAGAATTCTGCTGAAAACCATATGTTGGAGGCCATATCATGGTGGAAGCCTGTGAATGTCTCAGGCCAAAGTGAGCATGGGAGGACATTATTTGCATAGGACAGCCCCCTTCTAAATCACATCTTCATGCTGCAGTTGCCATGTAGCGTTACTAGAGGGCAGCAGTATGACCATAATAGAAAAGAGAAGTGTTAAATCTGTTTGCTGACGTACCGCTTGTCCATGTTGGTCTTTGCCGGGCCTGTGGAGCGGAGGACTACAATAAGCGAGTGAATGTGTAATGAGGAACGATTATCCAGCATTTGTGAGGAAGGGAGGGCACTTGGAGGAAAAACGGAAAGATGACAGAGTCAAAGCATAGATGTTTGCTGAGTGATTGGGTGAGTGTGTCATCTGTCTCTTTGAAAGGACACGTGAGAGAGGAACAGGAGCCCACGGCCTTCAGATGGGAGAAGAGGCATAGAAGAGCATTTTCCCCAAAATAAAAACCTTTACTTCATCTCAAAGCTTCCAACTTTGCAGGTTGTAAGATTTGCCTTGTTTGCTGCATAAATAGGCAGAACTGGTGAGGCTCCTCCCAGAATATAAGTAGCACACTCTTTGGGAGTATCCTTAGGCCAGGCATGTCAGGCACGTAATTGGGGATACAAGGCCAAGAAAAACTTTAGGAAGCTTGCTCTAATCATCTGCAGGATAGAAAGACACTGGAGAGAAACTAGAGAGGGAACCAGGCTGCACCAAAAAAGGGCCAGGGTGGAACATTACACCCTAGCAGGAATATCTGATCCCCATACCTCTGCGCCTGGGACACAATTTGTGACCTCTCAATACCCCCATCTCATTGCCACTCAAATGTTCCCTCTTAGTATCCCACCTTCCGAAGGGCACCAACAAATTTTCTAGCATTTGAACGACCATAAACACCCTTCCTTTTGGCCCTCCACTTGTAAATCTCCCAGTAACCCAGGTGCTTTTGCCACTGTCCAGCCTCCAGTGACCAGTCGGATGCACATTGCTCGGCACCCCATCCACTTATCACTCCGTGCAGCCCCTCTCAGCACACTCAAACTACCCTTCTTTAAATCCGATATACATGATCTGCCTCACTGTAAGCTGTGACCTTCCCTCTGTGGATTATATACCCCATCCAAGGAGGACAAATCACTTGTCGAGCACCCCAAACTCTCTGCAGATGCTGCCAATTCATGGACTACTGCCTAGTTTGCATGCCATGATTATTCTCCACGCCACATCCAACCAATTGCCGCATGTGCCGTCACCCTGACTCATTCATCTATCTCTTCCCCAAACCAGCCCCATTATTTACCAACTTTTAATGTTCTCGGCTGTCATAGCGGGCATCTTGAAAAGCCCAGAGCCCCTTTCACTACTGTCAGTTACATCAGACCTTTTGACTTCACCCCTGTACACCCCCAGAGGACAGTACCCACACAATGGGGGACACACTTGTCAACATTCCCCTTCCCTTCAGTGTTGAAACATCAGTTTTCAATAAAACTACCCTAAGAGATCTCATAACAGATCCTGCGAAGGTGGGGGGGCAATAAAAACGTAGGGTGCCGTGCCCCCCCTCACCGTGTCTTTCCATGTGCTCCTTGCTGTCACCTCTTTCAATACCATAATTACTGTATGTCTGTGTGGTGCCCCCCCTTGTGGTCGGTAATAAAAAGTGCCCCAAGTCTGTTCCCCTAAGTTCCTTCTGTTACCCCTATGCTTTTGGGGAGCACTCCCACCACCACCCCCCATGAAGAGGGGGGGGGCAAAAGAAATTATGGGTACCGCACCCGAAGCCAAACCACATCATTCTGTGCCTTCTGGCAGCCTCTTTTATAATGCACCCCCTACACCCCTATTTTACTCTGTTCCCCAAAATTCCCCCCCCCCCCCACTCTGTAATTGGGGGGTGTCGGTCATAAAATGTTTGGGGGTCACTACCATGGTGCCCATCCTATCTGGTCATCCCCCTCTGTTTGCTGAAGGGATACTCTTTACTGGTTGGCCTCACTCCCCTATGCTCTGCCCCTGACCTAGGGCCCAAGACTCCACCTACTTCTATGAATCCGTTCTACTCCTCCCTTTCCTCTGTGGGCCCACCCCTCTTCACCCATGCCCCACCCCAGCTCTATGCCACCACCTATCCCTAGGCTCCTCCCCCACCTGTGCCCCCCCTTCTCTCTCCTTTCAATTCTTGCTCCACCCATTCACACTCTGACTCCTCCCCTCTACTGTACTCCCACTCAGCCTGGACCCAACCTGCCTCTCCAACCACCCTAGGCTCCTCCCCCAACTGTGCCCCACCTTCTCTCTCCACCCATTCACACTCTGACTCCTCCCCTCTACTCCCACTCAGCCTGGACCCAACCTCCCTCTCTCTGCACAGACGCTCCAACCACCCTATTATCCACCATTCAGGCCTCTCTCCTCACACACCAAGCACTCTTTCCATCCACCAATCACCATCCAGGTCCATCTTCACCTACACACCAACTAATCTTACATCCACCAATCACCAGCCTGCCTCACCTCCACACACTTACCTCTGCTTCACCGCCATCAGTCATCTGGTGCCGAACCCGGGATTTGAACCCTGGTCGTCTGGGTGGAAGGCAGGAACTTACCCACTGGACCACATGGGCTTCCATATCTGTGTCATTTCCAATCGTCCCTATATCATGGCTATGGTGTATGATGTAGACCAGGGGCCTATATGTAGCTTATAGACGCTCCTGAACCCTTGAGTACCAGCAAGGAGCAATAGCTCAGTGGCAGTGTCATCTGCCTCTGGTGTTGCAAGCTCCCCAGGACAAGGGTTCGAATCCCACCACGGCTGGCAAAAATTAATATATATTTTTTTTTCCCCATTAACTAATATTTCGATTTTATAAAAACCAGGAGCAATTTCAGACACTATTTATTGCACAACTGCCTGAAAATGACAAATATTTTCTCTCCTGACTCCCATGCAGCCCTCTTCTTCACTAGTAGGTGAAATATGGGTAAAACATTATCTTCAGTTATCAATCTATTCATTTTTTGTCTTTGAATTTGCCATTTTGTAGCGTGAATGTGGCCTAGGGGGCATAAGTGAGGAGAAGTAAGCCTCCCACAGATAGTGAAATAGGTTGAGTGGTAGGAATTTTTCATTTTTGTGTGAGCAGAGCTGTTAAATCAGGGGGATAGGGCCTGTGCTGCAGGCTAGGCATATTGGCCTAGTGTTAACTCTCACTCACGAAATGATGGGTAATGTTTGGAGCTGGTAAAACTCCCTTTATTAGGTGCAATCAGAAGACAGACATGTTGAAGTTTTCAAGAGGCAGAAAAGGGTAAAGTCCGGCGTGTGCTTCATTGGGCCTGCATCATGCCTGTTGCAGCAGCTGGCCTGGCCTGGCCTGGTCTGGCCTGGCCCGGTCTGGCCCGGCTGGCCTGGCCTGGCCTGGCCCGGCCTGGCCCGGCCTGGCCCAGGGTCTTTAAACAACCCCACGCTAAGTCTTTAGCTAGCAAACAAGGCCCACGAACGCCCACGAACGCCCATGTTCTGTATAGAGGAAGACTGCAGACAATTTGGCACCCTGCTAAATGAGGGTGGTGTCCCATGAGCGGCCTTCGAGTGGGAAAAGCTTTATCGTAAGACAAGTTGTCAAGCTTAGAATTCTGCTGAAAACCATATGTTGGAGGCCATATCATGGTGGAAGCCTGTGAATGTCTCAGGCCAAAGTGAGCATGGGAGGACATTATTTGCATAGGACAGCCCCCTTCTAAATCACATCTTCATGCTGCAGTTGCCATGTAGCGTTACTAGAGGGCAGCAGTATGACCATAATAGAAGAGAGAAGTGTTAAATCTGTTTGCTGACGTACCGCTTGTCCATGTTGGTCTTTGCCGGGCCTGTGGAGCGGAGGACTACAATAAGCGAGTGAATGTGTAATGAGGAACGATTATCCAGCATTTGTGAGGAAGGGAGGGCACTTGGAGGAAAAACGGAAAGATGACAGAGTCAAAGCATAGATGTTTGCTGAGTGATTGGGTGAGTGTGTCATCTGTCTCTTTGAAAGGACACGTGAGAGAGGAACAGGAGCCCACGGCCTTCAGATGGGAGAAGAGGCATAGAAGAGCATTTTCCCCAAAATAAAAACCTTTACTTCATCTCAAAGCTTCCAACTTTGCAGGTTGTAAGATTTGCCTTGTTTGCTGCATAAATAGGCAGAACTAGTGAGGCTCCTCCCAGAATATAAGTAGCACACTCTTTGGGAGTATCCTTAGGCCAGGCATGTCAGGCACGTAATTGGGGATACAAGGCCAAGAAAAACTTTAGGAAGCTTGCTCTAATCATCTGCAGGATAGAAAGACACTGGAGAGAAACTAGAGAGGGAACCAGGCTGCACCAAAAAAGGGCCAGGGTGGAACATTACACCCTAGCAGGAATATCTGATCCCCATACCTCTGCGCCTGGGACACAATTTGTGACCTCTCAATACCCCCATCTCATTGCCACTCAAATGTTCCCTCTTAGTATCCCACCTTCCGAAGGGCACCAACAAATTTTCTAGCATTTGAACGACCATAAACACCCTTCCTTTTGGCCCTCCACTTGTAAATCTCCCAGTAACCCAGGTGCTTTTGCCACTGTCCAGCCTCCAGTGACCAGTCGGATGCACATTGCTCGGCACCCCATCCACTTATCACTCCGTGCAGCCCCTCTCAGCACACTCAAACTACCCTTCTTTAAATCCGATATACATGATCTGCCTCACTGTAAGCTGTGACCTTCCCTCTGTGGATTATATACCCCATCCAAGGAGGACAAATCACTTGTCGAGCACCCCAAACTCTCTGCAGATGCTGCCAATTCATGGACTACTGCCTAGTTTGCATGCCATGATTATTCTCCACGCCACATCCAACCAATTGCCGCATGTGCCGTCACCCTGACTCATTCATCTATCTCTTCCCCAAACCAGCCCCATTATTTACCAACTTTTAATGTTCTCGGCTGTCATAGCGGGCATCTTGAAAAGCCCAGAGCCCCTTTCACTACTGTCAGTTACATCAGACCTTTTGACTTCACCCCTGTACACCCCCAGAGGACAGTACCCACACAATGGGGGACACACTTGTCAACATTCCCCTTCCCTTCAGTGTTGAAACATCAGTTTTCAATAAAACTACCCTAAGAGATCTCATAACAGATCCTGCGAAGGTGGGGGGGCAATAAAAACGTAGGGTGCCGTGCCCCCCCTCACCGTGTCTTTCCATGTGCTCCTTGCTGTCACCTCTTTCAATACCATAATTACTGTATGTCTGTGTGGTGCCCCCCCTTGTGGTCGGTAATAAAAAGTGCCCCAAGTCTGTTCCCCTAAGTTCCTTCTGTTACCCCTATGCTTTTGGGGAGCACTCCCACCACCACCCCCCATGAAGAGGGGGGGGGCAAAAGAAATTATGGGTACCTCACCCGAAGCCAAACCACATCATTCTGTGCCTTCTGGCACCCTCTTTTATAATGCACCCCCTACACCCCTATTTTACTCTGTTCCCCAAAATTCCCCCCCCCCCCCCACTCTGTAATTGGGGGGTGTCGGTCATAAAATGTTTGGGGGTCACTACCATGGTGCCCATCCTATCTGGTCATCCCCCTCTGTTTGCTGAAGGGATACTCTTTACTGGTTGGCCTCACTCCCCTATGCTCTGCCCCTGACCTAGGGCCCAAGACTCCACCTACTTCTATGAATCCGTTCTACTCCTCCCTTTCCTCTGTGGGCCCACCCCTCTTCACCCATGCCCCACCCCAGCTCTATGCCACCACCTATCCCTAGGCTCCTCCCCCACCTGTGCCCCCCCTTCTCTCTCCTTTCAATTCTTGCTCCACCCATTCACACTCTGACTCCTCCCCTCTACTGTACTCCCACTCAGCCTGGACCCAACCTCCCTCTCCACAGACACTCCAACCACCCTAGGCTCCTCCCCCAACTGTGCCCCACCTTCTCGCTCCACCCATTCACACTCTGACTCCTCCCCTCTACTCCCACTCAGCCTGGACCCAACCTCCCTCTCTCTGCACAGACGCTCCAACCACCCTATTATCCACCATTCAGGCCTCTCTCCTCACACACCAAGCACTCTTTCCATCCACCAATCACCATCCAGGTCCATGTTCACCTACACACCAACTAATCTTACATCCACCAATCACCAGCCTGCCTCACCTCCACACACACACACATTTTACTTACCGACTTACCTCTGCTTCACCGCCATCAGTCATCTGGTGCCGAACCCGGGATTTGAACCCTGGTCGTCTGGGTGGAAGGCAGGAACTTACCCACTGGACCACATGGGCTTCCATATCTGTGTCATTTCCAATCGTCCCTATATCATGGCTATGGTGTATGATGTAGACCAGGGGCCTATATGTAGCTTATAGACGCTCCTGAACCCTTGAGTACCAGCAAGGAGCAATAGCTCAGTGGCAGTGTCATCTGCCTCTGGTGTTGCAAGCTCCCCAGGACAAGGGTTCGAATCCCGCCACGGCTGGCAAAAATTAATATATATTTTTTTTTCCCCATTAACTAATATTTCGATTTTATAAAAACCAGGAGCAATTTCAGACACTATTTATTGCACAACTGCCTGAAAATGACAAATATTTTCTCTCCTGACTCCCATGCAGCCCTCTTCTTCACTAGTAGGTGAAATATGGGTAAAACATTATCTTCAGTTATCAATCTATTCATTTTTTGTCTTTGAATTTGCCATTTTGTAGCGTGAATGTGGCCTAGGGGGCATAAGTGAGGAGAAGTAAGCCTCCCACAGATAGTGAAATAGGTTGAGTGGTAGGAATTTTTCATTTTTGTGTGAGCAGAGCTGTTAAATCAGGGGGATAGGGCCTGTGCTGCAGGCTAGGCATATTGGCCTAGTGTTAACTCTCACTCACGAAATGATGGGTAATGTTTGGAGCTGGTAAAACTCCCTTTATTAGGTGCAATCAGAAGACAGACATGTTGAAGTTTTCAAGAGGCAGAAAAGGGTAAAGTCCGGCGTGTGCTTCATTGGGCCTGCATCATGCCTGTTGCAGCAGCTGGCCTGGCCTGGCCTGGCCTGGTCTGGCCTGGCCCGGTCTGGCCCGGCTGGCCTGGCCTGGCCTGGCCTGGCCTGGCCCGGCCAGGCCCGGCCTGGCCCAGGGTCTTTAAACAACCCCACGCTAAGTCTTTAGCTAGCAAACAAGGCCCACGAACGCCCACGAACGCCCATGTTCTGTATAGAGGAAGACTGCAGACAATTTGGCACCCTGCTAAATGAGGGTGGTGTCCCATGAGCGGCCTTCGAGTGGGAAAAGCTTTATCGTAAGACAAGTTGTCAAGCTTAGAATTCTGCTGAAAACCATATGTTGGAGGCCATATCATGGTGGAAGCCTGTGAATGTCTCAGGCCAAAGTGAGCATGGGAGGACATTATTTGCATAGGACAGCCCCCTTCTAAATCACATCTTCATGCTGCAGTTGCCATGTAGCGTTACTAGAGGGCAGCAGTATGACCATAATAGAAGAGAGAAGTGTTAAATCTGTTTGCTGACGTACCGCTTGTCCATGTTGGTCTTTGCCGGGCCTGTGGAGCGGAGGACTACAATAAGCGAGTGAATGTGTAATGAGGAACGATTATCCAGCATTTGTGAGGAAGGGAGGGCACTTGGAGGAAAAACGGAAAGATGACAGAGTCAAAGCATAGATGTTTGCTGAGTGATTGGGTGAGTGTGTCATCTGTCTCTTTGAAAGGACACGTGAGAGAGGAACAGGAGCCCACGGCCTTCAGATGGGAGAAGAGGCATAGAAGAGCATTTTCCCCAAAATAAAAACCTTTACTTCATCTCAAAGCTTCCAACTTTGCAGGTTGTAAGATTTGCCTTGTTTGCTGCATAAATAGGCAGAACTAGTGAGGCTCCTCCCAGAATATAAGTAGCACACTCTTTGGGAGTATCCTTAGGCCAGGCATGTCAGGCACGTAATTGGGGATACAAGGCCAAGAAAAACTTTAGGAAGCTTGCTCTAATCATCTGCAGGATAGAAAGACACTGGAGAGAAACTAGAGAGGGAACCAGGCTGCACCAAAAAAGGGCCAGGGTGGAACATTACACCCTAGCAGGAATATCTGATCCCCATACCTCTGCGCCTGGGACACAATTTGTGACCTCTCAATACCCCCATCTCATTGCCACTCAAATGTTCCCTCTTAGTATCCCACCTTCCGAAGGGCACCAACAAATTTTCTAGCATTTGAACGACCATAAACACCCTTCCTTTTGGCCCTCCACTTGTAAATCTCCCAGTAACCCAGGTGCTTTTGCCACTGTCCAGCCTCCAGTGACCAGTCGGATGCACATTGCTCGGCACCCCATCCACTTATCACTCCGTGCAGCCCCTCTCAGCACACTCAAACTACCCTTCTTTAAATCCGATATACATGATCTGCCTCACTGTAAGCTGTGACCTTCCCTCTGTGGATTATATACCCCATCCAAGGAGGACAAATCACTTGTCGAGCACCCCAAACTCTCTGCAGATGCTGCCAATTCATGGACTACTGCCTAGTTTGCATGCCATGATTATTCTCCACGCCACATCCAACCAATTGCCGCATGTGCCGTCACCCTGACTCATTCATCTATCTCTTCCCCAAACCAGCCCCATTATTTACCAACTTTTAATGTTCTCGGCTGTCATAGCGGGCATCTTGAAAAGCCCAGAGCCCCTTTCACTACTGTCAGTTACATCAGACCTTTTGACTTCACCCCTGTACACCCCCAGAGGACAGTACCCACACAATGGGGGACACACTTGTCAACATTCCCCTTCCCTTCAGTGTTGAAACATCAGTTTTCAATAAAACTACCCTAAGAGATCTCATAACAGATCCTGCGAAGGTGGGGGGGCAATAAAAACGTAGGGTGCCGTGCCCCCCCTCACCGTGTCTTTCCATGTGCTCCTTGCTGTCACCTCTTTCAATACCATAATTACTGTATGTCTGTGTGGTGCCCCCCCTTGTGGTCGGTAATAAAAAGTGCCCCAAGTCTGTTCCCCTAAGTTCCTTCTGTTACCCCTATGCTTTTGGGGAGCACTCCCACCACCACCCCCCATGAAGAGGGGGGGGGCAAAAGAAATTATGGGTACCTCACCCGAAGCCAAACCACATCATTCTGTGCCTTCTGGCACCCTCTTTTATAATGCACCCCCTACACCCCTATTTTACTCTGTTCCCCAAAATTCCCCCCCCCCCCCACTCTGTAATTGGGGGGTGTCGGTCATAAAATGTTTGGGGGTCACTACCATGGTGCCCATCCTATCTGGTCATCCCCCTCTGTTTGCTGAAGGGATACTCTTTACTGGTTGGCCTCACTCCCCTATGCTCTGCCCCTGACCTAGGGCCCAAGACTCCACCTACTTCTATGAATCCGTTCTACTCCTCCCTTTCCTCTGTGGGCCCACCCCTCTTCACCCATGCCCCACCCCAGCTCTATGCCACCACCTATCCCTAGGCTCCTCCCCCACCTGTGCCCCCCCTTCTCTCTCCTTTCAATTCTTGCTCCACCCATTCACACTCTGACTCCTCCCCTCTACTGTACTCCCACTCAGCCTGGACCCAACCTCCCTCTCCACAGACACTCCAACCACCCTAGGCTCCTCCCCCAACTGTGCCCCACCTTCTCGCTCCACCCATTCACACTCTGACTCCTCCCCTCTACTCCCACTCAGCCTGGACCCAACCTCCCTCTCTCTGCACAGACGCTCCAACCACCCTATTATCCACCATTCAGGCCTCTCTCCTCACACACCAAGCACTCTTTCCATCCACCAATCACCATCCAGGTCCATGTTCACCTACACACCAACTAATCTTACATCCACCAATCACCAGCCTGCCTCACCTCCACACACACACACATTTTACTTACCGACTTACCTCTGCTTCACCGCCATCAGTCATCTGGTGCCGAACCCGGGATTTGAACCCTGGTCGTCTGGGTGGAAGGCAGGAACTTACCCACTGGACCACATGGGCTTCCATATCTGTGTCATTTCCAATCGTCCCTATATCATGGCTATGGTGTATGATGTAGACCAGGGGCCTATATGTAGCTTATAGACGCTCCTGAACCCTTGAGTACCAGCAAGGAGCAATAGCTCAGTGGCAGTGTCATCTGCCTCTGGTGTTGCAAGCTCCCCAGGACAAGGGTTCGAATCCCGCCACGGCTGGCAAAAATTAATATATATTTTTTTTTCCCCATTAACTAATATTTCGATTTTATAAAAACCAGGAGCAATTTCAGACACTATTTATTGCACAACTGCCTGAAAATGACAAATATTTTCTCTCCTGACTCCCATGCAGCCCTCTTCTTCACTAGTAGGTGAAATATGGGTAAAACATTATCTTCAGTTATCAATCTATTCATTTTTTGTCTTTGAATTTGCCATTTTGTAGCGTGAATGTGGCCTAGGGGGCATAAGTGAGGAGAAGTAAGCCTCCCACAGATAGTGAAATAGGTTGAGTGGTAGGAATTTTTCATTTTTGTGTGAGCAGAGCTGTTAAATCAGGGGGATAGGGCCTGTGCTGCAGGCTAGGCATATTGGCCTAGTGTTAACTCTCACTCACGAAATGATGGGTAATGTTTGGAGCTGGTAAAACTCCCTTTATTAGGTGCAATCAGAAGACAGACATGTTGAAGTTTTCAAGAGGCAGAAAAGGGTAAAGTCCGGCGTGTGCTTCATTGGGCCTGCATCATGCCTGTTGCAGCAGCTGGCCTGGCCTGGCCTGGCCTGGTCTGGCCTGGCCCGGTCTGGCCCGGCTGGCCTGGCCTGGCCTGGCCTGGCCTGGCCCGGCCAGGCCCGGCCTGGCCCAGGGTCTTTAAACAACCCCACGCTAAGTCTTTAGCTAGCAAACAAGGCCCACGAACGCCCACGAACGCCCATGTTCTGTATAGAGGAAGACTGCAGACAATTTGGCACCCTGCTAAATGAGGGTGGTGTCCCATGAGCGGCCTTCGAGTGGGAAAAGCTTTATCGTAAGACAAGTTGTCAAGCTTAGAATTCTGCTGAAAACCATATGTTGGAGGCCATATCATGGTGGAAGCCTGTGAATGTCTCAGGCCAAAGTGAGCATGGGAGGACATTATTTGCATAGGACAGCCCCCTTCTAAATCACATCTTCATGCTGCAGTTGCCATGTAGCGTTACTAGAGGGCAGCAGTATGACCATAATAGAAGAGAGAAGTGTTAAATCTGTTTGCTGACGTACCGCTTGTCCATGTTGGTCTTTGCCGGGCCTGTGGAGCGGAGGACTACAATAAGCGAGTGAATGTGTAATGAGGAACGATTATCCAGCATTTGTGAGGAAGGGAGGGCACTTGGAGGAAAAACGGAAAGATGACAGAGTCAAAGCATAGATGTTTGCTGAGTGATTGGGTGAGTGTGTCATCTGTCTCTTTGAAAGGACACGTGAGAGAGGAACAGGAGCCCACGGCCTTCAGATGGGAGAAGAGGCATAGAAGAGCATTTTCCCCAAAATAAAAACCTTTACTTCATCTCAAAGCTTCCAACTTTGCAGGTTGTAAGATTTGCCTTGTTTGCTGCATAAATAGGCAGAACTAGTGAGGCTCCTCCCAGAATATAAGTAGCACACTCTTTGGGAGTATCCTTAGGCCAGGCATGTCAGGCACGTAATTGGGGATACAAGGCCAAGAAAAACTTTAGGAAGCTTGCTCTAATCATCTGCAGGATAGAAAGACACTGGAGAGAAACTAGAGAGGGAACCAGGCTGCACCAAAAAAGGGCCAGGGTGGAACATTACACCCTAGCAGGAATATCTGATCCCCATACCTCTGCGCCTGGGACACAATTTGTGACCTCTCAATACCCCCATCTCATTGCCACTCAAATGTTCCCTCTTAGTATCCCACCTTCCGAAGGGCACCAACAAATTTTCTAGCATTTGAACGACCATAAACACCCTTCCTTTTGGCCCTCCACTTGTAAATCTCCCAGTAACCCAGGTGCTTTTGCCACTGTCCAGCCTCCAGTGACCAGTCGGATGCACATTGCTCGGCACCCCATCCACTTATCACTCCGTGCAGCCCCTCTCAGCACACTCAAACTACCCTTCTTTAAATCCGATATACATGATCTGCCTCACTGTAAGCTGTGACCTTCCCTCTGTGGATTATATACCCCATCCAAGGAGGACAAATCACTTGTCGAGCACCCCAAACTCTCTGCAGATGCTGCCAATTCATGGACTACTGCCTAGTTTGCATGCCATGATTATTCTCCACGCCACATCCAACCAATTGCCGCATGTGCCGTCACCCTGACTCATTCATCTATCTCTTCCCCAAACCAGCCCCATTATTTACCAACTTTTAATGTTCTCGGCTGTCATAGCGGGCATCTTGAAAAGCCCAGAGCCCCTTTCACTACTGTCACTTACATCAGACCTTTTGACTTCACCCCTGTACACCCCCAGAGGACAGTACCCACACAATGGGGGACACACTTGTCAACATTCCCCTTCCCTTCAGTGTTGAAACATCAGTTTTCAATAAAACTACCCTAAGAGATCTCATAACAGATCCTGCGAAGGTGGGGGGGCAATAAAAACGTAGGGTGCCGTGCCCCCCCTCACCGTGTCTTTCCATGTGCTCCTTGCTGTCACCTCTTTCAATACCATAATTACTGTATGTCTGTGTGGTGCCCCCCCCTTGTGGTCGGTAATAAAAAGTGCCCCAAGTCTGTTCCCCTAAGATCCTTCGGTTGCCCCTATGCTTTTGGGGAACACCCCCACCACCCCCCCCACCATGAAAAGGGGGGGGGGGGCAAAAGAAATTATGGGTACCGCACCCGAAGCCGAACCACATCATTCTGTGCCTTCTGGCACCCTCTTTTATAATGCACCCCCTACACCCCTATTTTACTCTGTTCCCCAAAATCCCCCCCCCCCCACTCTGTAATTGGGGGGTGTCGGTCATAAAATGTTTGGGGGTCACTAACATGGTGCCCATCCTATCTGGTCATCCCCCTCTGTTTGCTGAAGGGATACTCTTTACTGGTTGGCCTCACTCCCCTATGCTCTGCCCCTGACCTAGGGCCCAAGACTCCACCTACTTCTATGAATCCGTTCTACTCCTCCCTTTCCTCTGTGGGCCCACCCCTCTTCACCCATGCCCCACCCCAGCTCTATGCCACCACCTATCCCTAGGCTCCTCCCCCACCTGTGCCCCCCCTTCTCTCTCCTTTCAATTCTTGCTCCACCCATTCACACTCTGACTCCTCCCCTCTACTGTACTCCCACTCAGCCTGGACCCAACCTCCCTCTCCACAGACACTCCAACCACCCTAGGCTCCTCCCCCAACTGTGCCCCACCTTCTTGCTCCACCCATTCACACTCTGACTCCTCCCCTCTACTCCCACTCAGCCTGGACCCAACCTCCCTCTCTCTGCACAGACGCTCCAACCACCCTATTATCCACCATTCAGGCCTCTCTCCTCACACACCAAGCACTCTTTCCATCCACCAATCACCATCCAGGTCCATCTTCACCTACACACCAACTAATCTTACATCCACCAATCACCAGCCTGCCTCACCTCCACACACACACACATTTTACTTACCGACTTACCTCTGCTTCACCGCCATCTGGTGCCGAACACGGGATTTGAACCCTGGTCGTCTGGGTGGAAGGCAGGAACTTACCCACTGGACCACATGGGCTTCCATATCTGTGTCATTTCCAATCGTCCCTATATCATGGCTATGGTGTATGATGTACACCAGGGGCCTATATGTAGCTTATAGACGCTCCTGAACCCTTGAGTACCAGCAAGGAGCAATAGCTCAGTGGCAGTGTCATCTGCCTCTGGTGCTGCAAGCTCCCCAGGACAAGGGTTCGAATCCCGCCACGGCTGGCAAAAATTAATATATATTTTTTTTTCCCCATTAGCTAATATTTCGATTTTATAAAAACCAGGAGCAATTTCAGACACTATTTATTGCACAACTGCCTGAAAATGACAAATATTTTCTCTCCTGACTCCCATGCAGCCCTCTTCTTCACTAGTAGGTGAAATATGGGTAAAACATTATCTTCAGTTATCAATCTATTCATTTTTTGTCTTTGAATTTGCCATTTTGTAGCGTGAATGTGGCCTAGGGGGCATAAGTGAGGAGAAGTAAGCCTCCCACAGATAGTGAAATAGGTTGAGTGGTAGGAATTTTTCATTTTTGTGTGAGCAGAGCTGTTAAATCAGGGGGATAGGGCCTGTGCTGCAGGCTAGGCATATTGGCCTAGTGTTAACTCTCACTCACGAAATGATGGGTAATGTTTGGAGCTGGTAAAACTCCCTTTATTAGGTGCAATCAGAAGACAGACATGTTGAAGTTTTCAAGAGGCAGAAAAGGGTAAAGTCCGGCGTGTGCTTCATTGGGCCTGCATCATGCCTGTTGCAGCAGCTGGCCTGGCCTGGCCTGGCCTGGTCTGGCCTGGCCCGGTCTGGCCCGGCTGGCCTGGCCTGGCCTGGCCTGGCCTGGCCCGGCCAGGCCCGGCCTGGCCCAGGGTCTTTAAACAACCCCACGCTAAGTCTTTAGCTAGCAAACAAGGCCCACGAACGCCCACGAACGCCCATGTTCTGTATAGAGGAAGACTGCAGACAATTTGGCACCCTGCTAAATGAGGGTGGTGTCCCATGAGCGGCCTTCGAGTGGGAAAAGCTTTATCGTAAGACAAGTTGTCAAGCTTAGAATTCTGCTGAAAACCATATGTTGGAGGCCATATCATGGTGGAAGCCTGTGAATGTCTCAGGCCAAAGTGAGCATGGGAGGACATTATTTGCATAGGACAGCCCCCTTCTAAGTCACATCTTCATGCTGCAGTTGCCATGTAGCGTTACTAGAGGGCAGCAGTATGACCATAATAGAAGAGAGAAGTGTTAAATCTGTTTGCTGACGTACCGCTTGTCCATGTTGGTCTTTGCCGGGCCTGTGGAGCGGAGGACTACAATAAGCGAGTGAATGTGTAATGAGGAACGATTATCCAGCATTTGTGAGGAAGGGAGGGCACTTGGAGGAAAAACGGAAAGATGACAGAGTCAAAGCATAGATGTTTGCTGAGTGATTGGGTGAGTGTGTCATCTGTCTCTTTGAAAGGACACGTGAGAGAGGAACAGGAGCCCACGGCCTTCAGATGGGAGAAGAGGCATAGAAGAGCATTTTCCCCAAAATAAAAACCTTTACTTCATCTCAAAGCTTCCAACTTTGCAGGTTGTAAGATTTGCCTTGTTTGCTGCATAAATAGGCAGAACTAGTGAGGCTCCTCCCAGAATATAAGTAGCACACTCTTTGGGAGTATCCTTAGGCCAGGCATGTCAGGCACGTAATTGGGGATACAAGGCCAAGAAAAACTTTAGGAAGCTTGCTCTAATCATCTGCAGGATAGAAAGACACTGGAGAGAAACTAGAGAGGGAACCAGGCTGCACCAAAAAAGGGCCAGGGTGGAACATTACACCCTAGCAGGAATATCTGATCCCCATACCTCTGCGCCTGGGACACAATTTGTGACCTCTCAATACCCCCATCTCATTGCCACTCAAATGTTCCCTCTTAGTATCCCACCTTCCGAAGGGCACCAACAAATTTTCTAGCATTTGAACGACCATAAACACCCTTCCTTTTGGCCCTCCACTTGTAAATCTCCCAGTAACCCAGGTGCTTTTGCCACTGTCCAGCCTCCAGTGACCAGTCGGATGCACATTGCTCGGCACCCCATCCACTTATCACTCCGTGCAGCCCCTCTCAGCACACTCAAACTACCCTTCTTTAAATCCGATATACATGATCTGCCTCACTGTAAGCTGTGACCTTCCCTCTGTGGATTATATACCCCATCCAAGGAGGACAAATCACTTGTCGAGCACCCCAAACTCTCTGCAGATGCTGCCAATTCATGGACTACTGCCTAGTTTGCATGCCATGATTATTCTCCACGCCACATCCAACCAATTGCCGCATGTGCCGTCACCCTGACTCATTCATCTATCTCTTCCCCAAACCAGCCCCATTATTTACCAACTTTTAATGTTCTCGGCTGTCATAGCGGGCATCTTGAAAAGCCCAGAGCCCCTTTCACTACTGTCAGTTACATCAGACCTTTTGACTTCACCCCTGTACACCCCCAGAGGACAGTACCCACACAATGGGGGACACACTTGTCAACATTCCCCTTCCCTTCAGTGTTGAAACATCAGTTTTCAATAAAACTACCCTAAGAGATCTCATAACAGATCCTGCGAAGGTGGGGGGGCAATAAAAACGTAGGGTGCCGTGCCCCCCCTCACCGTGTCTTTCCATGTGCTCCTTGCTGTCACCTCTTTCAATACCATAATTACTGTATGTCTGTGTGGTGCCCCCCCTTGTGGTCGGTAATAAAAAGTGCCCCAAGTCTGTTCCCCTAAGTTCCTTCTGTTACCCCTATGCTTTTGGGGAGCACTCCCACCACCACCCCCCATGAAGAGGGGGGGGGGCAAAAGAAATTATGGGTACCTCACCCGAAGCCAAACCACATCATTCTGTGCCTTCTGGCACCCTCTTTTATAATGCACCCCCTACACCCCTATTTTACTCTGTTCCCCAAAATTCCCCCCCCCCCCCACTCTGTAATTGGGGGGTGTCGGTCATAAAATGTTTGGGGGTCACTACCATGGTGCCCATCCTATCTGGTCATCCCCCTCTGTTTGCTGAAGGGATACTCTTTACTGGTTGGCCTCACTCCCCTATGCTCTGCCCCTGACCTAGGGCCCAAGACTCCACCTACTTCTATGAATCCGTTCTACTCCTCCCTTTCCTCTGTGGGCCCACCCCTCTTCACCCATGCCCCACCCCAGCTCTATGCCACCACCTATCCCTAGGCTCCTCCCCCACCTGTGCCCCCCCTTCTCTCTCCTTTCAATTCTTGCTCCACCCATTCACACTCTGACTCCTCCCCTCTACTGTACTCCCACTCAGCCTGGACCCAACCTGCCTCTCCAACCACCCTAGGCTCCTCCCCCAACTGTGCCCCACCTTCTCTCTCCACCCATTCACACTCTGACTCCTCCCCTCTACTCCCACTCAGCCTGGACCCAACCTCCCTCTCTCTGCACAGACGCTCCAACCACCCTATTATCCACCATTCAGGCCTCTCTCCTCACACACCAAGCACTCTTTCCATCCACCAATCACCATCCAGGTCCATCTTCACCTACACACCAACTAATCTTACATCCACCAATCACCAGCCTGCCTCACCTCCACACACTTACCTCTGCTTCACCGCCATCAGTCATCTGGTGCCGAACCCGGGATTTGAACCCTGGTCGTCTGGGTGGAAGGCAGGAACTTACCCACTGGACCACATGGGCTTCCATATCTGTGTCATTTCCAATCGTCCCTATATCATGGCTATGGTGTATGATGTAGACCAGGGGCCTATATGTAGCTTATAGACGCTCCTGAACCCTTGAGTACCAGCAAGGAGCAATAGCTCAGTGGCAGTGTCATCTGCCTCTGGTGTTGCAAGCTCCCCAGGACAAGGGTTCGAATCCCACCACGGCTGGCAAAAATTAATATATATTTTTTTTTCCCCATTAACTAATATTTCGATTTTATAAAAACCAGGAGCAATTTCAGACACTATTTATTGCACAACTGCCTGAAAATGACAAATATTTTCTCTCCTGACTCCCATGCAGCCCTCTTCTTCACTAGTAGGTGAAATATGGGTAAAACATTATCTTCAGTTATCAATCTATTCATTTTTTGTCTTTGAATTTGCCATTTTGTAGCGTGAATGTGGCCTAGGGGGCATAAGTGAGGAGAAGTAAGCCTCCCACAGATAGTGAAATAGGTTGAGTGGTAGGAATTTTTCATTTTTGTGTGAGCAGAGCTGTTAAATCAGGGGGATAGGGCCTGTGCTGCAGGCTAGGCATATTGGCCTAGTGTTAACTCTCACTCACGAAATGATGGGTAATGTTTGGAGCTGGTAAAACTCCCTTTATTAGGTGCAATCAGAAGACAGACATGTTGAAGTTTTCAAGAGGCAGAAAAGGGTAAAGTCCGGCGTGTGCTTCATTGGGCCTGCATCATGCCTGTTGCAGCAGCTGGCCTGGCCTGGCCTGGTCTGGCCTGGCCCGGTCTGGCCCGGCTGGCCTGGCCTGGCCTGGCCCGGCCTGGCCCGGCCTGGCCCAGGGTCTTTAAACAACCCCACGCTAAGTCTTTAGCTAGCAAACAAGGCCCACGAACGCCCACGAACGCCCATGTTCTGTATAGAGGAAGACTGCAGACAATTTGGCACCCTGCTAAATGAGGGTGGTGTCCCATGAGCGGCCTTCGAGTGGGAAAAGCTTTATCGTAAGACAAGTTGTCAAGCTTAGAATTCTGCTGAAAACCATATGTTGGAGGCCATATCATGGTGGAAGCCTGTGAATGTCTCAGGCCAAAGTGAGCATGGGAGGACATTATTTGCATAGGACAGCCCCCTTCTAAATCACATCTTCATGCTGCAGTTGCCATGTAGCGTTACTAGAGGGCAGCAGTATGACCATAATAGAAGAGAGAAGTGTTAAATCTGTTTGCTGACGTACCGCTTGTCCATGTTGGTCTTTGCCGGGCCTGTGGAGCGGAGGACTACAATAAGCGAGTGAATGTGTAATGAGGAACGATTATCCAGCATTTGTGAGGAAGGGAGGGCACTTGGAGGAAAAACGGAAAGATGACAGAGTCAAAGCATAGATGTTTGCTGAGTGATTGGGTGAGTGTGTCATCTGTCTCTTTGAAAGGACACGTGAGAGAGGAACAGGAGCCCACGGCCTTCAGATGGGAGAAGAGGCATAGAAGAGCATTTTCCCCAAAATAAAAACCTTTACTTCATCTCAAAGCTTCCAACTTTGCAGGTTGTAAGATTTGCCTTGTTTGCTGCATAAATAGGCAGAACTAGTGAGGCTCCTCCCAGAATATAAGTAGCACACTCTTTGGGAGTATCCTTAGGCCAGGCATGTCAGGCACGTAATTGGGGATACAAGGCCAAGAAAAACTTTAGGAAGCTTGCTCTAATCATCTGCAGGATAGAAAGACACTGGAGAGAAACTAGAGAGGGAACCAGGCTGCACCAAAAAAGGGCCAGGGTGGAACATTACACCCTAGCAGGAATATCTGATCCCCATACCTCTGCGCCTGGGACACAATTTGTGACCTCTCAATACCCCCATCTCATTGCCACTCAAATGTTCCCTCTTAGTATCCCACCTTCCGAAGGGCACCAACAAATTTTCTAGCATTTGAACGACCATAAACACCCTTCCTTTTGGCCCTCCACTTGTAAATCTCCCAGTAACCCAGGTGCTTTTGCCACTGTCCAGCCTCCAGTGACCAGTCGGATGCACATTGCTCGGCACCCCATCCACTTATCACTCCGTGCAGCCCCTCTCAGCACACTCAAACTACCCTTCTTTAAATCCGATATACATGATCTGCCTCACTGTAAGCTGTGACCTTCCCTCTGTGGATTATATACCCCATCCAAGGAGGACAAATCACTTGTCGAGCACCCCAAACTCTCTGCAGATGCTGCCAATTCATGGACTACTGCCTAGTTTGCATGCCATGATTATTCTCCACGCCACATCCAACCAATTGCCGCATGTGCCGTCACCCTGACTCATTCATCTATCTCTTCCCCAAACCAGCCCCATTATTTACCAACTTTTAATGTTCTCGGCTGTCATAGCGGGCATCTTGAAAAGCCCAGAGCCCCTTTCACTACTGTCAGTTACATCAGACCTTTTGACTTCACCCCTGTACACCCCCAGAGGACAGTACCCACACAATGGGGGACACACTTGTCAACATTCCCCTTCCCTTCAGTGTTGAAACATCAGTTTTCAATAAAACTACCCTAAGAGATCTCATAACAGATCCTGCGAAGGTGGGGGGGCAATAAAAACGTAGGGTGCCGTGCCCCCCCTCACCGTGTCTTTCCATGTGCTCCTTGCTGTCACCTCTTTCAATACCATAATTACTGTATGTCTGTGTGGTGCCCCCCCTTGTGGTCGGTAATAAAAAGTGCCCCAAGTCTGTTCCCCTAAGTTCCTTCTGTTACCCCTATGCTTTTGGGGAGCACTCCCACCACCACCCCCCATGAAGAGGGGGGGGGCAAAAGAAATTATGGGTACCTCACCCGAAGCCAAACCACATCATTCTGTGCCTTCTGGCACCCTCTTTTATAATGCACCCCCTACACCCCTATTTTACTCTGTTCCCCAAAATTCCCCCCCCCCCCCCACTCTGTAATTGGGGGGTGTCGGTCATAAAATGTTTGGGGGTCACTACCATGGTGCCCATCCTATCTGGTCATCCCCCTCTGTTTGCTGAAGGGATACTCTTTACTGGTTGGCCTCACTCCCCTATGCTCTGCCCCTGACCTAGGGCCCAAGACTCCACCTACTTCTATGAATCCGTTCTACTCCTCCCTTTCCTCTGTGGGCCCACCCCTCTTCACCCATGCCCCACCCCAGCTCTATGCCACCACCTATCCCTAGGCTCCTCCCCCACCTGTGCCCCCCCTTCTCTCTCCTTTCAATTCTTGCTCCACCCATTCACACTCTGACTCCTCCCCTCTACTGTACTCCCACTCAGCCTGGACCCAACCTCCCTCTCCACAGACACTCCAACCACCCTAGGCTCCTCCCCCAACTGTGCCCCACCTTCTCGCTCCACCCATTCACACTCTGACTCCTCCCCTCTACTCCCACTCAGCCTGGACCCAACCTCCCTCTCTCTGCACAGACGCTCCAACCACCCTATTATCCACCATTCAGGCCTCTCTCCTCACACACCAAGCACTCTTTCCATCCACCAATCACCATCCAGGTCCATGTTCACCTACACACCAACTAATCTTACATCCACCAATCACCAGCCTGCCTCACCTCCACACACACACACATTTTACTTACCGACTTACCTCTGCTTCACCGCCATCAGTCATCTGGTGCCGAACCCGGGATTTGAACCCTGGTCGTCTGGGTGGAAGGCAGGAACTTACCCACTGGACCACATGGGCTTCCATATCTGTGTCATTTCCAATCGTCCCTATATCATGGCTATGGTGTATGATGTAGACCAGGGGCCTATATGTAGCTTATAGACGCTCCTGAACCCTTGAGTACCAGCAAGGAGCAATAGCTCAGTGGCAGTGTCATCTGCCTCTGGTGTTGCAAGCTCCCCAGGACAAGGGTTCGAATCCCGCCACGGCTGGCAAAAATTAATATATATTTTTTTTTCCCCATTAACTAATATTTCGATTTTATAAAAACCAGGAGCAATTTCAGACACTATTTATTGCACAACTGCCTGAAAATGACAAATATTTTCTCTCCTGACTCCCATGCAGCCCTCTTCTTCACTAGTAGGTGAAATATGGGTAAAACATTATCTTCAGTTATCAATCTATTCATTTTTTGTCTTTGAATTTGCCATTTTGTAGCGTGAATGTGGCCTAGGGGGCATAAGTGAGGAGAAGTAAGCCTCCCACAGATAGTGAAATAGGTTGAGTGGTAGGAATTTTTCATTTTTGTGTGAGCAGAGCTGTTAAATCAGGGGGATAGGGCCTGTGCTGCAGGCTAGGCATATTGGCCTAGTGTTAACTCTCACTCACGAAATGATGGGTAATGTTTGGAGCTGGTAAAACTCCCTTTATTAGGTGCAATCAGAAGACAGACATGTTGAAGTTTTCAAGAGGCAGAAAAGGGTAAAGTCCGGCGTGTGCTTCATTGGGCCTGCATCATGCCTGTTGCAGCAGCTGGCCTGGCCTGGCCTGGCCTGGTCTGGCCTGGCCCGGTCTGGCCCGGCTGGCCTGGCCTGGCCTGGCCTGGCCTGGCCCGGCCAGGCCCGGCCTGGCCCAGGGTCTTTAAACAACCCCACGCTAAGTCTTTAGCTAGCAAACAAGGCCCACGAACGCCCACGAACGCCCATGTTCTGTATAGAGGAAGACTGCAGACAATTTGGCACCCTGCTAAATGAGGGTGGTGTCCCATGAGCGGCCTTCGAGTGGGAAAAGCTTTATCGTAAGACAAGTTGTCAAGCTTAGAATTCTGCTGAAAACCATATGTTGGAGGCCATATCATGGTGGAAGCCTGTGAATGTCTCAGGCCAAAGTGAGCATGGGAGGACATTATTTGCATAGGACAGCCCCCTTCTAAATCACATCTTCATGCTGCAGTTGCCATGTAGCGTTACTAGAGGGCAGCAGTATGACCATAATAGAAGAGAGAAGTGTTAAATCTGTTTGCTGACGTACCGCTTGTCCATGTTGGTCTTTGCCGGGCCTGTGGAGCGGAGGACTACAATAAGCGAGTGAATGTGTAATGAGGAACGATTATCCAGCATTTGTGAGGAAGGGAGGGCACTTGGAGGAAAAACGGAAAGATGACAGAGTCAAAGCATAGATGTTTGCTGAGTGATTGGGTGAGTGTGTCATCTGTCTCTTTGAAAGGACACGTGAGAGAGGAACAGGAGCCCACGGCCTTCAGATGGGAGAAGAGGCATAGAAGAGCATTTTCCCCAAAATAAAAACCTTTACTTCATCTCAAAGCTTCCAACTTTGCAGGTTGTAAGATTTGCCTTGTTTGCTGCATAAATAGGCAGAACTAGTGAGGCTCCTCCCAGAATATAAGTAGCACACTCTTTGGGAGTATCCTTAGGCCAGGCATGTCAGGCACGTAATTGGGGATACAAGGCCAAGAAAAACTTTAGGAAGCTTGCTCTAATCATCTGCAGGATAGAAAGACACTGGAGAGAAACTAGAGAGGGAACCAGGCTGCACCAAAAAAGGGCCAGGGTGGAACATTACACCCTAGCAGGAATATCTGATCCCCATACCTCTGCGCCTGGGACACAATTTGTGACCTCTCAATACCCCCATCTCATTGCCACTCAAATGTTCCCTCTTAGTATCCCACCTTCCGAAGGGCACCAACAAATTTTCTAGCATTTGAACGACCATAAACACCCTTCCTTTTGGCCCTCCACTTGTAAATCTCCCAGTAACCCAGGTGCTTTTGCCACTGTCCAGCCTCCAGTGACCAGTCGGATGCACATTGCTCGGCACCCCATCCACTTATCACTCCGTGCAGCCCCTCTCAGCACACTCAAACTACCCTTCTTTAAATCCGATATACATGATCTGCCTCACTGTAAGCTGTGACCTTCCCTCTGTGGATTATATACCCCATCCAAGGAGGACAAATCACTTGTCGAGCACCCCAAACTCTCTGCAGATGCTGCCAATTCATGGACTACTGCCTAGTTTGCATGCCATGATTATTCTCCACGCCACATCCAACCAATTGCCGCATGTGCCGTCACCCTGACTCATTCATCTATCTCTTCCCCAAACCAGCCCCATTATTTACCAACTTTTAATGTTCTCGGCTGTCATAGCGGGCATCTTGAAAAGCCCAGAGCCCCTTTCACTACTGTCACTTACATCAGACCTTTTGACTTCACCCCTGTACACCCCCAGAGGACAGTACCCACACAATGGGGGACACACTTGTCAACATTCCCCTTCCCTTCAGTGTTGAAACATCAGTTTTCAATAAAACTACCCTAAGAGATCTCATAACAGATCCTGCGAAGGTGGGGGGGCAATAAAAACGTAGGGTGCCGTGCCCCCCCTCACCGTGTCTTTCCATGTGCTCCTTGCTGTCACCTCTTTCAATACCATAATTACTGTATGTCTGTGTGGTGCCCCCCCCTTGTGGTCGGTAATAAAAAGTGCCCCAAGTCTGTTCCCCTAAGATCCTTCGGTTGCCCCTATGCTTTTGGGGAACACCCCCACCACCCCCCCCACCATGAAAAGGGGGGGGGGGGCAAAAGAAATTATGGGTACCGCACCCGAAGCCGAACCACATCATTCTGTGCCTTCTGGCACCCTCTTTTATAATGCACCCCCTACACCCCTATTTTACTCTGTTCCCCAAAATCCCCCCCCCCCACTCTGTAATTGGGGGGTGTCGGTCATAAAATGTTTGGGGGTCACTAACATGGTGCCCATCCTATCTGGTCATCCCCCTCTGTTTGCTGAAGGGATACTCTTTACTGGTTGGCCTCACTCCCCTATGCTCTGCCCCTGACCTAGGGCCCAAGACTCCACCTACTTCTATGAATCCGTTCTACTCCTCCCTTTCCTCTGTGGGCCCACCCCTCTTCACCCATGCCCCACCCCAGCTCTATGCCACCACCTATCCCTAGGCTCCTCCCCCACCTGTGCCCCCCCTTCTCTCTCCTTTCAATTCTTGCTCCACCCATTCACACTCTGACTCCTCCCCTCTACTGTACTCCCACTCAGCCTGGACCCAACCTCCCTCTCCACAGACACTCCAACCACCCTAGGCTCCTCCCCCAACTGTGCCCCACCTTCTTGCTCCACCCATTCACACTCTGACTCCTCCCCTCTACTCCCACTCAGCCTGGACCCAACCTCCCTCTCTCTGCACAGACGCTCCAACCACCCTATTATCCACCATTCAGGCCTCTCTCCTCACACACCAAGCACTCTTTCCATCCACCAATCACCATCCAGGTCCATCTTCACCTACACACCAACTAATCTTACATCCACCAATCACCAGCCTGCCTCACCTCCACACACACACACATTTTACTTACCGACTTACCTCTGCTTCACCGCCATCTGGTGCCGAACACGGGATTTGAACCCTGGTCGTCTGGGTGGAAGGCAGGAACTTACCCACTGGACCACATGGGCTTCCATATCTGTGTCATTTCCAATCGTCCCTATATCATGGCTATGGTGTATGATGTACACCAGGGGCCTATATGTAGCTTATAGACGCTCCTGAACCCTTGAGTACCAGCAAGGAGCAATAGCTCAGTGGCAGTGTCATCTGCCTCTGGTGCTGCAAGCTCCCCAGGACAAGGGTTCGAATCCCGCCACGGCTGGCAAAAATTAATATATATTTTTTTTTCCCCATTAGCTAATATTTCGATTTTATAAAAACCAGGAGCAATTTCAGACACTATTTATTGCACAACTGCCTGAAAATGACAAATATTTTCTCTCCTGACTCCCATGCAGCCCTCTTCTTCACTAGTAGGTGAAATATGGGTAAAACATTATCTTCAGTTATCAATCTATTCATTTTTTGTCTTTGAATTTGCCATTTTGTAGCGTGAATGTGGCCTAGGGGGCATAAGTGAGGAGAAGTAAGCCTCCCACAGATAGTGAAATAGGTTGAGTGGTAGGAATTTTTCATTTTTGTGTGAGCAGAGCTGTTAAATCAGGGGGATAGGGCCTGTGCTGCAGGCTAGGCATATTGGCCTAGTGTTAACTCTCACTCACGAAATGATGGGTAATGTTTGGAGCTGGTAAAACTCCCTTTATTAGGTGCAATCAGAAGACAGACATGTTGAAGTTTTCAAGAGGCAGAAAAGGGTAAAGTCCGGCGTGTGCTTCATTGGGCCTGCATCATGCCTGTTGCAGCAGCTGGCCTGGCCTGGCCTGGCCTGGTCTGGCCTGGCCCGGTCTGGCCCGGCTGGCCTGGCCTGGCCTGGCCTGGCCTGGCCCGGCCAGGCCCGGCCTGGCCCAGGGTCTTTAAACAACCCCACGCTAAGTCTTTAGCTAGCAAACAAGGCCCACGAACGCCCACGAACGCCCATGTTCTGTATAGAGGAAGACTGCAGACAATTTGGCACCCTGCTAAATGAGGGTGGTGTCCCATGAGCGGCCTTCGAGTGGGAAAAGCTTTATCGTAAGACAAGTTGTCAAGCTTAGAATTCTGCTGAAAACCATATGTTGGAGGCCATATCATGGTGGAAGCCTGTGAATGTCTCAGGCCAAAGTGAGCATGGGAGGACATTATTTGCATAGGACAGCCCCCTTCTAAGTCACATCTTCATGCTGCAGTTGCCATGTAGCGTTACTAGAGGGCAGCAGTATGACCATAATAGAAGAGAGAAGTGTTAAATCTGTTTGCTGACGTACCGCTTGTCCATGTTGGTCTTTGCCGGGCCTGTGGAGCGGAGGACTACAATAAGCGAGTGAATGTGTAATGAGGAACGATTATCCAGCATTTGTGAGGAAGGGAGGGCACTTGGAGGAAAAACGGAAAGATGACAGAGTCAAAGCATAGATGTTTGCTGAGTGATTGGGTGAGTGTGTCATCTGTCTCTTTGAAAGGACACGTGAGAGAGGAACAGGAGCCCACGGCCTTCAGATGGGAGAAGAGGCATAGAAGAGCATTTTCCCCAAAATAAAAACCTTTACTTCATCTCAAAGCTTCCAACTTTGCAGGTTGTAAGATTTGCCTTGTTTGCTGCATAAATAGGCAGAACTAGTGAGGCTCCTCCCAGAATATAAGTAGCACACTCTTTGGGAGTATCCTTAGGCCAGGCATGTCAGGCACGTAATTGGGGATACAAGGCCAAGAAAAACTTTAGGAAGCTTGCTCTAATCATCTGCAGGATAGAAAGACACTGGAGAGAAACTAGAGAGGGAACCAGGCTGCACCAAAAAAGGGCCAGGGTGGAACATTACACCCTAGCAGGAATATCTGATCCCCATACCTCTGCGCCTGGGACACAATTTGTGACCTCTCAATACCCCCATCTCATTGCCACTCAAATGTTCCCTCTTAGTATCCCACCTTCCGAAGGGCACCAACAAATTTTCTAGCATTTGAACGACCATAAACACCCTTCCTTTTGGCCCTCCACTTGTAAATCTCCCAGTAACCCAGGTGCTTTTGCCACTGTCCAGCCTCCAGTGACCAGTCGGATGCACATTGCTCGGCACCCCATCCACTTATCACTCCGTGCAGCCCCTCTCAGCACACTCAAACTACCCTTCTTTAAATCCGATATACATGATCTGCCTCACTGTAAGCTGTGACCTTCCCTCTGTGGATTATATACCCCATCCAAGGAGGACAAATCACTTGTCGAGCACCCCAAACTCTCTGCAGATGCTGCCAATTCATGGACTACTGCCTAGTTTGCATGCCATGATTATTCTCCACGCCACATCCAACCAATTGCCGCATGTGCCGTCACCCTGACTCATTCATCTATCTCTTCCCCAAACCAGCCCCATTATTTACCAACTTTTAATGTTCTCGGCTGTCATAGCGGGCATCTTGAAAAGCCCAGAGCCCCTTTCACTACTGTCAGTTACATCAGACCTTTTGACTTCACCCCTGTACACCCCCAGAGGACAGTACCCACACAATGGGGGACACACTTGTCAACATTCCCCTTCCCTTCAGTGTTGAAACATCAGTTTTCAATAAAACTACCCTAAGAGATCTCATAACAGATCCTGCGAAGGTGGGGGGGCAATAAAAACGTAGGGTGCCGTGCCCCCCCTCACCGTGTCTTTCCATGTGCTCCTTGCTGTCACCTCTTTCAATACCATAATTACTGTATGTCTGTGTGGTGCCCCCCCCTTGTGGTCGGTAATAAAAAGTGCCCCAAGTCTGTTCCCCTAAGATCCTTCGGTTGCCCCTATGCTTTTGGGGAACACCCCCACCACCCCCCCCCACCATGAAAAGGGGGGGGGGGGGCAAAAGAAATTATGGGTACCGCACCCGAAGCCGAACCACATCATTCTGTGCCTTCTGGCACCCTCTTTTATAATGCACCCCCTACACCCCTATTTTACTCTGTTCCCCAAAATCCCCCCCCCCCCACTCTGTAATTGGGGGGTGTCGGTCATAAAATGTTTGGGGGTCACTAACATGGTGCCCATCCTATCTGGTCATCCCCCTCTGTTTGCTGAAGGGATACTCTTTACTGGTTGGCCTCACTCCCCTATGCTCTGCCCCTGACCTAGGGCCCAAGACTCCACCTACTTCTATGAATCCGTTCTACTCCTCCCTTTCCTCTGTGGGCCCACCCCTCTTCACCCATGCCCCACCCCAGCTCTATGCCACCACCTATCCCTAGGCTCCTCCCCCACCTGTGCCCCCCCTTCTCTCTCCTTTCAATTCTTGCTCCACCCATTCACACTCTGACTCCTCCCCTCTACTGTACTCCCACTCAGCCTGGACCCAACCTCCCTCTCCACAGACACTCCAACCACCCTAGGCTCCTCCCCCAACTGTGCCCCACCTTCTTGCTCCACCCATTCACACTCTGACTCCTCCCCTCTACTCCCACTCAGCCTGGACCCAACCTCCCTCTCTCTGCACAGACGCTCCAACCACCCTATTATCCACCATTCAGGCCTCTCTCCTCACACACCAAGCACTCTTTCCATCCACCAATCACCATCCAGGTCCATCTTCACCTACACACCAACTAATCTTACATCCACCAATCACCAGCCTGCCTCACCTCCACACACACACACATTTTACTTACCGACTTACCTCTGCTTCACCGCCATCTGGTGCCGAACACGGGATTTGAACCCTGGTCGTCTGGGTGGAAGGCAGGAACTTACCCACTGGACCACATGGGCTTCCATATCTGTGTCATTTCCAATCGTCCCTATATCATGGCTATGGTGTATGATGTACACCAGGGGCCTATATGTAGCTTATAGACGCTCCTGAACCCTTGAGTACCAGCAAGGAGCAATAGCTCAGTGGCAGTGTCATCTGCCTCTGGTGCTGCAAGCTCCCCAGGACAAGGGTTCGAATCCCGCCACGGCTGGCAAAAATTAATATATATTTTTTTTTCCCCATTAGCTAATATTTCGATTTTATAAAAACCAGGAGCAATTTCAGACACTATTTATTGCACAACTGCCTGAAAATGACAAATATTTTCTCTCCTGACTCCCATGCAGCCCTCTTCTTCACTAGTAGGTGAAATATGGGTAAAACATTATCTTCAGTTATCAATCTATTCATTTTTTGTCTTTGAATTTGCCATTTTGTAGCGTGAATGTGGCCTAGGGGGCATAAGTGAGGAGAAGTAAGCCTCCCACAGATAGTGAAATAGGTTGAGTGGTAGGAATTTTTCATTTTTGTGTGAGCAGAGCTGTTAAATCAGGGGGATAGGGCCTGTGCTGCAGGCTAGGCATATTGGCCTAGTGTTAACTCTCACTCACGAAATGATGGGTAATGTTTGGAGCTGGTAAAACTCCCTTTATTAGGTGCAATCAGAAGACAGACATGTTGAAGTTTTCAAGAGGCAGAAAAGGGTAAAGTCCGGCGTGTGCTTCATTGGGCCTGCATCATGCCTGTTGCAGCAGCTGGCCTGGCCTGGCCTGGCCTGGTCTGGCCTGGCCCGGTCTGGCCCGGCTGGCCTGGCCTGGCCTGGCCTGGCCTGGCCCGGCCAGGCCCGGCCTGGCCCAGGGTCTTTAAACAACCCCACGCTAAGTCTTTAGCTAGCAAACAAGGCCCACGAACGCCCACGAACGCCCATGTTCTGTATAGAGGAAGACTGCAGACAATTTGGCACCCTGCTAAATGAGGGTGGTGTCCCATGAGCGGCCTTCGAGTGGGAAAAGCTTTATCGTAAGACAAGTTGTCAAGCTTAGAATTCTGCTGAAAACCATATGTTGGAGGCCATATCATGGTGGAAGCCTGTGAATGTCTCAGGCCAAAGTGAGCATGGGAGGACATTATTTGCATAGGACAGCCCCCTTCTAAGTCACATCTTCATGCTGCAGTTGCCATGTAGCGTTACTAGAGGGCAGCAGTATGACCATAATAGAAGAGAGAAGTGTTAAATCTGTTTGCTGACGTACCGCTTGTCCATGTTGGTCTTTGCCGGGCCTGTGGAGCGGAGGACTACAATAAGCGAGTGAATGTGTAATGAGGAACGATTATCCAGCATTTGTGAGGAAGGGAGGGCACTTGGAGGAAAAACGGAAAGATGACAGAGTCAAAGCATAGATGTTTGCTGAGTGATTGGGTGAGTGTGTCATCTGTCTCTTTGAAAGGACACGTGAGAGAGGAACAGGAGCCCACGGCCTTCAGATGGGAGAAGAGGCATAGAAGAGCATTTTCCCCAAAATAAAAACCTTTACTTCATCTCAAAGCTTCCAACTTTGCAGGTTGTAAGATTTGCCTTGTTTGCTGCATAAATAGGCAGAACTAGTGAGGCTCCTCCCAGAATATAAGTAGCACACTCTTTGGGAGTATCCTTAGGCCAGGCATGTCAGGCACGTAATTGGGGATACAAGGCCAAGAAAAACTTTAGGAAGCTTGCTCTAATCATCTGCAGGATAGAAAGACACTGGAGAGAAACTAGAGAGGGAACCAGGCTGCACCAAAAAAGGGCCAGGGTGGAACATTACACCCTAGCAGGAATATCTGATCCCCATACCTCTGCGCCTGGGACACAATTTGTGACCTCTCAATACCCCCATCTCATTGCCACTCAAATGTTCCCTCTTAGTATCCCACCTTCCGAAGGGCACCAACAAATTTTCTAGCATTTGAACGACCATAAACACCCTTCCTTTTGGCCCTCCACTTGTAAATCTCCCAGTAACCCAGGTGCTTTTGCCACTGTCCAGCCTCCAGTGACCAGTCGGATGCACATTGCTCGGCACCCCATCCACTTATCACTCCGTGCAGCCCCTCTCAGCACACTCAAACTACCCTTCTTTAAATCCGATATACATGATCTGCCTCACTGTAAGCTGTGACCTTCCCTCTGTGGATTATATACCCCATCCAAGGAGGACAAATCACTTGTCGAGCACCCCAAACTCTCTGCAGATGCTGCCAATTCATGGACTACTGCCTAGTTTGCATGCCATGATTATTCTCCACGCCACATCCAACCAATTGCCGCATGTGCCGTCACCCTGACTCATTCATCTATCTCTTCCCCAAACCAGCCCCATTATTTACCAACTTTTAATGTTCTCGGCTGTCATAGCGGGCATCTTGAAAAGCCCAGAGCCCCTTTCACTACTGTCAGTTACATCAGACCTTTTGACTTCACCCCTGTACACCCCCAGAGGACAGTACCCACACAATGGGGGACACACTTGTCAACATTCCCCTTCCCTTCAGTGTTGAAACATCAGTTTTCAATAAAACTACCCTAAGAGATCTCATAACAGATCCTGCGAAGGTGGGGGGGCAATAAAAACGTAGGGTGCCGTGCCCCCCCTCACCGTGTCTTTCCATGTGCTCCTTGCTGTCACCTCTTTCAATACCATAATTACTGTATGTCTGTGTGGTGCCCCCCCTTGTGGTCGGTAATAAAAAGTGCCCCAAGTCTGTTCCCCTAAGTTCCTTCTGTTACCCCTATGCTTTTGGGGAGCACTCCCACCACCACCCCCCATGAAGAGGGGGGGGGGCAAAAGAAATTATGGGTACCTCACCCGAAGCCAAACCACATCATTCTGTGCCTTCTGGCACCCTCTTTTATAATGCACCCCCTACACCCCTATTTTACTCTGTTCCCCAAAATTCCCCCCCCCCCCCACTCTGTAATTGGGGGGTGTCGGTCATAAAATGTTTGGGGGTCACTACCATGGTGCCCATCCTATCTGGTCATCCCCCTCTGTTTGCTGAAGGGATACTCTTTACTGGTTGGCCTCACTCCCCTATGCTCTGCCCCTGACCTAGGGCCCAAGACTCCACCTACTTCTATGAATCCGTTCTACTCCTCCCTTTCCTCTGTGGGCCCACCCCTCTTCACCCATGCCCCACCCCAGCTCTATGCCACCACCTATCCCTAGGCTCCTCCCCCACCTGTGCCCCCCCTTCTCTCTCCTTTCAATTCTTGCTCCACCCATTCACACTCTGACTCCTCCCCTCTACTGTACTCCCACTCAGCCTGGACCCAACCTCCCTCTCCACAGACACTCCAACCACCCTAGGCTCCTCCCCCAACTGTGCCCCACCTTCTCGCTCCACCCATTCACACTCTGACTCCTCCCCTCTACTCCCACTCAGCCTGGACCCAACCTCCCTCTCTCTGCACAGACGCTCCAACCACCCTATTATCCACCATTCAGGCCTCTCTCCTCACACACCAAGCACTCTTTCCATCCACCAATCACCATCCAGGTCCATGTTCACCTACACACCAACTAATCTTACATCCACCAATCACCAGCCTGCCTCACCTCCACACACACACACATTTTACTTACCGACTTACCTCTGCTTCACCGCCATCAGTCATCTGGTGCCGAACCCGGGATTTGAACCCTGGTCGTCTGGGTGGAAGGCAGGAACTTACCCACTGGACCACATGGGCTTCCATATCTGTGTCATTTCCAATCGTCCCTATATCATGGCTATGGTGTATGATGTAGACCAGGGGCCTATATGTAGCTTATAGACGCTCCTGAACCCTTGAGTACCAGCAAGGAGCAATAGCTCAGTGGCAGTGTCATCTGCCTCTGGTGTTGCAAGCTCCCCAGGACAAGGGTTCGAATCCCGCCACGGCTGGCAAAAATTAATATATATTTTTTTTTCCCCATTAACTAATATTTCGATTTTATAAAAACCAGGAGCAATTTCAGACACTATTTATTGCACAACTGCCTGAAAATGACAAATATTTTCTCTCCTGACTCCCATGCAGCCCTCTTCTTCACTAGTAGGTGAAATATGGGTAAAACATTATCTTCAGTTATCAATCTATTCATTTTTTGTCTTTGAATTTGCCATTTTGTAGCGTGAATGTGGCCTAGGGGGCATAAGTGAGGAGAAGTAAGCCTCCCACAGATAGTGAAATAGGTTGAGTGGTAGGAATTTTTCATTTTTGTGTGAGCAGAGCTGTTAAATCAGGGGGATAGGGCCTGTGCTGCAGGCTAGGCATATTGGCCTAGTGTTAACTCTCACTCACGAAATGATGGGTAATGTTTGGAGCTGGTAAAACTCCCTTTATTAGGTGCAATCAGAAGACAGACATGTTGAAGTTTTCAAGAGGCAGAAAAGGGTAAAGTCCGGCGTGTGCTTCATTGGGCCTGCATCATGCCTGTTGCAGCAGCTGGCCTGGCCTGGCCTGGCCTGGTCTGGCCTGGCCCGGTCTGGCCCGGCTGGCCTGGCCTGGCCTGGCCTGGCCTGGCCCGGCCAGGCCCGGCCTGGCCCAGGGTCTTTAAACAACCCCACGCTAAGTCTTTAGCTAGCAAACAAGGCCCACGAACGCCCACGAACGCCCATGTTCTGTATAGAGGAAGACTGCAGACAATTTGGCACCCTGCTAAATGAGGGTGGTGTCCCATGAGCGGCCTTCGAGTGGGAAAAGCTTTATCGTAAGACAAGTTGTCAAGCTTAGAATTCTGCTGAAAACCATATGTTGGAGGCCATATCATGGTGGAAGCCTGTGAATGTCTCAGGCCAAAGTGAGCATGGGAGGACATTATTTGCATAGGACAGCCCCCTTCTAAATCACATCTTCATGCTGCAGTTGCCATGTAGCGTTACTAGAGGGCAGCAGTATGACCATAATAGAAGAGAGAAGTGTTAAATCTGTTTGCTGACGTACCGCTTGTCCATGTTGGTCTTTGCCGGGCCTGTGGAGCGGAGGACTACAATAAGCGAGTGAATGTGTAATGAGGAACGATTATCCAGCATTTGTGAGGAAGGGAGGGCACTTGGAGGAAAAACGGAAAGATGACAGAGTCAAAGCATAGATGTTTGCTGAGTGATTGGGTGAGTGTGTCATCTGTCTCTTTGAAAGGACACGTGAGAGAGGAACAGGAGCCCACGGCCTTCAGATGGGAGAAGAGGCATAGAAGAGCATTTTCCCCAAAATAAAAACCTTTACTTCATCTCAAAGCTTCCAACTTTGCAGGTTGTAAGATTTGCCTTGTTTGCTGCATAAATAGGCAGAACTAGTGAGGCTCCTCCCAGAATATAAGTAGCACACTCTTTGGGAGTATCCTTAGGCCAGGCATGTCAGGCACGTAATTGGGGATACAAGGCCAAGAAAAACTTTAGGAAGCTTGCTCTAATCATCTGCAGGATAGAAAGACACTGGAGAGAAACTAGAGAGGGAACCAGGCTGCACCAAAAAAGGGCCAGGGTGGAACATTACACCCTAGCAGGAATATCTGATCCCCATACCTCTGCGCCTGGGACACAATTTGTGACCTCTCAATACCCCCATCTCATTGCCACTCAAATGTTCCCTCTTAGTATCCCACCTTCCGAAGGGCACCAACAAATTTTCTAGCATTTGAACGACCATAAACACCCTTCCTTTTGGCCCTCCACTTGTAAATCTCCCAGTAACCCAGGTGCTTTTGCCACTGTCCAGCCTCCAGTGACCAGTCGGATGCACATTGCTCGGCACCCCATCCACTTATCACTCCGTGCAGCCCCTCTCAGCACACTCAAACTACCCTTCTTTAAATCCGATATACATGATCTGCCTCACTGTAAGCTGTGACCTTCCCTCTGTGGATTATATACCCCATCCAAGGAGGACAAATCACTTGTCGAGCACCCCAAACTCTCTGCAGATGCTGCCAATTCATGGACTACTGCCTAGTTTGCATGCCATGATTATTCTCCACGCCACATCCAACCAATTGCCGCATGTGCCGTCACCCTGACTCATTCATCTATCTCTTCCCCAAACCAGCCCCATTATTTACCAACTTTTAATGTTCTCGGCTGTCATAGCGGGCATCTTGAAAAGCCCAGAGCCCCTTTCACTACTGTCAGTTACATCAGACCTTTTGACTTCACCCCTGTACACCCCCAGAGGACAGTACCCACACAATGGGGGACACACTTGTCAACATTCCCCTTCCCTTCAGTGTTGAAACATCAGTTTTCAATAAAACTACCCTAAGAGATCTCATAACAGATCCTGCGAAGGTGGGGGGGCAATAAAAACGTAGGGTGCCGTGCCCCCCCTCACCGTGTCTTTCCATGTGCTCCTTGCTGTCACCTCTTTCAATACCATAATTACTGTATGTCTGTGTGGTGCCCCCCCTTGTGGTCGGTAATAAAAAGTGCCCCAAGTCTGTTCCCCTAAGTTCCTTCTGTTACCCCTATGCTTTTGGGGAGCACTCCCACCACCACCCCCCATGAAGAGGGGGGGGGGCAAAAGAAATTATGGGTACCGCACCCGAAGCCAAACCACATCATTCTGTGCCTTCTGGCACCCTCTTTTATAATGCACCCCCTACACCCCTATTTTACTCTGTTCCCCAAAATTCCCCCCCCCCCCCACTCTGTAATTGGGGGGTGTCGGTCATAAAATGTTTGGGGGTCACTACCATGGTGCCCATCCTATCTGGTCATCCCCCTCTGTTTGCTGAAGGGATACTCTTTACTGGTTGGCCTCACTCCCCTATGCTCTGCCCCTGACCTAGGGCCCAAGACTCCACCTACTTCTATGAATCCGTTCTACTCCTCCCTTTCCTCTGTGGGCCCACCCCTCTTCACCCATGCCCCACCCCAGCTCTATGCCACCACCTATCCCTAGGCTCCTCCCCCACCTGTGCCCCCCCTTCTCTCTCCTTTCAATTCTTGCTCCACCCATTCACACTCTGACTCCTCCCCTCTACTGTACTCCCACTCAGCCTGGACCCAACCTCCCTCTCCACAGACACTCCAACCACCCTAGGCTCCTCCCCCAACTGTGCCCCACCTTCTTGCTCCACCCATTCACACTCTGACTCCTCCCCTCTACTCCCACTCAGCCTGGACCCAACCTCCCTCTCTCTGCACAGACGCTCCAACCACCCTATTATCCACCATTCAGGCCTCTCTCCTCACACACCAAGCACTCTTTCCATCCACCAATCACCATCCAGGTCCATCTTCACCTACACACCAACTAATCTTACATCCACCAATCACCAGCCTGCCTCACCTCCACACACACACACATTTTACTTACCGACTTACCTCTGCTTCACCGCCATCTGGTGCCGAACACGGGATTTGAACCCTGGTCGTCTGGGTGGAAGGCAGGAACTTACCCACTGGACCACATGGGCTTCCATATCTGTGTCATTTCCAATCGTCCCTATATCATGGCTATGGTGTATGATGTACACCAGGGGCCTATATGTAGCTTATAGACGCTCCTGAACCCTTGAGTACCAGCAAGGAGCAATAGCTCAGTGGCAGTGTCATCTGCCTCTGGTGCTGCAAGCTCCCCAGGACAAGGGTTCGAATCCCGCCACGGCTGGCAAAAATTAATATATATTTTTTTTTCCCCATTAGCTAATATTTCGATTTTATAAAAACCAGGAGCAATTTCAGACACTATTTATTGCACAACTGCCTGAAAATGACAAATATTTTCTCTCCTGACTCCCATGCAGCCCTCTTCTTCACTAGTAGGTGAAATATGGGTAAAACATTATCTTCAGTTATCAATCTATTCATTTTTTGTCTTTGAATTTGCCATTTTGTAGCGTGAATGTGGCCTAGGGGGCATAAGTGAGGAGAAGTAAGCCTCCCACAGATAGTGAAATAGGTTGAGTGGTAGGAATTTTTCATTTTTGTGTGAGCAGAGCTGTTAAATCAGGGGGATAGGGCCTGTGCTGCAGGCTAGGCATATTGGCCTAGTGTTAACTCTCACTCACGAAATGATGGGTAATGTTTGGAGCTGGTAAAACTCCCTTTATTAGGTGCAATCAGAAGACAGACATGTTGAAGTTTTCAAGAGGCAGAAAAGGGTAAAGTCCGGCGTGTGCTTCATTGGGCCTGCATCATGCCTGTTGCAGCAGCTGGCCTGGCCTGGCCTGGTCTGGCCTGGCCCGGTCTGGCCCGGCCTGGCCTGGCCTGGCCTGGCCCGGCCAGGCCCGGCCTGGCCCAGGGTCTTTAAACAACCCCACGCTAAGTCTTTAGCTAGCAAACAAGGCCCACGAACGCCCACGAACGCCCATGTTCTGTATAGAGGAAGACTGCAGACAATTTGGCACCCTGCTAAATGAGGGTGGTGTCCCATGAGCGGCCTTCGAGTGGGAAAAGCTTTATCGTAAGACAAGTTGTCAAGCTTAGAATTCTGCTGAAAACCATATGTTGGAGGCCATATCATGGTGGAAGCCTGTGAATGTCTCAGGCCAAAGTGAGCATGGGAGGACATTATTTGCATAGGACAGCCCCCTTCTAAGTCACATCTTCATGCTGCAGTTGCCATGTAGCGTTACTAGAGGGCAGCAGTATGACCATAATAGAAGAGAGAAGTGTTAAATCTGTTTGCTGACGTACCGCTTGTCCATGTTGGTCTTTGCCGGGCCTGTGGAGCGGAGGACTACAATAAGCGAGTGAATGTGTAATGAGGAACGATTATCCAGCATTTGTGAGGAAGGGAGGGCACTTGGAGGAAAAACGGAAAGATGACAGAGTCAAAGCATAGATGTTTGCTGAGTGATTGGGTGAGTGTGTCATCTGTCTCTTTGAAAGGACACGTGAGAGAGGAACAGGAGCCCACGGCCTTCAGATGGGAGAAGAGGCATAGAAGAGCATTTTCCCCAAAATAAAAACCTTTACTTCATCTCAAAGCTTCCAACTTTGCAGGTTGTAAGATTTGCCTTGTTTGCTGCATAAATAGGCAGAACTAGTGAGGCTCCTCCCAGAATATAAGTAGCACACTCTTTGGGAGTATCCTTAGGCCAGGCATGTCAGGCACGTAATTGGGGATACAAGGCCAAGAAAAACTTTAGGAAGCTTGCTCTAATCATCTGCAGGATAGAAAGACACTGGAGAGAAACTAGAGAGGGAACCAGGCTGCACCAAAAAAGGGCCAGGGTGGAACATTACACCCTAGCAGGAATATCTGATCCCCATACCTCTGCGCCTGGGACACAATTTGTGACCTCTCAATACCCCCATCTCATTGCCACTCAAATGTTCCCTCTTAGTATCCCACCTTCCGAAGGGCACCAACAAATTTTCTAGCATTTGAACGACCATAAACACCCTTCCTTTTGGCCCTCCACTTGTAAATCTCCCAGTAACCCAGGTGCTTTTGCCACTGTCCAGCCTCCAGTGACCAGTCGGATGCACATTGCTCGGCACCCCATCCACTTATCACTCCGTGCAGCCCCTCTCAGCACACTCAAACTACCCTTCTTTAAATCCGATATACATGATCTGCCTCACTGTAAGCTGTGACCTTCCCTCTGTGGATTATATACCCCATCCAAGGAGGACAAATCACTTGTCGAGCACCCCAAACTCTCTGCAGATGCTGCCAATTCATGGACTACTGCCTAGTTTGCATGCCATGATTATTCTCCACGCCACATCCAACCAATTGCCGCATGTGCCGTCACCCTGACTCATTCATCTATCTCTTCCCCAAACCAGCCCCATTATTTACCAACTTTTAATGTTCTCGGCTGTCATAGCGGGCATCTTGAAAAGCCCAGAGCCCCTTTCACTACTGTCAGTTACATCAGACCTTTTGACTTCACCCCTGTACACCCCCAGAGGACAGTACCCACACAATGGGGGACACACTTGTCAACATTCCCCTTCCCTTCAGTGTTGAAACATCAGTTTTCAATAAAACTACCCTAAGAGATCTCATAACAGATCCTGCGAAGGTGGGGGGGCAATAAAAACGTAGGGTGCCGTGCCCCCCCTCACCGTGTCTTTCCATGTGCTCCTTGCTGTCACCTCTTTCAATACCATAATTACTGTATGTCTGTGTGGTGCCCCCCCTTGTGGTCGGTAATAAAAAGTGCCCCAAGTCTGTTCCCCTAAGTTCCTTCTGTTACCCCTATGCTTTTGGGGAGCACTCCCACCACCACCCCCCATGAAGAGGGGGGGGGGCAAAAGAAATTATGGGTACCGCACCCGAAGCCAAACCACATCATTCTGTGCCTTCTGGCACCCTCTTTTATAATGCACCCCCTACACCCCTATTTTACTCTGTTCCCCAAAATTCCCCCCCCCCCCCACTCTGTAATTGGGGGGTGTCGGTCATAAAATGTTTGGGGGTCACTACCATGGTGCCCATCCTATCTGGTCATCCCCCTCTGTTTGCTGAAGGGATACTCTTTACTGGTTGGCCTCACTCCCCTATGCTCTGCCCCTGACCTAGGGCCCAAGACTCCACCTACTTCTATGAATCCGTTCTACTCCTCCCTTTCCTCTGTGGGCCCACCCCTCTTCACCCATGCCCCACCCCAGCTCTATGCCACCACCTATCCCTAGGCTCCTCCCCCACCTGTGCCCCCCCTTCTCTCTCCTTTCAATTCTTGCTCCACCCATTCACACTCTGACTCCTCCCCTCTACTGTACTCCCACTCAGCCTGGACCCAACCTCCCTCTCCACAGACACTCCAACCACCCTAGGCTCCTCCCCCAACTGTGCCCCACCTTCTTGCTCCACCCATTCACACTCTGACTCCTCCCCTCTACTCCCACTCAGCCTGGACCCAACCTCCCTCTCTCTGCACAGACGCTCCAACCACCCTATTATCCACCATTCAGGCCTCTCTCCTCACACACCAAGCACTCTTTCCATCCACCAATCACCATCCAGGTCCATCTTCACCTACACACCAACTAATCTTACATCCACCAATCACCAGCCTGCCTCACCTCCACACACACACACATTTTACTTACCGACTTACCTCTGCTTCACCGCCATCTGGTGCCGAACACGGGATTTGAACCCTGGTCGTCTGGGTGGAAGGCAGGAACTTACCCACTGGACCACATGGGCTTCCATATCTGTGTCATTTCCAATCGTCCCTATATCATGGCTATGGTGTATGATGTACACCAGGGGCCTATATGTAGCTTATAGACGCTCCTGAACCCTTGAGTACCAGCAAGGAGCAATAGCTCAGTGGCAGTGTCATCTGCCTCTGGTGCTGCAAGCTCCCCAGGACAAGGGTTCGAATCCCGCCACGGCTGGCAAAAATTAATATATATTTTTTTTTCCCCATTAGCTAATATTTCGATTTTATAAAAACCAGGAGCAATTTCAGACACTATTTATTGCACAACTGCCTGAAAATGACAAATATTTTCTCTCCTGACTCCCATGCAGCCCTCTTCTTCACTAGTAGGTGAAATATGGGTAAAACATTATCTTCAGTTATCAATCTATTCATTTTTTGTCTTTGAATTTGCCATTTTGTAGCGTGAATGTGGCCTAGGGGGCATAAGTGAGGAGAAGTAAGCCTCCCACAGATAGTGAAATAGGTTGAGTGGTAGGAATTTTTCATTTTTGTGTGAGCAGAGCTGTTAAATCAGGGGGATAGGGCCTGTGCTGCAGGCTAGGCATATTGGCCTAGTGTTAACTCTCACTCACGAAATGATGGGTAATGTTTGGAGCTGGTAAAACTCCCTTTATTAGGTGCAATCAGAAGACAGACATGTTGAAGTTTTCAAGAGGCAGAAAAGGGTAAAGTCCGGCGTGTGCTTCATTGGGCCTGCATCATGCCTGTTGCAGCAGCTGGCCTGGCCTGGCCTGGTCTGGCCTGGCCCGGTCTGGCCCGGCCTGGCCTGGCCTGGCCTGGCCCGGCCAGGCCCGGCCTGGCCCAGGGTCTTTAAACAACCCCACGCTAAGTCTTTAGCTAGCAAACAAGGCCCACGAACGCCCACGAACGCCCATGTTCTGTATAGAGGAAGACTGCAGACAATTTGGCACCCTGCTAAATGAGGGTGGTGTCCCATGAGCGGCCTTCGAGTGGGAAAAGCTTTATCGTAAGACAAGTTGTCAAGCTTAGAATTCTGCTGAAAACCATATGTTGGAGGCCATATCATGGTGGAAGCCTGTGAATGTCTCAGGCCAAAGTGAGCATGGGAGGACATTATTTGCATAGGACAGCCCCCTTCTAAGTCACATCTTCATGCTGCAGTTGCCATGTAGCGTTACTAGAGGGCAGCAGTATGACCATAATAGAAGAGAGAAGTGTTAAATCTGTTTGCTGACGTACCGCTTGTCCATGTTGGTCTTTGCCGGGCCTGTGGAGCGGAGGACTACAATAAGCGAGTGAATGTGTAATGAGGAACGATTATCCAGCATTTGTGAGGAAGGGAGGGCACTTGGAGGAAAAACGGAAAGATGACAGAGTCAAAGCATAGATGTTTGCTGAGTGATTGGGTGAGTGTGTCATCTGTCTCTTTGAAAGGACACGTGAGAGAGGAACAGGAGCCCACGGCCTTCAGATGGGAGAAGAGGCATAGAAGAGCATTTTCCCCAAAATAAAAACCTTTACTTCATCTCAAAGCTTCCAACTTTGCAGGTTGTAAGATTTGCCTTGTTTGCTGCATAAATAGGCAGAACTAGTGAGGCTCCTCCCAGAATATAAGTAGCACACTCTTTGGGAGTATCCTTAGGCCAGGCATGTCAGGCACGTAATTGGGGATACAAGGCCAAGAAAAACTTTAGGAAGCTTGCTCTAATCATCTGCAGGATAGAAAGACACTGGAGAGAAACTAGAGAGGGAACCAGGCTGCACCAAAAAAGGGCCAGGGTGGAACATTACACCCTAGCAGGAATATCTGATCCCCATACCTCTGCGCCTGGGACACAATTTGTGACCTCTCAATACCCCCATCTCATTGCCACTCAAATGTTCCCTCTTAGTATCCCACCTTCCGAAGGGCACCAACAAATTTTCTAGCATTTGAACGACCATAAACACCCTTCCTTTTGGCCCTCCACTTGTAAATCTCCCAGTAACCCAGGTGCTTTTGCCACTGTCCAGCCTCCAGTGACCAGTCGGATGCACATTGCTCGGCACCCCATCCACTTATCACTCCGTGCAGCCCCTCTCAGCACACTCAAACTACCCTTCTTTAAATCCGATATACATGATCTGCCTCACTGTAAGCTGTGACCTTCCCTCTGTGGATTATATACCCCATCCAAGGAGGACAAATCACTTGTCGAGCACCCCAAACTCTCTGCAGATGCTGCCAATTCATGGACTACTGCCTAGTTTGCATGCCATGATTATTCTCCACGCCACATCCAACCAATTGCCGCATGTGCCGTCACCCTGACTCATTCATCTATCTCTTCCCCAAACCAGCCCCATTATTTACCAACTTTTAATGTTCTCGGCTGTCATAGCGGGCATCTTGAAAAGCCCAGAGCCCCTTTCACTACTGTCAGTTACATCAGACCTTTTGACTTCACCCCTGTACACCCCCAGAGGACAGTACCCACACAATGGGGGACACACTTGTCAACATTCCCCTTCCCTTCAGTGTTGAAACATCAGTTTTCAATAAAACTACCCTAAGAGATCTCATAACAGATCCTGCGAAGGTGGGGGGGCAATAAAAACGTAGGGTGCCGTGCCCCCCCTCACCGTGTCTTTCCATGTGCTCCTTGCTGTCACCTCTTTCAATACCATAATTACTGTATGTCTGTGTGGTGCCCCCCCTTGTGGTCGGTAATAAAAAGTGCCCCAAGTCTGTTCCCCTAAGTTCCTTCTGTTACCCCTATGCTTTTGGGGAGCACTCCCACCACCACCCCCCATGAAGAGGGGGGGGGGCAAAAGAAATTATGGGTACCGCACCCGAAGCCAAACCACATCATTCTGTGCCTTCTGGCACCCTCTTTTATAATGCACCCCCTACACCCCTATTTTACTCTGTTCCCCAAAATTCCCCCCCCCCCCCACTCTGTAATTGGGGGGTGTCGGTCATAAAATGTTTGGGGGTCACTACCATGGTGCCCATCCTATCTGGTCATCCCCCTCTGTTTGCTGAAGGGATACTCTTTACTGGTTGGCCTCACTCCCCTATGCTCTGCCCCTGACCTAGGGCCCAAGACTCCACCTACTTCTATGAATCCGTTCTACTCCTCCCTTTCCTCTGTGGGCCCACCCCTCTTCACCCATGCCCCACCCCAGCTCTATGCCACCACCTATCCCTAGGCTCCTCCCCCACCTGTGCCCCCCCTTCTCTCTCCTTTCAATTCTTGCTCCACCCATTCACACTCTGACTCCTCCCCTCTACTGTACTCCCACTCAGCCTGGACCCAACCTCCCTCTCCACAGACACTCCAACCACCCTAGGCTCCTCCCCCAACTGTGCCCCACCTTCTTGCTCCACCCATTCACACTCTGACTCCTCCCCTCTACTCCCACTCAGCCTGGACCCAACCTCCCTCTCTCTGCACAGACGCTCCAACCACCCTATTATCCACCATTCAGGCCTCTCTCCTCACACACCAAGCACTCTTTCCATCCACCAATCACCATCCAGGTCCATCTTCACCTACACACCAACTAATCTTACATCCACCAATCACCAGCCTGCCTCACCTCCACACACACACACATTTTACTTACCGACTTACCTCTGCTTCACCGCCATCTGGTGCCGAACACGGGATTTGAACCCTGGTCGTCTGGGTGGAAGGCAGGAACTTACCCACTGGACCACATGGGCTTCCATATCTGTGTCATTTCCAATCGTCCCTATATCATGGCTATGGTGTATGATGTACACCAGGGGCCTATATGTAGCTTATAGACGCTCCTGAACCCTTGAGTACCAGCAAGGAGCAATAGCTCAGTGGCAGTGTCATCTGCCTCTGGTGCTGCAAGCTCCCCAGGACAAGGGTTCGAATCCCGCCACGGCTGGCAAAAATTAATATATATTTTTTTTTCCCCATTAGCTAATATTTCGATTTTATAAAAACCAGGAGCAATTTCAGACACTATTTATTGCACAACTGCCTGAAAATGACAAATATTTTCTCTCCTGACTCCCATGCAGCCCTCTTCTTCACTAGTAGGTGAAATATGGGTAAAACATTATCTTCAGTTATCAATCTATTCATTTTTTGTCTTTGAATTTGCCATTTTGTAGCGTGAATGTGGCCTAGGGGGCATAAGTGAGGAGAAGTAAGCCTCCCACAGATAGTGAAATAGGTTGAGTGGTAGGAATTTTTCATTTTTGTGTGAGCAGAGCTGTTAAATCAGGGGGATAGGGCCTGTGCTGCAGGCTAGGCATATTGGCCTAGTGTTAACTCTCACTCACGAAATGATGGGTAATGTTTGGAGCTGGTAAAACTCCCTTTATTAGGTGCAATCAGAAGACAGACATGTTGAAGTTTTCAAGAGGCAGAAAAGGGTAAAGTCCGGCGTGTGCTTCATTGGGCCTGCATCATGCCTGTTGCAGCAGCTGGCCTGGCCTGGCCTGGTCTGGCCTGGCCCGGTCTGGCCCGGCCTGGCCTGGCCTGGCCTGGCCCGGCCAGGCCCGGCCTGGCCCAGGGTCTTTAAACAACCCCACGCTAAGTCTTTAGCTAGCAAACAAGGCCCACGAACGCCCACGAACGCCCATGTTCTGTATAGAGGAAGACTGCAGACAATTTGGCACCCTGCTAAATGAGGGTGGTGTCCCATGAGCGGCCTTCGAGTGGGAAAAGCTTTATCGTAAGACAAGTTGTCAAGCTTAGAATTCTGCTGAAAACCATATGTTGGAGGCCATATCATGGTGGAAGCCTGTGAATGTCTCAGGCCAAAGTGAGCATGGGAGGACATTATTTGCATAGGACAGCCCCCTTCTAAGTCACATCTTCATGCTGCAGTTGCCATGTAGCGTTACTAGAGGGCAGCAGTATGACCATAATAGAAGAGAGAAGTGTTAAATCTGTTTGCTGACGTACCGCTTGTCCATGTTGGTCTTTGCCGGGCCTGTGGAGCGGAGGACTACAATAAGCGAGTGAATGTGTAATGAGGAACGATTATCCAGCATTTGTGAGGAAGGGAGGGCACTTGGAGGAAAAACGGAAAGATGACAGAGTCAAAGCATAGATGTTTGCTGAGTGATTGGGTGAGTGTGTCATCTGTCTCTTTGAAAGGACACGTGAGAGAGGAACAGGAGCCCACGGCCTTCAGATGGGAGAAGAGGCATAGAAGAGCATTTTCCCCAAAATAAAAACCTTTACTTCATCTCAAAGCTTCCAACTTTGCAGGTTGTAAGATTTGCCTTGTTTGCTGCATAAATAGGCAGAACTAGTGAGGCTCCTCCCAGAATATAAGTAGCACACTCTTTGGGAGTATCCTTAGGCCAGGCATGTCAGGCACGTAATTGGGGATACAAGGCCAAGAAAAACTTTAGGAAGCTTGCTCTAATCATCTGCAGGATAGAAAGACACTGGAGAGAAACTAGAGAGGGAACCAGGCTGCACCAAAAAAGGGCCAGGGTGGAACATTACACCCTAGCAGGAATATCTGATCCCCATACCTCTGCGCCTGGGACACAATTTGTGACCTCTCAATACCCCCATCTCATTGCCACTCAAATGTTCCCTCTTAGTATCCCACCTTCCGAAGGGCACCAACAAATTTTCTAGCATTTGAACGACCATAAACACCCTTCCTTTTGGCCCTCCACTTGTAAATCTCCCAGTAACCCAGGTGCTTTTGCCACTGTCCAGCCTCCAGTGACCAGTCGGATGCACATTGCTCGGCACCCCATCCACTTATCACTCCGTGCAGCCCCTCTCAGCACACTCAAACTACCCTTCTTTAAATCCGATATACATGATCTGCCTCACTGTAAGCTGTGACCTTCCCTCTGTGGATTATATACCCCATCCAAGGAGGACAAATCACTTGTCGAGCACCCCAAACTCTCTGCAGATGCTGCCAATTCATGGACTACTGCCTAGTTTGCATGCCATGATTATTCTCCACGCCACATCCAACCAATTGCCGCATGTGCCGTCACCCTGACTCATTCATCTATCTCTTCCCCAAACCAGCCCCATTATTTACCAACTTTTAATGTTCTCGGCTGTCATAGCGGGCATCTTGAAAAGCCCAGAGCCCCTTTCACTACTGTCAGTTACATCAGACCTTTTGACTTCACCCCTGTACACCCCCAGAGGACAGTACCCACACAATGGGGGACACACTTGTCAACATTCCCCTTCCCTTCAGTGTTGAAACATCAGTTTTCAATAAAACTACCCTAAGAGATCTCATAACAGATCCTGCGAAGGTGGGGGGGCAATAAAAACGTAGGGTGCCGTGCCCCCCCTCACCGTGTCTTTCCATGTGCTCCTTGCTGTCACCTCTTTCAATACCATAATTACTGTATGTCTGTGTGGTGCCCCCCCTTGTGGTCGGTAATAAAAAGTGCCCCAAGTCTGTTCCCCTAAGTTCCTTCTGTTACCCCTATGCTTTTGGGGAGCACTCCCACCACCACCCCCCATGAAGAGGGGGGGGGGGCAAAAGAAATTATGGGTACCTCACCCGAAGCCAAACCACATCATTCTGTGCCTTCTGGCACCCTCTTTTATAATGCACCCCCTACACCCCTATTTTACTCTGTTCCCCAAAATTCCCCCCCCCCCCCACTCTGTAATTGGGGGGTGTCGGTCATAAAATGTTTGGGGGTCACTACCATGGTGCCCATCCTATCTGGTCATCCCCCTCTGTTTGCTGAAGGGATACTCTTTACTGGTTGGCCTCACTCCCCTATGCTCTGCCCCTGACCTAGGGCCCAAGACTCCACCTACTTCTATGAATCCGTTCTACTCCTCCCTTTCCTCTGTGGGCCCACCCCTCTTCACCCATGCCCCACCCCAGCTCTATGCCACCACCTATCCCTAGGCTCCTCCCCCACCTGTGCCCCCCCTTCTCTCTCCTTTCAATTCTTGCTCCACCCATTCACACTCTGACTCCTCCCCTCTACTGTAGTCCCACTCAGCCTGGACCCAACCTCCCTCTCCACAGACACTCCAACCACCCTAGGCTCCTCCCCCAACTGTGCCCCACCTTCTCGCTCCACCCATTCACACTCTGACTCCTCCCCTCTACTCCCACTCAGCCTGGACCCAACCTCCCTCTCTCTGCACAGACGCTCCAACCACCCTATTATCCACCATTCAGGCCTCTCTCCTCACACACCAAGCACTCTTTCCATCCACCAATCACCATCCAGGTCCATCTTCACCTACACACCAACTAATCTTACATCCACCAATCACCAGCCTGCCTCACCTCCACACACACACACATTTTACTTACCGACTTACCTCTGCTTCACCGCCATCAGTCATCTGGTGCCGAACCCGGGATTTGAACCCTGGTCGTCTGGGTGGAAGGCAGGAACTTACCCACTGGACCACATGGGCTTCCATATCTGTGTCATTTCCAATCGTCCCTATATCATGGCTATGGTGTATGATGTAGACCAGGGGCCTATATGTAGCTTATAGACGCTCCTGAACCCTTGAGTACCAGCAAGGAGCAATAGCTCAGTGGCAGTGTCATCTGCCTCTGGTGTTGCAAGCTCCCCAGGACAAGGGTTCGAATCCCGCCACGGCTGGCAAAAATTTATCTTTTTTTTTTTTTCCCCATTAACTAATATTTCGATTTTATAAAAACCAGGAGCAATTTCAGACACTATTTATTGCACAACTGCCTGAAAATGACAAATATTTTCTCTCCTGACTCCCATGCAGCCCTCTTCTTCACTAGTAGGTGAAATATGGGTAAAACATTATCTTCAGTTATCAATCTATTCATTTTTTGTCTTTGAATTTGCCATTTTGTAGCGTGAATGTGGCCTAGGGGGCATAAGTGAGGAGAAGTAAGCCTCCCACAGATAGTGAAATAGGTTGAGTGGTAGGAATTTTTCATTTTTGTGTGAGCAGAGCTGTTAAATCAGGGGGATAGGGCCTGTGCTGCAGGCTAGGCATATTGGCCTAGTGTTAACTCTCACTCACGAAATGATGGGTAATGTTTGGAGCTGGTAAAACTCCCTTTATTAGGTGCAATCAGAAGACAGACATGTTGAAGTTTTCAAGAGGCAGAAAAGGGTAAAGTCCGGCGTGTGCTTCATTGGGCCTGCATCATGCCTGTTGCAGCAGCTGGCCTGGCCTGGCCTGGTCTGGCTTGGCCCGGTCTGGCCCGGCTGGCCTGGCCTGGCCTGGCCTGGCCTGGCCTGGCCTGGCCCGGCCAGGCCCGGCCTGGCCCGGCCTGGCCCAGGGTCTTTAAACAACCCCACGCTAAGTCTTTAGCTAGCAAACAAGGCCCACGAACGCCCACGAACGCCCATGTTCTGTATAGAGGAAGACTGCAGACAATTTGGCACCCTGCTAAATGAGGGTGGTGTCCCATGAGCGGCCTTCGAGTGGGAAAAGCTTTATCGTAAGACAAGTTGTCAAGCTTAGAATTCTGCTGAAAACCATATGTTGGAGGCCATATCATGGTGGAAGCCTGTGAATGTCTCAGGCCAAAGTGAGCATGGGAGGACATTATTTGCATAGGACAGCCCCCTTCTAAGTCACATCTTCATGCTGCAGTTGCCATGTAGCGTTACTAGAGGGCAGCAGTATGACCATAATAGAAGAGAGAAGTGTTAAATCTGTTTGCTGACGTACCGCTTGTCCATGTTGGTCTTTGCCGGGCCTGTGGAGCGGAGGACTACAATAAGCGAGTGAATGTGTAATGAGGAACGATTATCCAGCATTTGTGAGGAAGGGAGGGCACTTGGAGGAAAAACGGAAAGATGACAGAGTCAAAGCATAGATGTTTGCTGAGTGATTGGGTGAGTGTGTCATCTGTCTCTTTGAAAGGACACGTGAGAGAGGAACAGGAGCCCACGGCCTTCAGATGGGAGAAGAGGCATAGAAGAGCATTTTCCCCAAAATAAAAACCTTTACTTCATCTCAAAGCTTCCAACTTTGCAGGTTGTAAGATTTGCCTTGTTTGCTGCATAAATAGGCAGAACTAGTGAGGCTCCTCCCAGAATATAAGTAGCACACTCTTTGGGAGTATCCTTAGGCCAGGCATGTCAGGCACGTAATTGGGGATACAAGGCCAAGAAAAACTTTAGGAAGCTTGCTCTAATCATCTGCAGGATAGAAAGACACTGGAGAGAAACTAGAGAGGGAACCAGGCTGCACCAAAAAAGGGCCAGGGTGGAACATTACACCCTAGCAGGAATATCTGATCCCCATACCTCTGCGCCTGGGACACAATTTGTGACCTCTCAATACCCCCATCTCATTGCCACTCAAATGTTCCCTCTTAGTATCCCACCTTCCGAAGGGCACCAACAAATTTTCTAGCATTTGAACGACCATAAACACCCTTCCTTTTGGCCCTCCACTTGTAAATCTCCCAGTAACCCAGGTGCTTTTGCCACTGTCCAGCCTCCAGTGACCAGTCGGATGCACATTGCTCGGCACCCCATCCACTTATCACTCCGTGCAGCCCCTCTCAGCACACTCAAACTACCCTTCTTTAAATCCGATATACATGATCTGCCTCACTGTAAGCTGTGACCTTCCCTCTGTGGATTATATACCCCATCCAAGGAGGACAAATCACTTGTCGAGCACCCCAAACTCTCTGCAGATGCTGCCAATTCATGGACTACTGCCTAGTTTGCATGCCATGATTATTCTCCACGCCACATCCAACCAATTGCCGCATGTGCCGTCACCCTGACTCATTCATCTATCTCTTCCCCAAACCAGCCCCATTATTTACCAACTTTTAATGTTCTCGGCTGTCATAGCGGGCATCTTGAAAAGCCCAGAGCCCCTTTCACTACTGTCAGTTACATCAGACCTTTTGACTTCACCCCTGTACACCCCCAGAGGACAGTACCCACACAATGGGGGACACACTTGTCAACATTCCCCTTCCCTTCAGTGTTGAAACATCAGTTTTCAATAAAACTACCCTAAGAGATCTCATAACAGATCCTGCGAAGGTGGGGGGGCAATAAAAACGTAGGGTGCCGTGCCCCCCCTCACCGTGTCTTTCCATGTGCTCCTTGCTGTCACCTCTTTCAATACCATAATTACTGTATGTCTGTGTGGTGCCCCCCCTTGTGGTCGGTAATAAAAAGTGCCCCAAGTCTGTTCCCCTAAGTTCCTTCTGTTACCCCTATGCTTTTGGGGAGCACTCCCACCACCACCCCCCATGAAGAGGGGGGGGGGCAAAAGAAATTATGGGTACCGCACCCGAAGCCAAACCACATCATTCTGTGCCTTCTGGCACCCTCTTTTATAATGCACCCCCTACACCCCTATTTTACTCTGTTCCCCAAAATTCCCCCCCCCCCCACTCTGTAATTGGGGGGTGTCGGTCATAAAATGTTTGGGGGTCACTACCATGGTGCCCATCCTATCTGGTCATCCCCCTCTGTTTGCTGAAGGGATACTCTTTACTGGTTGGCCTCACTCCCCTATGCTCTGCCCCTGACCTAGGGCCCAAGACTCCACCTACTTCTATGAATCCGTTCTACTCCTCCCTTTCCTCTGTGGGCCCACCCCTCTTCACCCATGCCCCACCCCAGCTCTATGCCACCACCTATCCCTAGGCTCCTCCCCCACCTGTGCCCCCCCTTCTCTCTCCTTTCAATTCTTGCTCCACCCATTCACACTCTGACTCCTCCCCTCTACTGTACTCCCACTCAGCCTGGACCCAACCTCCCTCTCCACAGACACTCCAACCACCCTAGGCTCCTCCCCCAACTGTGCCCCACCTTCTCGCTCCACCCATTCACACTCTGACTCCTCCCCTCTACTCCCACTCAGCCTGGACCCAACCTCCCTCTCTCTGCACAGACGCTCCAACCACCCTATTATCCACCATTCAGGCCTCTCTCCTCACACACCAAGCACTCTTTCCATCCACCAATCACCATCCAGGTCCATCTTCACCTACACACCAACTAATCTTACATCCACCAATCACCAGCCTGCCTCACCTCCACACACACACACATTTTACTTACCGACTTACCTCTGCTTCACCGCCATCAGTCATCTGGTGCCGAACCCGGGATTTGAACCCTGGTCGTCTGGGTGGAAGGCAGGAACTTACCCACTGGACCACATGGGCTTCCATATCTGTGTCATTTCCAATCGTCCCTATATCATGGCTATGGTGTATGATGTAGACCAGGGGCCTATATGTAGCTTATAGACGCTCCTGAACCCTTGAGTACCAGCAAGGAGCAATAGCTCAGTGGCAGTGTCATCTGCCTCTGGTGTTGCAAGCTCCCCAGGACAAGGGTTCGAATCCCGCCACGGCTGGCAAAAATTAATATATATTTTTTTTTCCCCATTAACTAATATTTCGATTTTATAAAAACCAGGAGCAATTTCAGACACTATTTATTGCACAACTGCCTGAAAATGACAAATATTTTCTCTCCTGACTCCCATGCAGCCCTCTTCTTCACTAGTAGGTGAAATATGGGTAAAACATTATCTTCAGTTATCAATCTATTCATTTTTTGTCTTTGAATTTGCCATTTTGTAGCGTGAATGTGGCCTAGGGGGCATAAGTGAGGAGAAGTAAGCCTCCCACAGATAGTGAAATAGGTTGAGTGGTAGGAATTTTTCATTTTTGTGTGAGCAGAGCTGTTAAATCAGGGGGATAGGGCCTGTGCTGCAGGCTAGGCATATTGGCCTAGTGTTAACTCTCACTCACGAAATGATGGGTAATGTTTGGAGCTGGTAAAACTCCCTTTATTAGGTGCAATCAGAAGACAGACATGTTGAAGTTTTCAAGAGGCAGAAAAGGGTAAAGTCCGGCGTGTGCTTCATTGGGCCTGCATCATGCCTGTTGCAGCAGCTGGCCTGGCCTGGCCTGGTCTGGCCTGGCCCGGTCTGGCCCGGCTGGCCTGGCCTGGCCTGGCCTGGCCTGGCCTGGCCCGGCCAGTCCCGGCCTGGCCCAGGGTCTTTAAACAACCCCACGCTAAGTCTTTAGCTAGCAAACAAGGCCCACGAACGCCCACGAACGCCCATGTTCTGTATAGAGGAAGACTGCAGACAATTTGGCACCCTGCTAAATGAGGGTGGTGTCCCATGAGCGGCCTTCGAGTGGGAAAAGCTTTATCGTAAGACAAGTTGTCAAGCTTAGAATTCTGCTGAAAACCATATGTTGGAGGCCATATCATGGTGGAAGCCTGTGAATGTCTCAGGCCAAAGTGAGCATGGGAGGACATTATTTGCATAGGACAGCCCCCTTCTAAGTCACATCTTCATGCTGCAGTTGCCATGTAGCGTTACTAGAGGGCAGCAGTATGACCATAATAGAAGAGAGAAGTGTTAAATCTGTTTGCTGACGTACCGCTTGTCCATGTTGGTCTTTGCCGGGCCTGTGGAGCGGAGGACTACAATAAGCGAGTGAATGTGTAATGAGGAACGATTATCCAGCATTTGTGAGGAAGGGAGGGCACTTGGAGGAAAAACGGAAAGATGACAGAGTCAAAGCATAGATGTTTGCTGAGTGATTGGGTGAGTGTGTCATCTGTCTCTTTGAAAGGACACGTGAGAGAGGAACAGGAGCCCACGGCCTTCAGATGGGAGAAGAGGCATAGAAGAGCATTTTCCCCAAAATAAAAACCTTTACTTCATCTCAAAGCTTCCAACTTTGCAGGTTGTAAGATTTGCCTTGTTTGCTGCATAAATAGGCAGAACTAGTGAGGCTCCTCCCAGAATATAAGTAGCACACTCTTTGGGAGTATCCTTAGGCCAGGCATGTCAGGCACGTAATTGGGGATACAAGGCCAAGAAAAACTTTAGGAAGCTTGCTCTAATCATCTGCAGGATAGAAAGACACTGGAGAGAAACTAGAGAGGGAACCAGGCTGCACCAAAAAAGGGCCAGGGTGGAACATTACACCCTAGCAGGAATATCTGATCCCCATACCTCTGCGCCTGGGACACAATTTGTGACCTCTCAATACCCCCATCTCATTGCCACTCAAATGTTCCCTCTTAGTATCCCACCTTCCGAAGGGCACCAACAAATTTTCTAGCATTTGAACGACCATAAACACCCTTCCTTTTGGCCCTCCACTTGTAAATCTCCCAGTAACCCAGGTGCTTTTGCCACTGTCCAGCCTCCAGTGACCAGTCGGATGCACATTGCTCGGCACCCCATCCACTTATCACTCCGTGCAGCCCCTCTCAGCACACTCAAACTACCCTTCTTTAAATCCGATATACATGATCTGCCTCACTGTAAGCTGTGACCTTCCCTCTGTGGATTATATACCCCATCCAAGGAGGACAAATCACTTGTCGAGCACCCCAAACTCTCTGCAGATGCTGCCAATTCATGGACTACTGCCTAGTTTGCATGCCATGATTATTCTCCACGCCACATCCAACCAATTGCCGCATGTGCCGTCACCCTGACTCATTCATCTATCTCTTCCCCAAACCAGCCCCATTATTTACCAACTTTTAATGTTCTCGGCTGTCATAGCGGGCATCTTGAAAAGCCCAGAGCCCCTTTCACTACTGTCAGTTACATCAGACCTTTTGACTTCACCCCTGTACACCCCCAGAGGACAGTACCCACACAATGGGGGACACACTTGTCAACATTCCCCTTCCCTTCAGTGTTGAAACATCAGTTTTCAATAAAACTACCCTAAGAGATCTCATAACAGATCCTGCGAAGGTGGGGGGGCAATAAAAACGTAGGGTGCCGTGCCCCCCCTCACCGTGTCTTTCCATGTGCTCCTTGCTGTCACCTCTTTCAATACCATAATTACTGTATGTCTGTGTGGTGCCCCCCCTTGTGGTCGGTAATAAAAAGTGCCCCAAGTCTGTTCCCCTAAGTTCCTTCTGTTACCCCTATGCTTTTGGGGAGCACTCCCACCACCACCCCCCATGAAGAGGGGGGGGGGCAAAAGAAATTATGGGTACCTCACCCGAAGCCAAACCACATCATTCTGTGCCTTCTGGCACCCTCTTTTATAATGCACCCCCTACACCCCTATTTTACTCTGTTCCCCAAAATTCCCCCCCCCACCACTCTGTAATTGGGGGGTGTCGGTCATAAAATGTTTGGGGGTCACTACCATGGTGCCCATCCTATCTGGTCATCCCCCTCTGTTTGCTGAAGGGATACTCTTTACTGGTTGGCCTCACTCCCCTATGCTCTGCCCCTGACCTAGGGCCCAAGACTCCACCTACTTCTATGAATCCGTTCTACTCCTCCCTTTCCTCTGTGGGCCCACCCCTCTTCACCCATGCCCCACCCCAGCTCTATGCCACCACCTATCCCTAGGCTCCTCCCCCACCTGTGCCCCCCCTTCTCTCTCCTTTCAATTCTTGCTCCACCCATTCACACTCTGACTCCTCCCCTCTACTGTACTCCCACTCAGCCTGGACCCAACCTCCCTCTCCACAGACACTCCAACCACCCTAGGCTCCTCCCCCAACTGTGCCCCACCTTCTCGCTCCACCCATTCACACTCTGACTCCTCCCCTCTACTCCCACTCAGCCTGGACCCAACCTCCCTCTCTCTGCACAGACGCTCCAACCACCCTATTATCCACCATTCAGGCCTCTCTCCTCACACACCAAGCACTCTTTCCATCCACCAATCACCATCCAGGTCCATCTTCACCTACACACCAACTAATCTTACATCCACCAATCACCAGCCTGCCTCACCTCCACACACACACACATTTTACTTACCGACTTACCTCTGCTTCACCGCCATCAGTCATCTGGTGCCGAACCCGGGATTTGAACCCTGGTCGTCTGGGTGGAAGGCAGGAACTTACCCACTGGACCACATGGGCTTCCATATCTGTGTCATTTCCAATCGTCCCTATATCATGGCTATGGTGTATGATGTAGACCAGGGGCCTATATGTAGCTTATAGACGCTCCTGAACCCTTGAGTACCAGCAAGGAGCAATAGCTCAGTGGCAGTGTCATCTGCCTCTGGTGTTGCAAGCTCCCCAGGACAAGGGTTCGAATCCCGCCACGGCTGGCAAAAATTAATATATATTTTTTTTTCCCCATTAACTAATATTTCGATTTTATAAAAACCAGGAGCAATTTCAGACACTATTTATTGCACAACTGCCTGAAAATGACAAATATTTTCTCTCCTGACTCCCATGCAGCCCTCTTCTTCACTAGTAGGTGAAATATGGGTAAAACATTATCTTCAGTTATCAATCTATTCATTTTTTGTCTTTGAATTTGCCATTTTGTAGCGTGAATGTGGCCTAGGGGGCATAAGTGAGGAGAAGTAAGCCTCCCACAGATAGTGAAATAGGTTGAGTGGTAGGAATTTTTCATTTTTGTGTGAGCAGAGCTGTTAAATCAGGGGGATAGGGCCTGTGCTGCAGGCTAGGCATATTGGCCTAGTGTTAACTCTCACTCACGAAATGATGGGTAATGTTTGGAGCTGGTAAAACTCCCTTTATTAGGTGCAATCAGAAGACAGACATGTTGAAGTTTTCAAGAGGCAGAAAAGGGTAAAGTCCGGCGTGTGCTTCATTGGGCCTGCATCATGCCTGTTGCAGCAGCTGGCCTGGCCTGGCCTGGTCTGGCCTGGCCCGGTCTGGCCCGGCTGGCCTGGCCTGGCCTGGCCTGGCCTGGCCTGGCCCGGCCAGGCCCGGCCTGGCCCAGGGTCTTTAAACAACCCCACGCTAAGTCTTTAGCTAGCAAACAAGGCCCACGAACGCCCACGAACGCCCATGTTCTGTATAGAGGAAGACTGCAGACAATTTGGCACCCTGCTAAATGAGGGTGGTGTCCCATGAGCGGCCTTCGAGTGGGAAAAGCTTTATCGTAAGACAAGTTGTCAAGCTTAGAATTCTGCTGAAAACCATATGTTGGAGGCCATATCATGGTGGAAGCCTGTGAATGTCTCAGGCCAAAGTGAGCATGGGAGGACATTATTTGCATAGGACAGCCCCCTTCTAAGTCACATCTTCATGCTGCAGTTGCCATGTAGCGTTACTAGAGGGCAGCAGTATGACCATAATAGAAGAGAGAAGTGTTAAATCTGTTTGCTGACGTACCGCTTGTCCATGTTGGTCTTTGCCGGGCCTGTGGAGCGGAGGACTACAATAAGCGAGTGAATGTGTAATGAGGAACGATTATCCAGCATTTGTGAGGAAGGGAGGGCACTTGGAGGAAAAACGGAAAGATGACAGAGTCAAAGCATAGATGTTTGCTGAGTGATTGGGTGAGTGTGTCATCTGTCTCTTTGAAAGGACACGTGAGAGAGGAACAGGAGCCCACGGCCTTCAGATGGGAGAAGAGGCATAGAAGAGCATTTTCCCCAAAATAAAAACCTTTACTTCATCTCAAAGCTTCCAACTTTGCAGGTTGTAAGATTTGCCTTGTTTGCTGCATAAATAGGCAGAACTAGTGAGGCTCCTCCCAGAATATAAGTAGCACACTCTTTGGGAGTATCCTTAGGCCAGGCATGTCAGGCACGTAATTGGGGATACAAGGCCAAGAAAAACTTTAGGAAGCTTGCTCTAATCATCTGCAGGATAGAAAGACACTGGAGAGAAACTAGAGAGGGAACCAGGCTGCACCAAAAAAGGGCCAGGGTGGAACATTACACCCTAGCAGGAATATCTGATCCCCATACCTCTGCGCCTGGGACACAATTTGTGACCTCTCAATACCCCCATCTCATTGCCACTCAAATGTTCCCTCTTAGTATCCCACCTTCCGAAGGGCACCAACAAATTTTCTAGCATTTGAACGACCATAAACACCCTTCCTTTTGGCCCTCCACTTGTAAATCTCCCAGTAACCCAGGTGCTTTTGCCACTGTCCAGCCTCCAGTGACCAGTCGGATGCACATTGCTCGGCACCCCATCCACTTATCACTCCGTGCAGCCCCTCTCAGCACACTCAAACTACCCTTCTTTAAATCCGATATACATGATCTGCCTCACTGTAAGCTGTGACCTTCCCTCTGTGGATTATATACCCCATCCAAGGAGGACAAATCACTTGTCGAGCACCCCAAACTCTCTGCAGATGCTGCCAATTCATGGACTACTGCCTAGTTTGCATGCCATGATTATTCTCCACGCCACATCCAACCAATTGCCGCATGTGCCGTCACCCTGACTCATTCATCTATCTCTTCCCCAAACCAGCCCCATTATTTACCAACTTTTAATGTTCTCGGCTGTCATAGCGGGCATCTTGAAAAGCCCAGAGCCCCTTTCACTACTGTCAGTTACATCAGACCTTTTGACTTCACCCCTGTACACCCCCAGAGGACAGTACCCACACAATGGGGGACACACTTGTCAACATTCCCCTTCCCTTCAGTGTTGAAACATCAGTTTTCAATAAAACTACCCTAAGAGATCTCATAACAGATCCTGCGAAGGTGGGGGGGCAATAAAAACGTAGGGTGCCGTGCCCCCCCTCACCGTGTCTTTCCATGTGCTCCTTGCTGTCACCTCTTTCAATACCATAATTACTGTATGTCTGTGTGGTGCCCCCCCTTGTGGTCGGTAATAAAAAGTGCCCCAAGTCTGTTCCCCTAAGTTCCTTCTGTTACCCCTATGCTTTTGGGGAGCACTCCCACCACCACCCCCCATGAAGAGGGGGGGGGGCAAAAGAAATTATGGGTACCTCACCCGAAGCCAAACCACATCATTCTGTGCCTTCTGGCACCCTCTTTTATAATGCACCCCCTACACCCCTATTTTACTCTGTTCCCCAAAATTCCCCCCCCCCCCACTCTGTAATTGGGGGGTGTCGGTCATAAAATGTTTGGGGGTCACTACCATGGTGCCCATCCTATCTGGTCATCCCCCTCTGTTTGCTGAAGGGATACTCTTTACTGGTTGGCCTCACTCCCCTATGCTCTGCCCCTGACCTAGGGCCCAAGACTCCACCTACTTCTATGAATCCGTTCTACTCCTCCCTTTCCTCTGTGGGCCCACCCCTCTTCACCCATGCCCCACCCCAGCTCTATGCCACCACCTATCCCTAGGCTCCTCCCCCACCTGTGCCCCCCCTTCTCTCTCCTTTCAATTCTTGCTCCACCCATTCACACTCTGACTCCTCCCCTCTACTGTACTCCCACTCAGCCTGGACCCAACCTCCCTCTCCACAGACACTCCAACCACCCTAGGCTCCTCCCCCAACTGTGCCCCACCTTCTCGCTCCACCCATTCACACTCTGACTCCTCCCCTCTACTCCCACTCAGCCTGGACCCAACCTCCCTCTCTCTGCACAGACGCTCCAACCACCCTATTATCCACCATTCAGGCCTCTCTCCTCACACACCAAGCACTCTTTCCATCCACCAATCACCATCCAGGTCCATCTTCACCTACACACCAACTAATCTTACATCCACCAATCACCAGCCTGCCTCACCTCCACACACACACACATTTTACTTACCGACTTACCTCTGCTTCACCGCCATCAGTCATCTGGTGCCGAACCCGGGATTTGAACCCTGGTCGTCTGGGTGGAAGGCAGGAACTTACCCACTGGACCACATGGGCTTCCATATCTGTGTCATTTCCAATCGTCCCTATATCATGGCTATGGTGTATGATGTAGACCAGGGGCCTATATGTAGCTTATAGACGCTCCTGAACCCTTGAGTACCAGCAAGGAGCAATAGCTCAGTGGCAGTGTCATCTGCCTCTGGTGTTGCAAGCTCCCCAGGACAAGGGTTCGAATCCCGCCACGGCTGGCAAAAATTAATATATATTTTTTTTTCCCCATTAACTAATATTTCGATTTTATAAAAACCAGGAGCAATTTCAGACACTATTTATTGCACAACTGCCTGAAAATGACAAATATTTTCTCTCCTGACTCCCATGCAGCCCTCTTCTTCACTAGTAGGTGAAATATGGGTAAAACATTATCTTCAGTTATCAATCTATTCATTTTTTGTCTTTGAATTTGCCATTTTGTAGCGTGAATGTGGCCTAGGGGGCATAAGTGAGGAGAAGTAAGCCTCCCACAGATAGTGAAATAGGTTGAGTGGTAGGAATTTTTCATTTTTGTGTGAGCAGAGCTGTTAAATCAGGGGGATAGGGCCTGTGCTGCAGGCTAGGCATATTGGCCTAGTGTTAACTCTCACTCACGAAATGATGGGTAATGTTTGGAGCTGGTAAAACTCCCTTTATTAGGTGCAATCAGAAGACAGACATGTTGAAGTTTTCAAGAGGCAGAAAAGGGTAAAGTCCGGCGTGTGCTTCATTGGGCCTGCATCATGCCTGTTGCAGCAGCTGGCCTGGCCTGGCCTGGTCTGGCCTGGCCCGGTCTGGCCCGGCTGGCCTGGCCTGGCCTGGCCTGGCCTGGCCTGGCCCGGCCAGGCCCGGCCTGGCCCAGGGTCTTTAAACAACCCCACGCTAAGTCTTTAGCTAGCAAACAAGGCCCACGAACGCCCACGAACGCCCATGTTCTGTATAGAGGAAGACTGCAGACAATTTGGCACCCTGCTAAATGAGGGTGGTGTCCCATGAGCGGCCTTCGAGTGGGAAAAGCTTTATCGTAAGACAAGTTGTCAAGCTTAGAATTCTGCTGAAAACCATATGTTGGAGGCCATATCATGGTGGAAGCCTGTGAATGTCTCAGGCCAAAGTGAGCATGGGAGGACATTATTTGCATAGGACAGCCCCCTTCTAAGTCACATCTTCATGCTGCAGTTGCCATGTAGCGTTACTAGAGGGCAGCAGTATGACCATAATAGAAGAGAGAAGTGTTAAATCTGTTTGCTGACGTACCGCTTGTCCATGTTGGTCTTTGCCGGGCCTGTGGAGCGGAGGACTACAATAAGCGAGTGAATGTGTAATGAGGAACGATTATCCAGCATTTGTGAGGAAGGGAGGGCACTTGGAGGAAAAACGGAAAGATGACAGAGTCAAAGCATAGATGTTTGCTGAGTGATTGGGTGAGTGTGTCATCTGTCTCTTTGAAAGGACACGTGAGAGAGGAACAGGAGCCCACGGCCTTCAGATGGGAGAAGAGGCATAGAAGAGCATTTTCCCCAAAATAAAAACCTTTACTTCATCTCAAAGCTTCCAACTTTGCAGGTTGTAAGATTTGCCTTGTTTGCTGCATAAATAGGCAGAACTAGTGAGGCTCCTCCCAGAATATAAGTAGCACACTCTTTGGGAGTATCCTTAGGCCAGGTATGTCAGGCACGTAATTGGGGATACAAGGCCAAGAAAAACTTTAGGAAGCTTGCTCTAATCATCTGCAGGATAGAAAGACACTGGAGAGAAACTAGAGAGGGAACCAGGCTGCACCAAAAAAGGGCCAGGGTGGAACATTACACCCTAGCAGGAATATCTGATCCCCATACCTCTGCGCCTGGGACACAATTTGTGACCTCTCAATACCCCCATCTCATTGCCACTCAAATGTTCCCTCTTAGTATCCCACCTTCCGAAGGGCACCAACAAATTTTCTAGCATTTGAACGACCATAAACACCCTTCCTTTTGGCCCTCCACTTGTAAATCTCCCAGTAACCCAGGTGCTTTTGCCACTGTCCAGCCTCCAGTGACCAGTCGGATGCACATTGCTCGGCACCCCATCCACTTATCACTCCGTGCAGCCCCTCTCAGCACACTCAAACTACCCTTCTTTAAATCCGATATACATGATCTGCCTCACTGTAAGCTGTGACCTTCCCTCTGTGGATTATATACCCCATCCAAGGAGGACAAATCACTTGTCGAGCACCCCAAACTCTCTGCAGATGCTGCCAATTCATGGACTACTGCCTAGTTTGCATGCCATGATTATTCTCCACGCCACATCCAACCAATTGCCGCATGTGCCGTCACCCTGACTCATTCATCTATCTCTTCCCCAAACCAGCCCCATTATTTACCAACTTTTAATGTTCTCGGCTGTCATAGCGGGCATCTTGAAAAGCCCAGAGCCCCTTTCACTACTGTCAGTTACATCAGACCTTTTGACTTCACCCCTGTACACCCCCAGAGGACAGTACCCACACAATGGGGGACACACTTGTCAACATTCCCCTTCCCTTCAGTGTTGAAACATCAGTTTTCAATAAAACTACCCTAAGAGATCTCATAACAGATCCTGCGAAGGTGGGGGGGCAATAAAAACGTAGGGTGCCGTGCCCCCCCTCACCGTGTCTTTCCATGTGCTCCTTGCTGTCACCTCTTTCAATACCATAATTACTGTATGTCTGTGTGGTGCCCCCCCTTGTGGTCGGTAATAAAAAGTGCCCCAAGTCTGTTCCCCTAAGTTCCTTCTGTTACCCCTATGCTTTTGGGGAGCACTCCCACCACCACCCCCCATGAAGAGGGGGGGGGGCAAAAGAAATTATGGGTACCTCACCCGAAGCCAAACCACATCATTCTGTGCCTTCTGGCACCCTCTTTTATAATGCACCCCCTACACCCCTATTTTACTCTGTTCCCCAAAATTCCCCCCCCCCCCACTCTGTAATTGGGGGGTGTCGGTCATAAAATGTTTGGGGGTCACTACCATGGTGCCCATCCTATCTGGTCATCCCCCTCTGTTTGCTGAAGGGATACTCTTTACTGGTTGGCCTCACTCCCCTATGCTCTGCCCCTGACCTAGGGCCCAAGACTCCACCTACTTCTATGAATCCGTTCTACTCCTCCCTTTCCTCTGTGGGCCCACCCCTCTTCACCCATGCCCCACCCCAGCTCTATGCCACCACCTATCCCTAGGCTCCTCCCCCACCTGTGCCCCCCCTTCTCTCTCCTTTCAATTCTTGCTCCACCCATTCACACTCTGACTCCTCCCCTCTACTGTACTCCCACTCAGCCTGGACCCAACCTCCCTCTCCACAGACACTCCAACCACCCTAGGCTCCTCCCCCAACTGTGCCCCACCTTCTCGCTCCACCCATTCACACTCTGACTCCTCCCCTCTACTCCCACTCAGCCTGGACCCAACCTCCCTCTCTCTGCACAGACGCTCCAACCACCCTATTATCCACCATTCAGGCCTCTCTCCTCACACACCAAGCACTCTTTCCATCCACCAATCACCATCCAGGTCCATCTTCACCTACACACCAACTAATCTTACATCCACCAATCACCAGCCTGCCTCACCTCCACACACACACACATTTTACTTACCGACTTACCTCTGCTTCACCGCCATCAGTCATCTGGTGCCGAACCCGGGATTTGAACCCTGGTCGTCTGGGTGGAAGGCAGGAACTTACCCACTGGACCACATGGGCTTCCATATCTGTGTCATTTCCAATCGTCCCTATATCATGGCTATGGTGTATGATGTAGACCAGGGGCCTATATGTAGCTTATAGACGCTCCTGAACCCTTGAGTACCAGCAAGGAGCAATAGCTCAGTGGCAGTGTCATCTGCCTCTGGTGTTGCAAGCTCCCCAGGACAAGGGTTCGAATCCCGCCACGGCTGGCAAAAATTAATATATATTTTTTTTTCCCCATTAACTAATATTTCGATTTTATAAAAACCAGGAGCAATTTCAGACACTATTTATTGCACAACTGCCTGAAAATGACAAATATTTTCTCTCCTGACTCCCATGCAGCCCTCTTCTTCACTAGTAGGTGAAATATGGGTAAAACATTATCTTCAGTTATCAATCTATTCATTTTTTGTCTTTGAATTTGCCATTTTGTAGCGTGAATGTGGCCTAGGGGGCATAAGTGAGGAGAAGTAAGCCTCCCACAGATAGTGAAATAGGTTGAGTGGTAGGAATTTTTCATTTTTGTGTGAGCAGAGCTGTTAAATCAGGGGGATAGGGCCTGTGCTGCAGGCTAGGCATATTGGCCTAGTGTTAACTCTCACTCACGAAATGATGGGTAATGTTTGGAGCTGGTAAAACTCCCTTTATTAGGTGCAATCAGAAGACAGACATGTTGAAGTTTTCAAGAGGCAGAAAAGGGTAAAGTCCGGCGTGTGCTTCATTGGGCCTGCATCATGCCTGTTGCAGCAGCTGGCCTGGCCTGGCCTGGTCTGGCCTGGCCCGGTCTGGCCCGGCTGGCCTGGCCTGGCCTGGCCTGGCCTGGCCTGGCCTGGCCCGGCCAGGCCCGGCCTGGCCCAGGGTCTTTAAACAACCCCACGCTAAGTCTTTAGCTAGCAAACAAGGCCCACGAACGCCCACGAACGCCCATGTTCTGTATAGAGGAAGACTGCAGACAATTTGGCACCCTGCTAAATGAGGGTGGTGTCCCATGAGCGGCCTTCGAGTGGGAAAAGCTTTATCGTAAGACAAGTTGTCAAGCTTAGAATTCTGCTGAAAACCATATGTTGGAGGCCATATCATGGTGGAAGCCTGTGAATGTCTCAGGCCAAAGTGAGCATGGGAGGACATTATTTGCATAGGACAGCCCCCTTCTAAGTCACATCTTCATGCTGCAGTTGCCATGTAGCGTTACTAGAGGGCAGCAGTATGACCATAATAGAAGAGAGAAGTGTTAAATATGTTTGCTGACGTACCGCTTGTCCATGTTGGTCTTTGCCGGGCCTGTGGAGCGGAGGACTACAATAAGCGAGTGAATGTGTAATGAGGAACGATTATCCAGCATTTGTGAGGAAGGGAGGGCACTTGGAGGAAAAACGGAAAGATGACAGAGTCAAAGCATAGATGTTTGCTGAGTGATTGGGTGAGTGTGTCATCTGTCTCTTTGAAAGGACACGTGAGAGAGGAACAGGAGCCCACGGCCTTCAGATGGGAGAAGAGGCATAGAAGAGCATTTTCCCCAAAATAAAAACCTTTACTTCATCTCAAAGCTTCCAACTTTGCAGGTTGTAAGATTTGCCTTGTTTGCTGCATAAATAGGCAGAACTAGTGAGGCTCCTCCCAGAATATAAGTAGCACACTCTTTGGGAGTATCCTTAGGCCAGGCATGTCAGGCACGTAATTGGGGATACAAGGCCAAGAAAAACTTTAGGAAGCTTGCTCTAATCATCTGCAGGATAGAAAGACACTGGAGAGAAACTAGAGAGGGAACCAGGCTGCACCAAAAAAGGGCCAGGGTGGAACATTACACCCTAGCAGGAATATCTGATCCCCATACCTCTGCGCCTGGGACACAATTTGTGACCTCTCAATACCCCCATCTCATTGCCACTCAAATGTTCCCTCTTAGTATCCCACCTTCCGAAGGGCACCAACAAATTTTCTAGCATTTGAACGACCATAAACACCCTTCCTTTTGGCCCTCCACTTGTAAATCTCCCAGTAACCCAGGTGCTTTTGCCACTGTCCAGCCTCCAGTGACCAGTCGGATGCACATTGCTCGGCACCCCATCCACTTATCACTCCGTGCAGCCCCTCTCAGCACACTCAAACTACCCTTCTTTAAATCCGATATACATGATCTGCCTCACTGTAAGCTGTGACCTTCCCTCTGTGGATTATATACCCCATCCAAGGAGGACAAATCACTTGTCGAGCACCCCAAACTCTCTGCAGATGCTGCCAATTCATGGACTACTGCCTAGTTTGCATGCCATGATTATTCTCCACGCCACATCCAACCAATTGCCGCATGTGCCGTCACCCTGACTCATTCATCTATCTCTTCCCCAAACCAGCCCCATTATTTACCAACTTTTAATGTTCTCGGCTGTCATAGCGGGCATCTTGAAAAGCCCAGAGCCCCTTTCACTACTGTCAGTTACATCAGACCTTTTGACTTCACCCCTGTACACCCCCAGAGGACAGTACCCACACAATGGGGGACACACTTGTCAACATTCCCCTTCCCTTCAGTGTTGAAACATCAGTTTTCAATAAAACTACCCTAAGAGATCTCATAACAGATCCTGCGAAGGTGGGGGGGCAATAAAAACGTAGGGTGCCGTGCCCCCCCTCACCGTGTCTTTCCATGTGCTCCTTGCTGTCACCTCTTTCAATACCATAATTACTGTATGTCTGTGTGGTGCCCCCCCTTGTGGTCGGTAATAAAAAGTGCCCCAAGTCTGTTCCCCTAAGTTCCTTCTGTTACCCCTATGCTTTTGGGGAGCACTCCCACCACCACCCCCCATGAAGAGGGGGGGGGGGGCAAAAGAAATTATGGGTACCGCACCCGAAGCCAAACCACATCATTCTGTGCCTTCTGGCACCCTCTTTTATAATGCACCCCCTACACCCCTATTTTACTCTGTTCCCCAAAATTCCCCCCCCCCCCACTCTGTAATTGGGGGGTGTCGGTCATAAAATGTTTGGGGGTCACTACCATGGTGCCCATCCTATCTGGTCATCCCCCTCTGTTTGCTGAAGGGATACTCTTTACTGGTTGGCCTCACTCCCCTATGCTCTGCCCCTGACCTAGGGCCCAAGACTCCACCTACTTCTATGAATCCGTTCTACTCCTCCCTTTCCTCTGTGGGCCCACCCCTCTTCACCCATGCCCCACCCCAGCTCTATGCCACCACCTATCCCTAGGCTCCTCCCCCACCTGTGCCCCCCCTTCTCTCTCCTTTCAATTCTTGCTCCACCCATTCACACTCTGACTCCTCCCCTCTACTGTACTCCCACTCAGCCTGGACCCAACCTCCCTCTCCACAGACACTCCAACCACCCTAGGCTCCTCCCCCAACTGTGCCCCACCTTCTTGCTCCACCCATTCACACTCTGACTCCTCCCCTCTACTCCCACTCAGCCTGGACCCAACCTCCCTCTCTCTGCACAGACGCTCCAACCACCCTATTATCCACCATTCAGGCCTCTCTCCTCACACACCAAGCACTCTTTCCATCCACCAATCACCATCCAGGTCCATCTTCACCTACACACCAACTAATCTTACATCCACCAATCACCAGCCTGCCTCACCTCCACACACACACACATTTTACTTACCGACTTACCTCTGCTTCACCGCCATCTGGTGCCGAACACGGGATTTGAACCCTGGTCGTCTGGGTGGAAGGCAGGAACTTACCCACTGGACCACATGGGCTTCCATATCTGTGTCATTTCCAATCGTCCCTATATCATGGCTATGGTGTATGATGTACACCAGGGGCCTATATGTAGCTTATAGACGCTCCTGAACCCTTGAGTACCAGCAAGGAGCAATAGCTCAGTGGCAGTGTCATCTGCCTCTGGTGCTGCAAGCTCCCCAGGACAAGGGTTCGAATCCCGCCACGGCTGGCAAAAATTAATATATATTTTTTTTTCCCCATTAGCTAATATTTCGATTTTATAAAAACCAGGAGCAATTTCAGACACTATTTATTGCACAACTGCCTGAAAATGACAAATATTTTCTCTCCTGACTCCCATGCAGCCCTCTTCTTCACTAGTAGGTGAAATATGGGTAAAACATTATCTTCAGTTATCAATCTATTCATTTTTTGTCTTTGAATTTGCCATTTTGTAGCGTGAATGTGGCCTAGGGGGCATAAGTGAGGAGAAGTAAGCCTCCCACAGATAGTGAAATAGGTTGAGTGGTAGGAATTTTTCATTTTTGTGTGAGCAGAGCTGTTAAATCAGGGGGATAGGGCCTGTGCTGCAGGCTAGGCATATTGGCCTAGTGTTAACTCTCACTCACGAAATGATGGGTAATGTTTGGAGCTGGTAAAACTCCCTTTATTAGGTGCAATCAGAAGACAGACATGTTGAAGTTTTCAAGAGGCAGAAAAGGGTAAAGTCCGGCGTGTGCTTCATTGGGCCTGCATCATGCCTGTTGCAGCAGCTGGCCTGGCCTGGCCTGGCCTGGTCTGGCCTGGCCCGGTCTGGCCCGGCTGGCCTGGCCTGGCCTGGCCTGGCCTGGCCTGGCCCGGCCAGGCCCGGCCTGGCCCAGGGTCTTTAAACAACCCCACGCTAAGTCTTTAGCTAGCAAACAAGGCCCACGAACGCCCACGAACGCCCATGTTCTGTATAGAGGAAGACTGCAGACAATTTGGCACCCTGCTAAATGAGGGTGGTGTCCCATGAGCGGCCTTCGAGTGGGAAAAGCTTTATCGTAAGACAAGTTGTCAAGCTTAGAATTCTGCTGAAAACCATATGTTGGAGGCCATATCATGGTGGAAGCCTGTGAATGTCTCAGGCCAAAGTGAGCATGGGAGGACATTATTTGCATAGGACAGCCCCCTTCTAAATCACATCTTCATGCTGCAGTTGCCATGTAGCGTTACTAGAGGGCAGCAGTATGACCATAATAGAAGAGAGAAGTGTTAAATCTGTTTGCTGACGTACCGCTTGTCCATGTTGGTCTTTGCCGGGCCTGTGGAGCGGAGGACTACAATAAGCGAGTGAATGTGTAATGAGGAACGATTATCCAGCATTTGTGAGGAAGGGAGGGCACTTGGAGGAAAAACGGAAAGATGACAGAGTCAAAGCATAGATGTTTGCTGAGTGATTGGGTGAGTGTGTCATCTGTCTCTTTGAAAGGACACGTGAGAGAGGAACAGGAGCCCACGGCCTTCAGATGGGAGAAGAGGCATAGAAGAGCATTTTCCCCAAAATAAAAACCTTTACTTCATCTCAAAGCTTCCAACTTTGCAGGTTGTAAGATTTGCCTTGTTTGCTGCATAAATAGGCAGAACTGGTGAGGCTCCTCCCAGAATATAAGTAGCACACTCTTTGGGAGTATCCTTAGGCCAGGCATGTCAGGCACGTAATTGGGGATACAAGGCCAAGAAAAACTTTAGGAAGCTTGCTCTAATCATCTGCAGGATAGAAAGACACTGGAGAGAAACTAGAGAGGGAACCAGGCTGCACCAAAAAAGGGCCAGGGTGGAACATTACACCCTAGCAGGAATATCTGATCCCCATACCTCTGCGCCTGGGACACAATTTGTGACCTCTCAATACCCCCATCTCATTGCCACTCAAATGTTCCCTCTTAGTATCCCACCTTCCGAAGGGCACCAACAAATTTTCTAGCATTTGAACGACCATAAACACCCTTCCTTTTGGCCCTCCACTTGTAAATCTCCCAGTAACCCAGGTGCTTTTGCCACTGTCCAGCCTCCAGTGACCAGTCGGATGCACATTGCTCGGCACCCCATCCACTTATCACTCCGTGCAGCCCCTCTCAGCACACTCAAACTACCCTTCTTTAAATCCGATATACATGATCTGCCTCACTGTAAGCTGTGACCTTCCCTCTGTGGATTATATACCCCAGCCAAGGAGGACAAATCACTTGTCGAGCACCCCAAACTCTCTGCAGATGCTGCCAATTCATGGACTACTGCCTAGTTTGCATGCCATGATTATTCTCCACGCCACATCCAACCAATTGCCGCATGTGCCGTCACCCTGACTCATTCATCTATCTCTTCAACAAACCAGCCCCATTATTTACCAACTTTTAATGTTCTCGGCTGTCATAGCGGGCATCTTGAAAAGCCCAGAGCCCCTTTCACTACTGTCAGTTACATCAGACCTTTTGACTTCACCCCTGTACACCCCCAGAGGACAGTACCCACACAATGGGGGACACACTTGTCAACATTCCCCTTCCCTTCAGTGTTGAAACATCAGTTTTCAATAAAACTACCCTAAGAGATCTCATAACAGATCCTGCGAAGGTGGGGGGGCAATAAAAACGTAGGGTGCCGTGCCCCCCCTCACCGTGTCTTTCCATGTGCTCCTTGCTGTCACCTCTTTCAATACCATAATTACTGTATGTCTGTGTGGTGCCCCCCCTTGTGGTCGGTAATAAAAAGTGCCCCAAGTCTGTTCCCCTAAGTTCCTTCTGTTACCCCTATGCTTTTGGGGAGCACTCCCACCACCACCCCCCATGAAGAGGGGGGGGGCAAAAGAAATTATGGGTACCGCACCCGAAGCCAAACCACATCATTCTGTGCCTTCTGGCACCCTCTTTTATAATGCACCCCCTACACCCCTATTTTACTCTGTTCCCCAAAATTCCCCCCCCCCCCACTCTGTAATTGGGGGGTGTCGGTCATAAAATGTTTGGGGGTCACTACCATGGTGCCCATCCTATCTGGTCATCCCCCTCTGTTTGCTGAAGGGATACTCTTTACTGGTTGGCCTCACTCCCCTATGCTCTGCCCCTGACCTAGGGCCCAAGACTCCACCTACTTCTATGAATCCGTTCTACTCCTCCCTTTCCTCTGTGGGCCCACCCCTCTTCACCCATGCCCCACCCCAGCTCTATGCCACCACCTATCCCTAGGCTCCTCCCCCACCTGTGCCCCCCCTTCTCTCTCCTTTCAATTCTTGCTCCACCCATTCACACTCTGACTCCTCCCCTCTACTGTACTCCCACTCAGCCTGGACCCAACCTCCCTCTCCACAGACACTCCAACCACCCTAGGCTCCTCCCCCAACTGTGCCCCACCTTCTCGCTCCACCCATTCACACTCTGACTCCTCCCCTCTACTCCCACTCAGCCTGGACCCAACCTCCCTCTCTCTGCACAGACGCTCCAACCACCCTATTCTCCACCATTCAGGCCTCTCTCCTCACACACCAAGCACTCTTTCCATCCACCAATCACCATCCAGGTCCATCTTCACCTACACACCAACTAATCTTACATCCACCAATCACCAGCCTGCCTCACCTCCACACACACACACATTTTACTTACCGACTTACCTCTGCTTCACCGCCATCAGTCATCTGGTGCCGAACCCGGGATTTGAACCCTGGTCGTCTGGGTGGAAGGCAGGTACTTACCCACTGGACCACATGGGCTTCCATATCTGTGTCATTTCCAATCGTCCCTATATCATGGCTATGGTGTATGATGTAGACCAGGGGCCTATATGTAGCTTATAGACGCTCCTGAACCCTTGAGTACCAGCAAGGAGCAATAGCTCAGTGGCAGTGTCATCTGCCTCTGGTGCTGCAAGCTCCCCAGGACAAGGGTTCGAATCCCGCCACGGCTGGCAAAAATTAATCTTTTTTTTTTTTTCCCCATTAACTAATATTTCGATTTTATAAAAACCAGGAGCAATTTCAGACACTATTTATTGCACAACTGCCTGAAAATGACAAATATTTTCTCTCCTGACTCCCATGCAGCCCTCTTCTTCACTAGTAGGTGAAATATGGGTAAAACATTATCTTCAGTTATCAATCTATTCATTTTTTGTCTTTGAATTTGCCATTTTGTAGCGTGAATGTGGCCTAGGGGGCATAAGTGAGGAGAAGTAAGCCTCCCACAGATAGTGAAATAGGTTGAGTGGTAGGAATTTTTCATTTTTGTGTGAGCAGAGCTGTTAAATCAGGGGGATAGGGCCTGTGCTGCAGGCTAGGCATATTGGCCTAGTGTTAACTCTCACTCACGAAATGATGGGTAATGTTTGGAGCTGGTAAAACTCCCTTTATTAGGTGCAATCAGAAGACAGACATGTTGAAGTTTTCAAGAGGCAGAAAAGGGTAAAGTCCGGCGTGTGCTTCATTGGGCCTGCATCATGCCTGTTGCAGCAGCTGGCCTGGCCTGGCCTGGTCTGGCCTGGCCCGGTCTGGCCCGGCTGGCCTGGCCTGGCCTGGCCTGGCCTGGCCTGGCCCGGCCAGGCCCGGCCTGGCCCAGGGTCTTTAAACAACCCCACGCTAAGTCTTTAGCTAGCAAACAAGGCCCACGAACGCCCACGAACGCCCATGTTCTGTATAGAGGAAGACTGCAGACAATTTGGCACCCTGCTAAATGAGGGTGGTGTCCCATGAGCGGCCTTCGAGTGGGAAAAGCTTTATCGTAAGACAAGTTGTCAAGCTTAGAATTCTGCTGAAAACCATATGTTGGAGGCCATATCATGGTGGAAGCCTGTGAATGTCTCAGGCCAAAGTGAGCATGGGAGGACATTATTTGCATAGGACAGCCCCCTTCTAAGTCACATCTTCATGCTGCAGTTGCCATGTAGCGTTACTAGAGGGCAGCAGTATGACCATAATAGAAGAGAGAAGTGTTAAATCTGTTTGCTGACGTACCGCTTGTCCATGTTGGTCTTTGCCGGGCCTGTGGAGCGGAGGACTACAATAAGCGAGTGAATGTGTAATGAGGAACGATTATCCAGCATTTGTGAGGAAGGGAGGGCACTTGGAGGAAAAACGGAAAGATGACAGAGTCAAAGCATAGATGTTTGCTGAGTGATTGGGTGAGTGTGTCATCTGTCTCTTTGAAAGGACACGTGAGAGAGGAACAGGAGCCCACGGCCTTCAGATGGGAGAAGAGGCATAGAAGAGCATTTTCCCCAAAATAAAAACCTTTACTTCATCTCAAAGCTTCCAACTTTGCAGGTTGTAAGATTTGCCTTGTTTGCTGCATAAATAGGCAGAACTAGTGAGGCTCCTCCCAGAATATAAGTAGCACACTCTTTGGGAGTATCCTTAGGCCAGGCATGTCAGGCACGTAATTGGGGATACAAGGCCAAGAAAAACTTTAGGAAGCTTGCTCTAATCATCTGCAGGATAGAAAGACACTGGAGAGAAACTAGAGAGGGAACCAGGCTGCACCAAAAAAGGGCCAGGGTGGAACATTACACCCTAGCAGGAATATCTGATCCCCATACCTCTGCGCCTGGGACACAATTTGTGACCTCTCAATACCCCCATCTCATTGCCACTCAAATGTTCCCTCTTAGTATCCCACCTTCCGAAGGGCACCAACAAATTTTCTAGCATTTGAACGACCATAAACACCCTTCCTTTTGGCCCTCCACTTGTAAATCTCCCAGTAACCCAGGTGCTTTTGCCACTGTCCAGCCTCCAGTGACCAGTCGGATGCACATTGCTCGGCACCCCATCCACTTATCACTCCGTGCAGCCCCTCTCAGCACACTCAAACTACCCTTCTTTAAATCCGATATACATGATCTGCCTCACTGTAAGCTGTGACCTTCCCTCTGTGGATTATATACCCCATCCAAGGAGGACAAATCACTTGTCGAGCACCCCAAACTCTCTGCAGATGCTGCCAATTCATGGACTACTGCCTAGTTTGCATGCCATGATTATTCTCCACGCCACATCCAACCAATTGCCGCATGTGCCGTCACCCTGACTCATTCATCTATCTCTTCCCCAAACCAGCCCCATTATTTACCAACTTTTAATGTTCTCGGCTGTCATAGCGGGCATCTTGAAAAGCCCAGAGCCCCTTTCACTACTGTCAGTTACATCAGACCTTTTGACTTCACCCCTGTACACCCCCAGAGGACAGTACCCACACAATGGGGGACACACTTGTCAACATTCCCCTTCCCTTCAGTGTTGAAACATCAGTTTTCAATAAAACTACCCTAAGAGATCTCATAACAGATCCTGCGAAGGTGGGGGGGCAATAAAAACGTAGGGTGCCGTGCCCCCCCTCACCGTGTCTTTCCATGTGCTCCTTGCTGTCACCTCTTTCAATACCATAATTACTGTATGTCTGTGTGGTGCCCCCCCTTGTGGTCGGTAATAAAAAGTGCCCCAAGTCTGTTCCCCTAAGTTCCTTCTGTTACCCCTATGCTTTTGGGGAGCACTCCCACCACCACCCCCCATGAAGAGGGGGGGGGGCAAAAGAAATTATGGGTACCGCACCCGAAGCCGAACCACATCATTCTGTGCCTTCTGGCACCCTCTTTTATAATGCACCCCCTACACCCCTATTTTACTCTGTTCCCCAAAATACCCCCCCCCCCACTCTGTAATTGGGGGGTGTCGGTCATAAAATGTTTGGGGGTCACTAACATGGTGCCCATCCTATCTGGTCATCCCCCTCTGTTTGCTGAAGGGATACTCTTTACTGGTTGGCCTCACTCCCCTATGCTCCGCCCCTGACCTAGGGCCCAAGACTCCACCTACTTCTATGAATCCGTTCTACTCCTCCCTTTCCTCTGTGGGCCCACCCCTCTTCACCCATGCCCCACCCCAGCTCTATGCCACCACCTATCCCTAGGCTCCTCCCCCACCTGTGCCCCCCCCCCTTCTCTCACCTTTCCATTCTTGCTCCACCCATTCACACTCTGACTCCTCCCCTCTACTGTACTCCCACTCAGCCTGGACCCAACCTCCCTCTCCACAGACACTCCAACCACCCTAGGCTCCTCCCCCAACTGTGCCCCACCTTCTCATTCTTGCTCCACCCATTCACACTCTGACTCCTCCCCTCTACTCCCACTCAGCCTGGACCCAACCTCCCTCTGCACAGACGCTCCAACCACCCTATTATCCACCATTCAGGCCTCTCTCCTCACACACCAAGCACTCTTTCCATCCACCAATCACCATCCAGGTCCATCTTCACCTACACACCAACTAATCTTACATCCACCAATCACCAGCCTGCCTCACCTCCACACACACACACACATTTTACTTACCGACTTACCTCTGCTTCACCGCCATCAGTCATCTGGTGCCGAACCCGGGATTTGAACCCTGGTCGTCTGGGTGGAAGGCAGGAACTTACCCACTGGACCACATGGGCTTCCATATCTGTGTCATTTCCAATCGTCCCTATATCATGGCTATGGTGTATGATGTAGGCCAGGGGCCTATATGTAGCTTATAGACGCTCCTGAACCCTTGAGTACCAGCAAGGAGCAATAGCTCAGTGGCAGTGTCATCTGCCTCTGGTGCTGCAAGCTCCCCAGGACAAGGGTTCGATTCCCGCCACGGCTGGCAAAAATTAATATATATTTTTTTTTCCCCATTAACTAATATTTCGATTTTATAAAAACCAGGAGCAATTTCAGACACTATTTATTGCACAACTGCCTGAAAATGACAAATATTTTCTCTCCTGACTCCCATGCAGCCCTCTTCTTCACTAGTAGGTGAAATATGGGTAAAACATTATCTTCAGTTATCAATCTATTCATTTTTTGTCTTTGAATTTGCCATTTTGTAGCGTGAATGTGGCCTAGGGGGCATAAGTGAGGAGAAGTAAGCCTCCCACAGATAGTGAAATAGGTTGAGTGGTAGGAATTTTTCATTTTTGTGTGAGCAGAGCTGTTAAATCAGGGGGATAGGGCCTGTGCTGCTGGCTAGGCATATTGGCCTAGTGTTAACTCTCACTCACGAAATGATGGGTAATGTTTGGAGCTGGTAAAACTCCCTTTATTAGGTGCAATCAGAAGACAGACATGTTGAAGTTTTCAAGAGGCAGAAAAGGGTAAAGTCCGGCGTGTGCTTCATTGGGCCTGCATCATGCCTGTTGCAGCAGCTGGCCTGGTCTGGCCTGGCCCGGTCTGGCCCGGCTGGCCTGGCCTGGCCTGGCCTGGCCCGGCCTGGCCCGGCCTGGCCCAGGGTCTTTAAACAACCCCACGCTAAGTCTTTAGCTAGCAAACAAGGCCCACGAACGCCCATGTTCTGTATAGAGGAAGACTGCAGACAATTTGGCACCCTGCTAAATGAGGGTGGTGTCCCATGAGCGGCCTTCGAGTGGGAAAAGCTTTATCGTAAGACAAGTTGTCAAGCTTAGAATTCTGCTGAAAACCATATGTTGGAGGCCATATCATGGTGGAAGCCTGTGAATGTCTCAGGCCAAAGTGAGCATGGGAGGACATTATTTGCATAGGACAGCCCCCTTCTAAATCACATCATCATGCTGCAGTTGCCATGTAGCGTTACTAGAGGGCAGCAGTATGACCATAATAGAAGAGAGAAGTGTTAAATCTGTTTGCTGACGTACCGCTTGTCCATGTTGGTCTTTGCCGGGCCTGTGGAGCGGAGGACTACAATAAGCGAGTGAATGTGTAATGAGGAACGATTATCCAGCATTTGTGAGGAACTGAGGGCACTTGGAGGAAAAACGGCAAGATGACAGAGTCAAAGCATAGATGTTTGCTGAGTGATTGGGTGAGTGTGTCATCTGTCTCTTTGAAAGGACACGTGAGAGAGGAACAGGAGCCCACGGCCTTCAGATGGGAGAAGAGGCATAGAAGAGCATTTTCCCCAAAATAAAAACCTTTACTTCATCTCAAAGCTTCCAACTTTGCAGGTTGTAAGATTTGCCTTGTTTGCTGCATAAATAGGCAGAACTAGTGAGGCTCCTCCCAGAATATAAGTAGCACACTCTTTGGGAGTATCCTTAGGCCAGGCATGTCAGGCACGTAATTGGGGATACAAGGCCAAGAAAAACTTTAGGAAGCTTGCTCTAATCATCTGCAGGATAGAAAGACACTGGAGAGAAACTAGAGAGGGAACCAGGCTGCACCAAAAAAGGGCCAGGGTGGAACATTACACCCTAGCAGGAATATCTGATCCCCATACCTCTGCGCCTGGGACACAATTTGTGACCTCTCAATACCCCCATCTCATTGCCACTCAAATGTTCCCTCTTAGTATCCCACCTTCCGAAGGGAACCAACAAATTTTCTAGCATTTGAACGACCATAAACACCCTTCCTTTTGGCCCTCCATTTGTAAATCTCCCAGTAACCCAGGTGCTTTTGCCACTGTCCAGCCTCCAGTGACCAGTCGGATGCACATTGCTCGGCACCCCATCCTCTTATCACTCCGTGCAGCCCCTCTCAGCACACTCAAACTACCCTTCTTTAAATCCGATTTACATGATCTGCCTCACTGTAAGCTGTGACCTTCCCTCTGTGGATTATATACCCCATCCAAGGAGGACAAATCACTTGTCGAGCACCCCAAACTCTCTGCAGATGCTGCCAATTCATGGACTACTGCCTAGTTTGCATGCCATGATTATTCTCCACGCCACATCCAACCAATTGCCGCATGTGCCGTCACCCTGACTCATTCATCTATCTCTTCCCCAAACCAGCCCCATTATTTACCAACTTTTAATGTTCTCGGCTGTCATAGCGGGCATCTTGAAAAGCCCAGAGCCCCTTTCACTACTGTCACTTACATCAGACCTTTTGACTTCACCCCTGTACACCCCCAGAGGACAGTACCCACACAATGGGGGACACACTTGTCAACATTCCCCTTCCCTTCAGTGTTGAAACATCAGTTTTCAATAAAACTACCCTAAGAGATCTCATAACAGATCCTGCGAAGGTGGGGGGGCAATAAAAACGTAGGGTGCCGTGCCCCCCCTCACCGTGTCTTTCCATGTGCTCCTTGCTGTCACCTCTTTCAATACCATAATTACTGTATGTCTGTGTGGTGCCCCCCCTTGTGGTCGGTAATAAAAAGTGCCCCAAGTCTGTTCCCCTAAGATCCTTCGGTTGCCCCTATGCTTTTGGGGAACACCCCCACCACCCCCCCCCACCATGAAAGGGGGGGGGGGGCAAAAGAAATTATGGGTACCGCACCCGAAGCCGAACCACATCAATCTGTGCCTTCTGGCACCCTCTTTTATAATGCACCCCCTACACCCCTATTTTACTCTGTTCCCCAAAATCCCCCCCCCCCCCCACTCTGTAATTGGGGGGTGTCGGTCATAAAATGTTTGGGGGTCACTAACATGGTGCCCATCCTATCTGGTCATCCCCCTCTGTTTGCTGAAGGGATACTCTTTACTGGTTGGCCTCACTCCCCTATGCTCCGCCCCTGACCTAGGGCCCAAGACTCCACCTACTTCTATGAATCCGTTCTACTCCTCCCTTTCCTCTGTGGGCCCACCCCTCTTCACCCCTCTTCACCCATGCCCCACCCCAGCTCTATGCCACCACCTATCCCTAGGCTCCTCCCCCACCTGTGCCCCCCCCCTTCTCTCACCTTTCCATTCTTGCTCCACCCATTCACACTCTGACTCCTCCCCTCTACTGTACTCCCACTCAGCCTGGACCCAACCTCCCTCTCCACAGACACTCCAACCACCCTAGGCTCCTCCCCAAACTGTGCCCCACCTTCTCATTCTTGCTCCACCCATTCACACTCTGACTCCTCCCCTCTACTCCCACTCAGCCTGGACCCAACCTCCCTCTGCACAGACGCTCCAACCACCCTATTATCCACCATTCAGGCCTCTCTCCTCACACACCAAGCACTCTTTCCATCCACCAATCACCATCCAGGTCCATCTTCACCTACACACCAACTAATCTTACATCCACCAATCACCAGCCTGCCTCACCTCCACACACACACACACACATTTTACTTACCGACTTACCTCTGCTTCACCGCCATCAGTCATCTGGTGCCGAACCCGGGATTTGAACCCTGGTCGTCTGGGTGGAAGGCAGGAACTTACCCACTGGACCACATGGGCTTCCATATCTGTGTCATTTCCAATCGTCCCTATATCATGGCTATGGTGTATGATGTAGGCCAGGGGCCTATATGTAGCTTATAGACGCTCCTGAACCCTTGAGTACCAGCAAGGAGCAATAGCTCAGTGGCAGTGTCATCTGCCTCTGGTGCTGCAAGCTCCCCAGGACAAGGGTTCGATTCCCGCCACGGCTGGCAAAAATTAATATATATTTTTTTTTCCCCATTAACTAATATTTCGATTTTATAAAAACCAGGAGCAATTTCAGACACTATTTATTGCACAACTGCCTGAAAATGACAAATATTTTCTCTCCTGACTCCCATGCAGCCCTCTTCTTCACTAGTAGGTGAAATATGGGTAAAACATTATCTTCAGTTATCAATCTATTCATTTTTTGTCTTTGAATTTGCCATTTTGTAGCGTGAATGTGGCCTAGGGGGCATAAGTGAGGAGAAGTAAGCCTCCCACAGATAGTGAAATAGGTTGAGTGGTAGGAATTTTTCATTTTTGAGTGAGCAGAGCTGTTAAATCAGGGGGATAGGGCCTGTGCTGCTGGCTAGGCATATTGGCCTAGTGTTAACTCTCACTCACGAAATGATGGGTAATGTTTGGAGCTGGTAAAACTCCCTTTATTAGGTGCAATCAGAAGACAGACATGTTGAAGTTTTCAAGAGGCAGAAAAGGGTAAAGTCCGGCGTGTGCTTCATTGGGCCTGCATCATGCCTGTTGCAGCAGCTGGCCTGGTCTGGCCTGGCCCGGTCTGGCCCGGCTGGCCTGGCCTGGCCTGGCCTGGCCCGGCCTGGCCCGGCCTGGCCCAGGGTCTTTAAACAACCCCACGCTAAGTCTTTAGCTAGCAAACAAGGCCCACGAACGCCCACGAACGCCCATGTTCTGTATAGAGGAAGACTGCAGACAATTTGGCACCCTGCTAAATGAGGGTGGTGTCCCATGAGCGGCCTTCGAGTGGGAAAAGCTTTATCGTAAGACAAGTTGTCAAGCTTAGAATTCTGCTGAAAACCATATGTTGGAGGCCATATCATGGTGGAAGCCTGTGAATGTCTCAGGCCAAAGTGAGCATGGGAGGACATTATTTGCATAGGACAGCCCCCTTCTAAATCACATCATCATGCTGCAGTTGCCATGTAGCGTTACTAGAGGGCAGCAGTATGACCATAATAGAAGAGAGAAGTGTTAAATCTGTTTGCTGACGTACCGCTTGTCCATGTTGGTCTTTGCCGGGCCTGTGGAGCGGAGGACTACAATAAGCGAGTGAATGTGTAATGAGGAACGATTATCCAGCATTTGTGAGGAACTGAGGGCACTTGGAGGAAAAACGGCAAGATGACAGAGTCAAAGCATAGATGTTTGCTGAGTGATTGGGTGAGTGTGTCATCTGTCTCTTTGAAAGGACACGTGAGAGAGGAACAGGAGCCCACGGCCTTCAGATGGGAGAAGAGGCATAGAAGAGCATTTTCCCCAAAATAAAAACCTTTACTTCATCTCAAAGCTTCCAACTTTGCAGGTTGTAAGATTTGCCTTGTTTGCTGCATAAATAGGCAGAACTAGTGAGGCTCCTCCCAGAATATAAGTAGCACACTCTTTGGGAGTATCCTTAGGCCAGGCATGTCAGGCACGTAATTGGGGATACAAGGCCAAGAAAAACTTTAGGAAGCTTGCTCTAATCATCTGCAGGATAGAAAGACACTGGAGAGAAACTAGAGAGGGAACCAGGCTGCACCAAAAAAGGGCCAGGGTGGAACATTACACCCTAGCAGGAATATCTGATCCCCATACCTCTGCGCCTGGGACACAATTTGTGACCTCTCAATACCCCCATCTCATTGCCACTCAAATGTTCCCTCTTAGTATCCCACCTTCCGAAGGGCACCAACAAATTTTCTAGCATTTGAACGACCATAAACACCCTTCCTTTTGGCCCTCCATTTGTAAATCTCCCAGTAACCCAGGTGCTTTTGCCACTGTCCAGCCTCCAGTGACCAGTCGGATGCACATTGCTCGGCACCCCATCCTCTTATCACTCCGTGCAGCCCCTCTCAGCACACTCAAACTACCCTTCTTTAAATCCGATTTACATGATCTGCCTCACTGTAAGCTGTGACCTTCCCTCTGTGGATTATATACCCCATCCAAGGAGGACAAATCACTTGTCGAGCACCCCAAACTCTCTGCAGATGCTGCCAATTCATGGACTACTGCCTAGTTTGCATGCCATGATTATTCTCCACGCCACATCCAACCAATTGCCGCATGTGCCGTCACCCTGACTCATTCATCTATCTCTTCCCCAAACCAGCCCCATTATTTACCAACTTTTAATGTTCTCGGCTGTCATAGCGGGCATCTTGAAAAGCCCAGAGCCCCTTTCACTACTGTCACTTACATCAGACCTTTTGACTTCACCCCTGTACACCCCCAGAGGACAGTACCCACACAATGGGGGACACACTTGTCAACATTCCCCTTCCCTTCAGTGTTGAAACATCAGTTTTCAATAAAACTACCCTAAGAGATCTCATAACAGATCCTGCGAAGGTGGGGGGGCAATAAAAACGTAGGGTGCCGTGCCCCCCCTCACCGTGTCTTTCCATGTGCTCCTTGCTGTCACCTCTTTCAATACCATAATTACTGTATGTCTGTGTGGTGCCCCCCCTTGTGGTCGGTAATAAAAAGTGCCCCAAGTCTGTTCCCCTAAGATCCTTCGGTTGCCCCTATGCTTTTGGGGAACACCCCCACCACCCCCCCCACCATGAAAGGGGGGGGGGGGCAAAAGAAATTATGGGTACCGCACCCGAAGCCGAACCACATCAATCTGTGCCTTCTGGCACCCTCTTTTATAATGCACCCCCTACACCCCTATTTTACTCTGTTCCCCAAAATCCCCCCCCTCCCCCCCACTCTGTAATTGGGGGGTGTCGGTCATAAAATGTTTGGGGGTCACTAACATGGTGCCCATCCTATCTGGTCATCCCCCTCTGTTTGCTGAAGGGATACTCTTTACTGGTTGGCCTCACTCCCCTATGCTCCGCCCCTGACCTAGGGCCCAAGACTCCACCTACTTCTATGAATCCGTTCTACTCCTCCCTTTCCTCTGTGGGCCCACCCCTCTTCACCCATGCCCCACCCCAGCTCTATGCCACCACCTATCCCTAGGCTCCTCCCCCACCTGTGCCCCCCCCCCTTCTCTCACCTTTCCATTCTTGCTCCACCCATTCACACTCTGACTCCTCCCCTCTACTGTACTCCCACTCAGCCTGGACCCAACCTCCCTCTCCACAGACACTCCAACCACCCTAGGCTCCTCCCCCAACTGTGCCCCACCTTCTCATTCTTGCTCCACCCATTCACACTCTGACTCCTCCCCTCTACTCCCACTCAGCCTGGACCCAACCTCCCTCTGCACAGACGCTCCAACCACCCTATTATCCACCATTCAGGCCTCTCTCCTCACACACCAAGCACTCTTTCCATCCACCAATCACCATCCAGGTCCATCTTCACCTACACACCAACTAATCTTACATCCACCAATCACCAGCCTGCCTCACCTCCACACACACACACACATTTTACTTACCGACTTACCTCTGCTTCACCGCCATCAGTCATCTGGTGCCGAACCCGGGATTTGAACCCTGGTCGTCTGGGTGGAAGGCAGGAACTTACCCACTGGACCACATGGGCTTCCATATCTGTGTCATTTCCAATCGTCCCTATATCATGGCTATGGTGTATGATGTAGGCCAGGGGCCTATATGTAGCTTATAGACGCTCCTGAACCCTTGAGTACCAGCAAGGAGCAATAGCTCAGTGGCAGTGTCATCTGCCTCTGGTGCTGCAAGCTCCCCAGGACAAGGGTTCGATTCCCGCCACGGCTGGCAAAAATTAATATATATTTTTTTTTCCCCATTAACTAATATTTCGATTTTATAAAAACCAGGAGCAATTTCAGACACTATTTATTGCACAACTGCCTGAAAATGACAAATATTTTCTCTCCTGACTCCCATGCAGCCCTCTTCTTCACTAGTAGGTGAAATATGGGTAAAACATTATCTTCAGTTATCAATCTATTCATTTTTTGTCTGTGAATTTGCCATTTTGTAGCGTGAATGTGGCCTAGGGGGCATAAGTGAGGAGAAGTAAGCCTCCCACAGATAGTGAAATAGGTTGAGTGGTAGGAATTTTTCATTTTTGTGTGAGCAGAGCTGTTAAATCAGGGGGATAGGGCCTGTGCTGCTGGCTAGGCATATTGGCCTAGTGTTAACTCTCACTCACGAAATGATGGGTAATGTTTGGAGCTGGTAAAACTCCCTTTATTAGGTGCAATCAGAAGACAGACATGTTGAAGTTTTCAAGAGGCAGAAAAGGCTAAAGTCCGGCGTGTGCTTCATTGGGCCTGCATCATGCCTGTTGCAGCAGCTGGCCTGGCCTGGCCTGGTCTGGCCTGGCCCGGTCTGGCCCGGCTGGCCTGGCCTGGCCTGGCCCGGCCTGGCCCGGCCTGGCCCAGGGTCTTTAAACAACCCCACGCTAAGTCTTTAGCTAGCAAACAAGGCCCACGAACGCCCATGTTCTGTATAGAGGAAGACTGCAGACAATTTGGCACCCTGCTAAATGAGGGTGGTGTCCCATGAGCGGCCTTCGAGTGGGAAAAGCTTTATCGTAAGACAAGTTGTCAAGCTTAGAATTCTGCTGAAAACCATATGTTGGAGGCCATATCATGGTGGAAGCCTGTGAATGTCTCAGGCCAAAGTGAGCATGGGAGGACATTATTTGCATAGGACAGCCCCCTTCTAAATCACATCATCATGCTGCAGTTGCCATGTAGCGTTACTAGAGGGCAGCAGTATGACCATAATAGAAGAGAGAAGTGTTAAATCTGTTTGCTGACGTACCGCTTGTCCATGTTGGTCTTTGCCGGGCCTGTGGAGCGGAGGACTACAATAAGCGAGTGAATGTGTAATGAGGAACGATTATCCAGCATTTGTGAGGAACTGAGGGCACTTGGAGGAAAAACGGCAAGATGACAGAGTCAAAGCATAGATGTTTGCTGAGTGATTGGGTGAGTGTGTCATCTGTCTCTTTGAAAGGACACGTGAGAGAGGAACAGGAGCCCACGGCCTTCAGATGGGAGAAGAGGCATAGAAGAGCATTTTCCCCAAAATAAAAACCTTTACTTCATCTCAAAGCTTCCAACTTTGCAGGTTGTAAGATTTGCCTTGTTTGCTGCATAAATAGGCAGAACTAGTGAGGCTCCTCCCAGAATATAAGTAGCACACTCTTTGGGAGTATCCTTAGGCCAGGCATGTCAGGCACGTAATTGGGGATACAAGGCCAAGAAAAACTTTAGGAAGCTTGCTCTAATCATCTGCAGGATAGAAAGACACTGGAGAGAAACTAGAGAGGGAACCAGGCTGCACCAAAAAAGGGCCAGGGTGGAACATTACACCCTAGCAGGAATATCTGATCCCCATACCTCTGCGCCTGGGACACAATTTGTGACCTCTCAATACCCCCATCTCATTGCCACTCAAATGTTCCCTCTTAGTATCCCACCTTCCGAAGGGAACCAACAAATTTTCTAGCATTTGAACGACCATAAACACCCTTCCTTTTGGCCCTCCATTTGTAAATCTCCCAGTAACCCAGGTGCTTTTGCCACTGTCCAGCCTCCAGTGACCAGTCGGATGCACATTGCTCGGCACCCCATCCTCTTATCACTCCGTGCAGCCCCTCTCAGCACACTCAAACTACCCTTCTTTAAATCCGATTTACATGATCTGCCTCACTGTAAGCTGTGACCTTCCCTCTGTGGATTATATACCCCATCCAAGGAGGACAAATCACTTGTCGAGCACCCCAAACTCTCTGCAGATGCTGCCAATTCATGGACTACTGCCTAGTTTGCATGCCATGATTATTCTCCACGCCACATCCAACCAATTGCCGCATGTGCCGTCACCCTGACTCATTCATCTATCTCTTCCCCAAACCAGCCCCATTATTTACCAACTTTTAATGTTCTCGGCTGTCATAGCGGGCATCTTGAAAAGCCCAGAGCCCCTTTCACTACTGTCACTTACATCAGACCTTTTGACTTCACCCCTGTACACCCCCAGAGGACAGTACCCACACAATGGGGGACACACTTGTCAACATTCCCCTTCCCTTCAGTGTTGAAACATCAGTTTTCAATAAAACTACCCTAAGAGATCTCATAACAGATCCTGCGAAGGTGGGGGGGCAATAAAAACGTAGGGTGCCGTGCCCCCCCTCACCGTGTCTTTCCATGTGCTCCTTGCTGTCACCTCTTTCAATACCATAATTACTGTATGTCTGTGTGGTGCCCCCCCTTGTGGTCGGTAATAAAAAGTGCCCCAAGTCTGTTCCCCTAAGATCCTTCGGTTGCCCCTATGCTTTTGGGGAACACCCCCCCCACCCCCCCCACCATGAAAGGGGGGGGGGGGGGCAAAAGAAATTATGGGTACCGCACCCGAAGCCGAACCACATCAATCTGTGCCTTCTGGCACCCTCTTTTATAATGCACCCCCTACACCCCTATTTTACTCTGTTCCCCAAAATCCCCCCCCCCCACTCTGTAATTGGGGGGTGTCGGTCATAAAATGTTTGGGGGTCACTAACATGGTGCCCATCCTATCTGGTCATCCCCCTCTGTTTGCTGAAGGGATACTCTTTACTGGTTGGCCTCACTCCCCTATGCTCCGCCCCTGACCTAGGGCCCAAGACTCCACCTACTTCTATGAATCCGTTCTACTCCTCCCTTTCCTCTGTGGGCCCACCCCTCTTCACCCATGCCCCACCCCAGCTCTATGCCACCACCTATCCCTAGGCTCCTCCCCCACCTGTGCCCCCCCCCTTCTCTCACCTTTCCATTCTTGCTCCACCCATTCACACTCTGACTCCTCCCCTCTACTGTACTCCCACTCAGCCTGGACCCAACCTCCCTCTCCACAGACACTCCAACCACCCTAGGCTCCTCCCCAAACTGTGCCCCACCTTCTCATTCTTGCTCCACCCATTCACACTCTGACTCCTCCCCTCTACTCCCACTCAGCCTGGACCCAACCTCCCTCTGCACAGACGCTCCAACCACCCTATTATCCACCATTCAGGCCTCTCTCCTCACACACCAAGCACTCTTTCCATCCACCAATCACCATCCAGGTCCATCTTCACCTACACACCAACTAATCTTACATCCACCAATCACCAGCCTGCCTCACCTCCACACACACACACACATTTTACTTACCGACTTACCTCTGCTTCACCGCCATCAGTCATCTGGTGCCGAACCCGGGATTTGAACCCTGGTCGTCTGGGTGGAAGGCAGGAACTTACCCACTGGACCACATGGGCTTCCATATCTGTGTCATTTCCAATCGTCCCTATATCATGGCTATGGTGTATGATGTAGGCCAGGGGCCTATATGTAGCTTATAGACGCTCCTGAACCCTTGAGTACCAGCAAGGAGCAATAGCTCAGTGGCAGTGTCATCTGCCTCTGGTGCTGCAAGCTCCCCAGGACAAGGGTTCGATTCCCGCCACGGCTGGCAAAAATTAATATATATATTTTTTTCCCCATTAACTAATATTTCGATTTTATAAAAACCAGGAGCAATTTCAGACACTATTTATTGCACAACTGCCTGAAAATGACAAATATTTTCTCTCCTGACTCCCATGCAGCCCTCTTCTTCACTAGTAGGTGAAATATGGGTAAAACATTATCTTCAGTTATCAATCTATTCATTTTTTGTCTTTGAATTTGCCATTTTGTAGCGTGAATGTGGCCTAGGGGGCATAAGTGAGGAGAAGTAAGCCTCCCACAGATAGTGAAATAGGTTGAGTGGTAGGAATTTTTCATTTTTGAGTGAGCAGAGCTGTTAAATCAGGGGGATAGGGCCTGTGCTGCTGGCTAGGCATATTGGCCTAGTGTTAACTCTCACTCACGAAATGATGGGTAATGTTTGGAGCTGGTAAAACTCCCTTTATTAGGTGCAATCAGAAGACAGACATGTTGAAGTTTTCAAGAGGCAGAAAAGGGTAAAGTCCGGCGTGTGCTTCATTGGGCCTGCATCATGCCTGTTGCAGCAGCTGGCCTGGTCTGGCCTGGCCCGGTCTGGCCCGGCTGGCCTGGCCTGGCCTGGCCTGGCCCGGCCTGGCCCGGCCTGGCCCAGGGTCTTTAAACAACCCCACGCTAAGTCTTTAGCTAGCAAACAAGGCCCACGAACGCCCACGAACGCCCATGTTCTGTATAGAGGAAGACTGCAGACAATTTGGCACCCTGCTAAATGAGGGTGGTGTCCCATGAGCGGCCTTCGAGTGGGAAAAGCTTTATCGTAAGACAAGTTGTCAAGCTTAGAATTCTGCTGAAAACCATATGTTGGAGGCCATATCATGGTGGAAGCCTGTGAATGTCTCAGGCCAAAGTGAGCATGGGAGGACATTATTTGCATAGGACAGCCCCCTTCTAAATCACATCATCATGCTGCAGTTGCCATGTAGCGTTACTAGAGGGCAGCAGTATGACCATAATAGAAGAGAGAAGTGTTAAATCTGTTTGCTGACGTACCGCTTGTCCATGTTGGTCTTTGCCGGGCCTGTGGAGCGGAGGACTACAATAAGCGAGTGAATGTGTAATGAGGAACGATTATCCAGCATTTGTGAGGAACTGAGGGCACTTGGAGGAAAAACGGCAAGATGACAGAGTCAAAGCATAGATGTTTGCTGAGTGATTGGGTGAGTGTGTCATCTGTCTCTTTGAAAGGACACGTGAGAGAGGAACAGGAGCCCACGGCCTTCAGATGGGAGAAGAGGCATAGAAGAGCATTTTCCCCAAAATAAAAACCTTTACTTCATCTCAAAGCTTCCAACTTTGCAGGTTGTAAGATTTGCCTTGTTTGCTGCATAAATAGGCAGAACTAGTGAGGCTCCTCCCAGAATATAAGTAGCACACTCTTTGGGAGTATCCTTAGGCCAGGCATGTCAGGCACGTAATTGGGGATACAAGGCCAAGAAAAACTTTAGGAAGCTTGCTCTAATCATCTGCAGGATAGAAAGACACTGGAGAGAAACTAGAGAGGGAACCAGGCTGCACCAAAAAAGGGCCAGGGTGGAACATTACACCCTAGCAGGAATATCTGATCCCCATACCTCTGCGCCTGGGACACAATTTGTGACCTCTCAATACCCCCATCTCATTGCCACTCAAATGTTCCCTCTTAGTATCCCACCTTCCGAAGGGCACCAACAAATTTTCTAGCATTTGAACGACCATAAACACCCTTCCTTTTGGCCCTCCATTTGTAAATCTCCCAGTAACCCAGGTGCTTTTGCCACTGTCCAGCCTCCAGTGACCAGTCGGATGCACATTGCTCGGCACCCCATCCTCTTATCACTCCGTGCAGCCCCTCTCAGCACACTCAAACTACCCTTCTTTAAATCCGATTTACATGATCTGCCTCACTGTAAGCTGTGACCTTCCCTCTGTGGATTATATACCCCATCCAAGGAGGACAAATCACTTGTCGAGCACCCCAAACTCTCTGCAGATGCTGCCAATTCATGGACTACTGCCTAGTTTGCATGCCATGATTATTCTCCACGCCACATCCAACCAATTGCCGCATGTGCCGTCACCCTGACTCATTCATCTATCTCTTCCCCAAACCAGCCCCATTATTTACCAACTTTTAATGTTCTCGGCTGTCATAGCGGGCATCTTGAAAAGCCCAGAGCCCCTTTCACTACTGTCACTTACATCAGACCTTTTGACTTCACCCCTGTACACCCCCAGAGGACAGTACCCACACAATGGGGGACACACTTGTCAACATTCCCCTTCCCTTCAGTGTTGAAACATCAGTTTTCAATAAAACTACCCTAAGAGATCTCATAACAGATCCTGCGAAGGTGGGGGGGCAATAAAAACGTAGGGTGCCGTGCCCCCCCTCACCGTGTCTTTCCATGTGCTCCTTGCTGTCACCTCTTTCAATACCATAATTACTGTATGTCTGTGTGGTGCCCCCCCTTGTGGTCGGTAATAAAAAGTGCCCCAAGTCTGTTCCCCTAAGATCCTTCGGTTGCCCCTATGCTTTTGGGGAACACCCCCACCACCCCCCCCACCATGAAAGGGGGGGGGGCAAAAGAAATTATGGGTACCGCACCCGAAGCCGAACCACATCAATCTGTGCCTTCTGGCACCCTCTTTTATAATGCACCCCCTACACCCCTATTTTACTCTGTTCCCCAAAATCCCCCCCCTCCCCCCCACTCTGTAATTGGGGGGTGTCGGTCATAAAATGTTTGGGGGTCACTAACATGGTGCCCATCCTATCTGGTCATCCCCCTCTGTTTGCTGAAGGGATACTCTTTACTGGTTGGCCTCACTCCCCTATGCTCCGCCCCTGACCTAGGGCCCAAGACTCCACCTACTTCTATGAATCCGTTCTACTCCTCCCTTTCCTCTGTGGGCCCACCCCTCTTCACCCATGCCCCACCCCAGCTCTATGCCACCACCTATCCCTAGGCTCCTCCCCCACCTGTGCCCCCCCCCTTCTCTCACCTTTCCATTCTTGCTCCACCCATTCACACTCTGACTCCTCCCCTCTACTGTACTCCCACTCAGCCTGGACCCAACCTCCCTCTCCACAGACACTCCAACCACCCTAGGCTCCTCCCCAAACTGTGCCCCACCTTCTCATTCTTGCTCCACCCATTCACACTCTGACTCCTCCCCTCTACTCCCACTCAGCCTGGACCCAACCTCCCTCTGCACAGACGCTCCAACCACCCTACTATCCACCATTCAGGCCTCTCTCCTCACACACCAAGCACTCTTTCCATCCACCAATCACCATCCAGGTCCATCTTCACCTACACACCAACTAATCTTACATCCACCAATCACCAGCCTGCCTCACCTCCACACACACACACACATTTTACTTACCGACTTACCTCTGCTTCACCGCCATCAGTCATCTGGTGCCGAACCCGGGATTTGAACCCTGGTCGTCTGGGTGGAAGGCAGGAACTTACCCACTGGACCACATGGGCTTCCATATCTGTGTCATTTCCAATCGTCCCTATATCATGGCTATGGTGTATGATGTAGTCCAGGGGCCTATATGTAGCTTATAGACGCTACTGAACCCTTGAGTACCAGCAAGGAGCAATAGCTCAGTGGCAGTGTCATCTGCCTCTGGTGCTGCAAGCTCCCCAGGACAAGGGTTCGATTCCCGCCACGGCTGGCAAAAATTAATATATATATTTTTTTCCCCATTAACTAATATTTCGATTTTATAAAAACCAGGAGCAATTTCAGACACTATTTATTGCACAACTGCCTGAAAATGACAAATATTTTCTCTCCTGACTCCCATGCAGCCCTCTTCTTCACTAGTAGGTGAAATATGGGTAAAACATTATCTTCAGTTATCAATCTATTCATTTTTTGTCTTTGAATTTGCCATTTTGTAGCGTGAATGTGGCCTAGGGGGCATAAGTGAGGAGAAGTAAGCCTCCCACAGATAGTGAAATAGGTTGAGTGGTAGGAATTTTTCATTTTTGTGTGAGCAGAGCTGTTAAATCAGGGGGATAGGGCCTGTGCTGCTGGCTAGGCATATTGGCCTAGTGTTAACTCTCACTCACGAAATGATGGGTAATGTTTGGAGCTGGTAAAACTCCCTTTATTAGGTGCAATCAGAAGACAGACATGTTGAAGTTTTCAAGAGGCAGAAAAGGGTAAAGTCCGGCGTGTGCTTCATTGGGCCTGCATCATGCCTGTTGCAGCAGCTGGCCTGGCCTGGCCTGGTCTGGCCTGGCCCGGTCTGGCCCGGCTGGCCTGGCCTGGCCTGGCCCGGCCTGGCCCGGCCTGGCCCAGGGTCTTTAAACAACCCCACGCTAAGTCTTTAGCTAGCAAACAAGGCCCACGAACGCCCACGAACGCCCATGTTCTGTATAGAGGAAGACTGCAGACAATTTGGCACCCTGCTAAATGAGGGTGGTGTCCCATGAGCGGCCTTCGAGTGGGAAAAGCTTTATCGTAAGACAAGTTGTCAAGCTTAGAATTCTGCTGAAAACCATATGTTGGAGGCCATATCATGGTGGAAGCCTGTGAATGTCTCAGGCCAAAGTGAGCATGGGAGGACATTATTTGCATAGGACAGCCCCCTTCTAAATCACATCATCATGCTGCAGTTGCCATGTAGCGTTACTAGAGGGCAGCAGTATGACCATAATAGAAGAGAGAAGTGTTAAATCTGTTTGCTGACGTACCGCTTGTCCATGTTGGTCTTTGCCGGGCCTGTGGAGCGGAGGACTACAATAAGCGAGTGAATGTGTAATGAGGAACGATTATCCAGCATTTGTGAGGAACTGAGGGCACTTGGAGGAAAAACGGCAAGATGACAGAGTCAAAGCATAGATGTTTGCTGAGTGATTGGGTGAGTGTGTCATCTGTCTCTTTGAAAGGACACGTGAGAGAGGAACAGGAGCCCACGGCCTTCAGATGGGAGAAGAGGCATAGAAGAGCATTTTCCCCAAAATAAAAACCTTTACTTCATCTCAAAGCTTCCAACTTTGCAGGTTGTAAGATTTGCCTTGTTTGCTGCATAAATAGGCAGAACTAGTGAGGCTCCTCCCAGAATATAAGTAGCACACTCTTTGGGAGTATCCTTAGGCCAGGCATGTCAGGCACGTAATTGGGGATACAAGGCCAAGAAAAACTTTAGGAAGCTTGCTCTAATCATCTGCAGGATAGAAAGACACTGGAGAGAAACTAGAGAGGGAACCAGGCTGCACCAAAAAAGGGCCAGGGTGGAACATTACACCCTAGCAGGAATATCTGATCCCCATACCTCTGCGCCTGGGACACAATTTGTGACCTCTCAATACCCCCATCTCATTGCCACTCAAATGTTCCCTCTTAGTATCCCACCTTCCGAAGGGAACCAACAAATTTTCTAGCATTTGAACGACCATAAACACCCTTCCTTTTGGCCCTCCATTTGTAAATCTCCCAGTAACCCAGGTGCTTTTGCCACTGTCCAGCCTCCAGTGACCAGTCGGATGCACATTGCTCGGCACCCCATCCTCTTATCACTCCGTGCAGCCCCTCTCAGCACACTCAAACTACCCTTCTTTAAATCCGATTTACATGATCTGCCTCACTGTAAGCTGTGACCTTCCCTCTGTGGATTATATACCCCATCCAAGGAGGACAAATCACTTGTCGAGCACCCCAAACTCTCTGCAGATGCTGCCAATTCATGGACTACTGCCTAGTTTGCATGCCATGATTATTCTCCACGCCACATCCAACCAATTGCCGCATGTGCCGTCACCCTGACTCATTCATCTATCTCTTCCCCAAACCAGCCCCATTATTTACCAACTTTTAATGTTCTCGGCTGTCATAGCGGGCATCTTGAAAAGCCCAGAGCCCCTTTCACTACTGTCACTTACATCAGACCTTTTGACTTCACCCCTGTACACCCCCAGAGGACAGTACCCACACAATGGGGGACACACTTGTCAACATTCCCCTTCCCTTCAGTGTTGAAACATCAGTTTTCAATAAAACTACCCTAAGAGATCTCATAACAGATCCTGCGAAGGTGGGGGGGCAATAAAAACGTAGGGTGCCGTGCCCCCCCTCACCGTGTCTTTCCATGTGCTCCTTGCTGTCACCTCTTTCAATACCATAATTACTGTATGTCTGTGTGGTGCCCCCCCTTGTGGTCGGTAATAAAAAGTGCCCCAAGTCTGTTCCCCTAAGATCCTTCGGTTGCCCCTATGCTTTTGGGGAACACCCCCACCACCCCCCCCCACCATGAAAGGGGGGGGGGGGGCAAAAGAAATTATGGGTACCGCACCCGAAGCCGAACCACATCAATCTGTGCCTTCTGGCACCCTCTTTTATAATGCACCCCCTACACCCCTATTTTACTCTGTTCCCCAAAATCCCCCCCCCCCCCCACTCTGTAATTGGGGGGTGTCGGTCATAAAATGTTTGGGGGTCACTAACATGGTGCCCATCCTATCTGGTCATCCCCCTCTGTTTGCTGAAGGGATACTCTTTACTGGTTGGCCTCACTCCCCTATGCTCCGCCCCTGACCTAGGGCCCAAGACTCCACCTACTTCTATGAATCCGTTCTACTCCTCCCTTTCCTCTGTGGGCCCACCCCTCTTCACCCCTCTTCACCCATGCCCCACCCCAGCTCTATGCCACCACCTATCCCTAGGCTCCTCCCCCACCTGTGCCCCCCCTTCTCTCACCTTTCCATTCTTGCTCCACCCATTCACACTCTGACTCCTCCCCTCTACTGTACTCCCACTCAGCCTGGACCCAACCTCCCTCTCCACAGACACTCCAACCACCCTAGGCTCCTCCCCAAACTGTGCCCCACCTTCTCATTCTTGCTCCACCCATTCACACTCTGACTCCTCCCCTCTACTCCCACTCAGCCTGGACCCAACCTCCCTCTGCACAGACGCTCCAACCACCCTATTATCCACCATTCAGGCCTCTCTCCTCACACACCAAGCACTCTTTCCATCCACCAATCACCATCCAGGTCCATCTTCACCTACACACCAACTAATCTTACATCCACCAATCACCAGCCTGCCTCACCTCCACACACACACACACATTTTACTTACCGACTTACCTCTGCTTCACCGCCATCAGTCATCTGGTGCCGAACCCGGGATTTGAACCCTGGTCGTCTGGGTGGAAGGCAGGAACTTACCCACTGGACCACATGGGCTTCCATATCTGTGTCATTTCCAATCGTCCCTATATCATGGCTATGGTGTATGATGTAGGCCAGGGGCCTATATGTAGCTTATAGACGCTCCTGAACCCTTGAGTACCAGCAAAGAGCAATAGCTCAGTGGCAGTGTCATCTGCCTCTGGTGCTGCAAGCTCCCCAGGACAAGGGTTCGATTCCCGCCACGGCTGGCAAAAATTAATATATATTTTTTTTTCCCCATTAACTAATATTTCGATTTTATAAAAACCAGGAGCAATTTCAGACACTATTTATTGCACAACTGCCTGAAAATGACAAATATTTTCTCTCCTGACTCCCATGCAGCCCTCTTCTTCACTAGTAGGTGAAATATGGGTAAAACATTATCTTCAGTTATCAATCTATTCATTTTTTGTCTTTGAATTTGCCATTTTGTAGCGTGAATGTGGCCTAGGGGGCATAAGTGAGGAGAAGTAAGCCTCCCACAGATAGTGAAATAGGTTGAGTGGTAGGAATTTTTCATTTTTGAGTGAGCAGAGCTGTTAAATCAGGGGGATAGGGCCTGTGCTGCTGGCTAGGCATATTGGCCTAGTGTTAACTCTCACTCACGAAATGATGGGTAATGTTTGGAGCTGGTAAAACTCCCTTTATTAGGTGCAATCAGAAGACAGACATGTTGAAGTTTTCAAGAGGCAGAAAAGGGTAAAGTCCGGCGTGTGCTTCATTGGGCCTGCATCATGCCTGTTGCAGCAGCTGGCCTGGTCTGGCCTGGCCCGGTCTGGCCCGGCTGGCCTGGCCTGGCCTGGCCTGGCCCGGCCTGGCCCGGCCTGGCCCAGGGTCTTTAAACAACCCCACGCTAAGTCTTTAGCTAGCAAACAAGGCCCACGAACGCCCACGAACGCCCATGTTCTGTATAGAGGAAGACTGCAGACAATTTGGCACCCTGCTAAATGAGGGTGGTGTCCCATGAGCGGCCTTCGAGTGGGAAAAGCTTTATCGTAAGACAAGTTGTCAAGCTTAGAATTCTGCTGAAAACCATATGTTGGAGGCCATATCATGGTGGAAGCCTGTGAATGTCTCAGGCCAAAGTGAGCATGGGAGGACATTATTTGCATAGGACAGCCCCCTTCTAAATCACATCATCATGCTGCAGTTGCCATGTAGCGTTACTAGAGGGCAGCAGTATGACCATAATAGAAGAGAGAAGTGTTAAATCTGTTTGCTGACGTACCGCTTGTCCATGTTGGTCTTTGCCGGGCCTGTGGAGCGGAGGACTACAATAAGCGAGTGAATGTGTAATGAGGAACGATTATCCAGCATTTGTGAGGAACTGAGGGCACTTGGAGGAAAAACGGCAAGATGACAGAGTCAAAGCATAGATGTTTGCTGAGTGATTGGGTGAGTGTGTCATCTGTCTCTTTGAAAGGACACGTGAGAGAGGAACAGGAGCCCACGGCCTTCAGATGGGAGAAGAGGCATAGAAGAGCATTTTCCCCAAAATAAAAACCTTTACTTCATCTCAAAGCTTCCAACTTTGCAGGTTGTAAGATTTGCCTTGTTTGCTGCATAAATAGGCAGAACTAGTGAGGCTCCTCCCAGAATATAAGTAGCACACTCTTTGGGAGTATCCTTAGGCCAGGCATGTCAGGCACGTAATTGGGGATACAAGGCCAAGAAAAACTTTAGGAAGCTTGCTCTAATCATCTGCAGGATAGAAAGACACTGGAGAGAAACTAGAGAGGGAACCAGGCTGCACCAAAAAAGGGCCAGGGTGGAACATTACACCCTAGCAGGAATATCTGATCCCCATACCTCTGCGCCTGGGACACAATTTGTGACCTCTCAATACCCCATCTCATTGCCACTCAAATGTTCCCTCTTAGTATCCCACCTTCCGAAGGGCACCAACAAATTTTCTAGCATTTGAACGACCATAAACACCCTTCCTTTTGGCCCTCCATTTGTAAATCTCCCAGTAACCCAGGTGCTTTTGCCACTGTCCAGCCTCCAGTGACCAGTCGGATGCACATTGCTCGGCACCCCATCCTCTTATCACTCCGTGCAGCCCCTCTCAGCACACTCAAACTACCCTTCTTTAAATCCGATTTACATGATCTGCCTCACTGTAAGCTGTGACCTTCCCTCTGTGGATTATATACCCCATCCAAGGAGGACAAATCACTTGTCGAGCACCCCAAACTCTCTGCAGATGCTGCCAATTCATGGACTACTGCCTAGTTTGCATGCCATGATTATTCTCCACGCCACATCCAACCAATTGCCGCATGTGCCGTCACCCTGACTCATTCATCTATCTCTTCCCCAAACCAGCCCCATTATTTACCAACTTTTAATGTTCTCGGCTGTCATAGCGGGCATCTTGAAAAGCCCAGAGCCCCTTTCACTACTGTCACTTACATCAGACCTTTTGACTTCACCCCTGTACACCCCCAGAGGACAGTACCCACACAATGGGGGACACACTTGTCAACATTCCCCTTCCCTTCAGTGTTGAAACATCAGTTTTCAATAAAACTACCCTAAGAGATCTCATAACAGATCCTGCGAAGGTGGGGGGGCAATAAAAAGTAGTAGGTGCCGTGCCCCCCCTCACCGTGTCTTTCCATGTGCTCCTTGCTGTCACCTCTTTCAATACCATAATTACTGTATGTCTGTGTGGTGCCCCCCCTTGTGGTCGGTAATAAAAAGTGCCCCAAGTCTGTTCCCCTAAGATCCTTCGGTTGCCCTATGCTTTTGGGGAACACCCCCACCACCCCCCCCACCATGAAAAGGGGGGGGGGGCAAAAGAAATTATGGGTACCGCACCCGAAGCCGAACCACATCATTCTGTGCCTTCTGGCACCCTCTTTTATAATGCACCCCCTACACCCCTATTTTACTCTGTTCCCAAAATCCCCCCCCCCCACTCTGTAATTGGGGGGCTGTCGGTCATAAAATGTTTGGGGGTCACTAACATGGTGCCCATCCTATCTGGTCATCCCCCTCTGTTTGCTGAAGGGATACTCTTTACTGGTTGGCCTCACTCCCCTATGCTCCGCCCCTGACCTAGGGCCCAAGACTCCACCTACTTCTATGATCCGTTCTACCTCCTCCCTTTCCTCTGTGGGCCCACCCCTCTTCACCCATGCCCCACCCCAGCTCTATGCCACCACCTATCCCTAGCTCCTCCCCCACCTGTGCCCCCCCCCCCTTCTCTCACCTTTCCATTCTGGCTCCACCCATTCACACTCTGACTCCTCCCCTCTACTGTACTCCCACTCAGCCTGGACCCAACCTCCCTCTCCACAGACACTCCAACCACCCTAGGCTCCTCCCCCAACTGTTGCCCCACCTTCTCATTCTTGCTCCACCCATTCACACTCTGACTCCTCCCCTCTACTCCCACTCAGCCTGGACCCAACCTCCCTCTGCACAGACGCTCCAACCACCCTATTATCCACCATTCAGGCCTCTCTCCTCACACACCAAGCACTCTTCCATCCACCAATCACCATCCAGGTCCATCTTCACCTACACACCAACTAATCTTACATCCACCAATCACCAGCCTGCCTCACCTCCACACACACACACACATTTTACTTACCGACTTACCTCTGCTTCACCGCCATCAGTCATCTGGTGCCGAACCCGGGATTTGAACCCTGGTCGTCTGGGTGGAAGGCAGGAACTTACCCACTGGACCACATGGGCTTCCATATCTGTGTCATTTCCAATCGTCCCTATATCATGGCTATGGTGTATGATGTAGGCCAGGGGGCCTATATGTAGCTTATAGACGCTCCTGAACCCTTGAGTACCAGCAAGGAGCAATAGCTCAGTGGCAGTGTCATCTGCCTCTGGTGCTGCAAGCTCCCCAGGACAAGGGTTCGATTCCCGCCACGGCTGGCAAAAATTAATATATATTTTTTTTTCCCCATTAACTAATATTTCGATTTTATAAAAACCAGGAGCAATTTCAGACACTATTTATTGCACAACTGCCTGAAAATGACAAATATTTTCTCTCCTGACTCCCATGCAGCCCTCTTCTTCACTAGTAGGTGAAATATGGGTAAAACATTATCTTCAGTTATCAATCTATTCATTTTTTGTCTGTGAATTTGCCATTTGTAGCGTGAATGTGGCCTAGGGGGCATAAGTGAGGAGAAGTAAGCCTCCCACAGATAGTGAAATAGGTTGAGTGGTAGGAATTTTTCATTTTTGTGTGAGCAGAGCTGTTAAATCAGGGGGATAGGGCCTGTGCTGCTGGCTAGGCATATTGGCCTAGTGTTAACTCTCACTCACGAAATGATGGGTAATGTTTGGAGCTGGGTAAAACTCCCTTTATTAGGTGCAATCAGAAGACAGACATGTTGAAGTTTTCAAGAGGCAGAAAAGGCTAAAGTCCGGCGTGTGCTTCATTGGGCCTGCATCATGCCTGTTGCAGCAGCTGGCCTGGCCTGGCCTGGTCTGGCCTGGCCCGGTCTGGCCCGGCTGGCCTGGCCTGGCCTGGCCCGGCCTGGGCCCGGCCTGGCCCAGGGTCTTTAAACAACCCCACGCTAAGTCTTTTAGCTAGCAAACAAGGCCCACGAACGCCCATGTTCTGTATAGAGGAAGACTGCAGACAATTTGGCACCCTGCTAAATGAGGGTGGTGTCCCATGAGCGGCCTTCGAGTGGAAAAGCTTTATCGTAAGACAAGTTGTCAAGCTTAGAATTCTGCTGAAAACCATATGTTGGAGGCCATATCATGGTGGAAGCCTGTGAATGTCTCAGGCCAAAGTGAGCATGGGAGGACATTATTTGCATAGGACAGCCCCCCTTCTAAATCACATCATCATGTTGCAGTTGCCATGTAGCGTTACTAGAGGGCAGCAGTATGACCATAATAGAAGAGAGAAGTGTTAAATCTGTTTGCTGACGTACCGCTTGTCCATGTTGGGTCTTTGCCGGGCCTGTGGAGCGGAGGACTACAATAAGCGAGTGAATGTGTAATGAGGAACGATTATCCAGCAATTTGTGAGGAACTCGAGGGCACTTGGAGGAAAAACGGCAAGATGACAGAGTCAAAGCATAGATGTTTGCTGAGTGATTGGGTGAGTGTGTCATCTGTCTCTTTGAAAGGACACGTGAGAGAGGAACAGGAGCCCACGGCCTTCAGATGGGAGAAGAGGCATAGAAGAGCATTTTCCAAAATAAAAACCTTTACTTCATCTCAAAGCTTCCAACTTTGCAGGTTGTAAGATTTGCCTTGTTTGCTGCATAAATAGGCAGAACTAGTGAGGCTCCTCCCAGAATATAAGTAGCACACTCTTTGGAGTATCCTTAGGCCAGGCATGTCAGGCACGTAATTGGGGATACAAGGCCAAGAAAAACTTTAGGAAGCTTGCTCTAATCATCTGCAGGATAGAAAGACACTGGAGAGAAACTAGAGAGGGAACCAGGCTGCACCAAAAAAGGGCCAGGGTGGAACATTACACCCTAGCAGGAATATCTGATCCCCATACCTCTGCGCCTGGGACACAATTTGTGACCTCTCAATACCCCCATCTCATTGCCACTCAAATGTTCCCTCTTAGTATCCCACCTTCCGAAGGGAACCAACAAATTTTCTAGCATTTGAACGACCATAAACACCCTTCCTTTTGGCCCTCCATTTGTAAATCTCCCAGTAACCCAGGTGCTTTTGCCACTGTCCAGCCTCCTGTGACCAGTCGGATGCACATTGCTCGGCACCCCATCCTCTTATCACTCCGTGCAGCCCCTCTCAGCACACTCAAACTACCCTTCTTTAAATCCGATTTACATGATCTGCCTCACTGTAAGCTGTGACCTTCCCTCTGTGGATTATATACCCCATCCAAGGAGGACAAATCACTTGTCGAGCACCCCAAACTCTCTGCAGATGCTGCCAATTCATAGACTACTGCCTAGTTTGCATGCCATGATTATTCTCCACGCCACATCCAACCAATTGCCGCATGTGCCGTCACCCTGACTCATTCATCTATCTCTTCCCCAAACCAGCCCCATTATTTACCAACTTTTAATGTTCTCGGCTGTCATAGCGGGCATCTTGAAAAGCCCAGAGCCCCTTTCACTACTGTCACTTACATCAGACCTTTTGACTTCACCCCTGTACACCCCCCAGAGACAGTACCCACACAATGGGGGACACACTTGTCAACATTCCCCTTCCCTTCAGTGTTGAAACATCAGTTTTCAATAAAACTACCCTAAGAGATCTCATAACAGATCCTGCGAAGGTGGGGGGGCAATAAAAAACGTAGGGTGCCGTGCCCCCCCTCACCGTGTCTTTCCATGTGCTCCTTGCTGTCACCTCTTTCAATACCATAATTACTGTATGTCTGTGTGGTGCCCCCCCTTGTGGGTCGGTAATAAAAAGTGCCCCAAGTCTGTTCCCCTAAGATCCTTCGGTTGCCCCTATGCTTTTGGGGAACACCCCCCACCACCCCCCCCCACCATGAAAGGGGGGGGGGGGGCAAAGAAATTATGGGTACCGCACCCGAAGCCGAACCACATCAATCTGTGCCTTCTGGCACCCTCTTTTATAATGCACCCCCTACACCCCTATTTTACTCTCCCAAAATCCCCCCCCCCCACTCTGTAATTGGGGGGTGTCGGTCATAAAATGTTTGGGGGTCACTAACATGGTGCCCATCCTATCTGGTCATCCCCCTCTGTTTGCTGAAGGGATACTCTTTACTGGTTGGCCTCACTCCCCTATGCTCCGCCCCTGACCTAGGGCCCAAGACTCCACCTACTTCTATGAATCCGTTCTACTCCTCCCTTTCCTCTGTGGGCCCACCCCTCTTCACCCATGCCCCACCCCAGCTCTATGCCACCACCTATCCCTAGGCTCCTCCCCCACCTGTGCCCCCCCCCTTCTCTCACCTTTCCATTCTTGCTCCACCCATTCACACTCTGACTCCTCCCCTCTACTGTACTCCCACTCAGCCTGGACCCAACCTCCCTCTCCACAGACACTCCAACCACCCTAGGCTCCTCCCCAAACTGTGCCCCACCTTCTCATTCTTGCTCCACCCATTCACACTCTGACTCCTCCCCTCTACTCCCACTCAGCCTGGACCCAACCTCCCTCTGCACAGACGCTCCAACCACCCTATTATCCACCATTCAGGCCTCTCTCCTCACACACCAAGCACTCTTTCCATCCACCAATCACCATCCAGGTCCATCTTCACCTACACACCAACTAATCTTACATCCACCAATCACCAGCCTGCCTCACCTCCACACACACACACACATTTTACTTACCGACTTACCTCTGCTTCACCGCCATCAGTCATCTGGTGCCGAACCCGGGATTTGAACCCTGGTCGTCTGGGTGGAAGGCAGGAACTTACCCACTGGACCACATGGGCTTCCATATCTGTGTCATTTCCAATCGTCCCTATATCATGGCTATGGTGTATGATGTAGGCCAGGGGCCTATATGTAGCTTATAGACGCTCCTGAACCCTTGAGTACCAGCAAGGAGCAATAGCTCAGTGGCAGTGTCATCTGCCTCTGGTGCTGCAAGCTCCCCAGGACAAGGGTTCGATTCCCGCCACGGCTGGCAAAAATTAATATATATATTTTTTTCCCCATTAACTAATATTTCGATTTTATAAAAACCAGGAGCAATTTCAGACACTATTTATTGCACAACTGCCTGAAAATGACAAATATTTTCTCTCCTGACTCCCATGCAGCCCTCTTCTTCACTAGTAGGTGAAATATGGGTAAAACATTATCTTCAGTTATCAATCTATTCATTTTTTGTCTTTGAATTTGCCATTTTGTAGCGTGAATGTGGCCTAGGGGGCATAAGTGAGGAGAAGTAAGCCTCCCACAGATAGTGAAATAGGTTGAGTGGTAGGAATTTTTCATTTTTGAGTGAGCAGAGCTGTTAAATCAGGGGGATAGGGCCTGTGCTGCTGGCTAGGCATATTGGCCTAGTGTTAACTCTCACTCACGAAATGATGGGTAATGTTTGGAGCTGGTAAAACTCCCTTTATTAGGTGCAATCAGAAGACAGACATGTTGAAGTTTTCAAGAGGCAGAAAAGGGTAAAGTCCGGCGTGTGCTTCATTGGGCCTGCATCATGCCTGTTGCAGCAGCTGGCCTGGTCTGGCCTGGCCCGGTCTGGCCCGGCTGGCCTGGCCTGGCCTGGCCTGGCCCGGCCTGGCCCGGCCTGGCCCAGGGTCTTTAAACAACCCCACGCTAAGTCTTTAGCTAGCAAACAAGGCCCACGAACGCCCATGTTCTGTATAGAGGAAGACTGCAGACAATTTGGCACCCTGCTAAATGAGGGTGGTGTCCCATGAGCGGCCTTCGAGTGGGAAAAGCTTTATCGTAAGACAAGTTGTCAAGCTTAGAATTCTGCTGAAAACCATATGTTGGAGGCCATATCATGGTGGAAGCCTGTGAATGTCTCAGGCCAAAGTGAGCATGGGAGGACATTATTTGCATAGGACAGCCCCCTTCTAAATCACATCATCATGCTGCAGTTGCCATGTAGCGTTACTAGAGGGCAGCAGTATGACCATAATAGAAGAGAGAAGTGTTAAATCTGTTTGCTGACGTACCGCTTGTCCATGTTGGTCTTTGCCGGGCCTGTGGAGCGGAGGACTACAATAAGCGAGTGAATGTGTAATGAGGAACGATTATCCAGCATTTGTGAGGAACTGAGGGCACTTGGAGGAAAAACGGCAAGATGACAGAGTCAAAGCATAGATGTTTGCTGAGTGATTGGGTGAGTGTGTCATCTGTCTCTTTGAAAGGACACGTGAGAGAGGAACAGGAGCCCACGGCCTTCAGATGGGAGAAGAGGCATAGAAGAGCATTTTCCCCAAAATAAAAACCTTTACTTCATCTCAAAGCTTCCAACTTTGCAGGTTGTAAGATTTGCCTTGTTTGCTGCATAAATAGGCAGAACTAGTGAGGCTCCTCCCAGAATATAAGTAGCACACTCTTTGGGAGTATCCTTAGGCCAGGCATGTCAGGCACGTAATTGGGGATACAAGGCCAAGAAAAACTTTAGGAAGCTTGCTCTAATCATCTGCAGGATAGAAAGACACTGGAGAGAAACTAGAGAGGGAACCAGGCTGCACCAAAAAAGGGCCAGGGTGGAACATTACACCCTAGCAGGAATATCTGATCCCCATACCTCTGCGCCTGGGACACAATTTGTGACCTCTCAATACCCCCATCTCATTGCCACTCAAATGTTCCCTCTTAGTATCCCACCTTCCGAAGGGCACCAACAAATTTTCTAGCATTTGAACGACCATAAACACCCTTCCTTTTGGCCCTCCATTTGTAAATCTCCCAGTAACCCAGGTGCTTTTGCCACTGTCCAGCCTCCAGTGACCAGTCGGATGCACATTGCTCGGCACCCCATCCTCTTATCACTCCGTGCAGCCCCTCTCAGCACACTCAAACTACCCTTCTTTAAATCCGATTTACATGATCTGCCTCACTGTAAGCTGTGACCTTCCCTCTGTGGATTATATACCCCATCCAAGGAGGACAAATCACTTGTCGAGCACCCCAAACTCTCTGCAGATGCTGCCAATTCATGGACTACTGCCTAGTTTGCATGCCATGATTATTCTCCACGCCACATCCAACCAATTGCCGCATGTGCCGTCACCCTGACTCATTCATCTATCTCTTCCCCAAACCAGCCCCATTATTTACCAACTTTTAATGTTCTCGGCTGTCATAGCGGGCATCTTGAAAAGCCCAGAGCCCCTTTCACTACTGTCACTTACATCAGACCTTTTGACTTCACCCCTGTACACCCCCAGAGGACAGTACCCACACAATGGGGGACACACTTGTCAACATTCCCCTTCCCTTCAGTGTTGAAACATCAGTTTTCAATAAAACTACCCTAAGAGATCTCATAACAGATCCTGCGAAGGTGGGGGGGCAATAAAAACGTAGGGTGCCGTGCCCCCCCTCACCGTGTCTTTCCATGTGCTCCTTGCTGTCACCTCTTTCAATACCATAATTACTGTATGTCTGTGTGGTGCCCCCCCTTGTGGTCGGTAATAAAAAGTGCCCCAAGTCTGTTCCCCTAAGATCCTTCGGTTGCCCCTATGCTTTTGGGGAACACCCCCACCACCCCCCCCACCATGAAAGGGGGGGGGGGCAAAAGAAATTATGGGTACCGCACCCGAAGCCGAACCACATCAATCTGTGCCTTCTGGCACCCTCTTTTATAATGCACCCCCTACACCCCTATTTTACTCTGTTCCCCAAAATCCCCCCCCTCCCCCCCACTCTGTAATTGGGGGGTGTCGGTCATAAAATGTTTGGGGGTCACTAACATGGTGCCCATCCTATCTGGTCATCCCCCTCTGTTTGCTGAAGGGATACTCTTTACTGGTTGGCCTCACTCCCCTATGCTCCGCCCCTGACCTAGGGCCCAAGACTCCACCTACTTCTATGAATCCGTTCTACTCCTCCCTTTCCTCTGTGGGCCCACCCCTCTTCACCCATGCCCCACCCCAGCTCTATGCCACCACCTATCCCTAGGCTCCTCCCCCACCTGTGCCCCCCCCCCTTCTCTCACCTTTCCATTCTTGCTCCACCCATTCACACTCTGACTCCTCCCCTCTACTGTACTCCCACTCAGCCTGGACCCAACCTCCCTCTCCACAGACACTCCAACCACCCTAGGCTCCTCCCCAAACTGTGCCCCACCTTCTCATTCTTGCTCCACCCATTCACACTCTGACTCCTCCCCTCTACTCCCACTCAGCCTGGACCCAACCTCCCTCTGCACAGACGCTCCAACCACCCTACTATCCACCATTCAGGCCTCTCTCCTCACACACCAAGCACTCTTTCCATCCACCAATCACCATCCAGGTCCATCTTCACCTACACACCAACTAATCTTACATCCACCAATCACCAGCCTGCCTCACCTCCACACACACACACACATTTTACTTACCGACTTACCTCTGCTTCACCGCCATCAGTCATCTGGTGCCGAACCCGGGATTTGAACCCTGGTCGTCTGGGTGGAAGGCAGGAACTTACCCACTGGACCACATGGGCTTCCATATCTGTGTCATTTCCAATCGTCCCTATATCATGGCTATGGTGTATGATGTAGTCCAGGGGCCTATATGTAGCTTATAGACGCTACTGAACCCTTGAGTACCAGCAAGGAGCAATAGCTCAGTGGCAGTGTCATCTGCCTCTGGTGCTGCAAGCTCCCCAGGACAAGGGTTCGATTCCCGCCACGGCTGGCAAAAATTAATATATATTTTTTTTTCCCCATTAACTAATATTTCGATTTTATAAAAACCAGGAGCAATTTCAGACACTATTTATTGCACAACTGCCTGAAAATGACAAATATTTTCTCTCCTGACTCCCATGCAGCCCTCTTCTTCACTAGTAGGTGAAATATGGGTAAAACATTATCTTCAGTTATCAATCTATTCATTTTTTGTCTTTGAATTTGCCATTTTGTAGCGTGAATGTGGCCTAGGGGGCATAAGTGAGGAGAAGTAAGCCTCCCACAGATAGTGAAATAGGTTGAGTGGTAGGAATTTTTCATTTTTGTGTGAGCAGAGCTGTTAAATCAGGGGGATAGGGCCTGTGCTGCTGGCTAGGCATATTGGCCTAGTGTTAACTCTCACTCACGAAATGATGGGTAATGTTTGGAGCTGGTAAAACTCCCTTTATTAGGTGCAATCAGAAGACAGACATGTTGAAGTTTTCAAGAGGCAGAAAAGGCTAAAGTCCGGCGTGTGCTTCATTGGGCCTGCATCATGCCTGTTGCAGCAGCTGGCCTGGCCTGGCCTGGTCTGGCCTGGCCCGGTCTGGCCCGGCTGGCCTGGCCTGGCCTGGCCCGGCCTGGCCCGGCCTGGCCCAGGGTCTTTAAACAACCCCACGCTAAGTCTTTAGCTAGCAAACAAGGCCCACGAACGCCCATGTTCTGTATAGAGGAAGACTGCAGACAATTTGGCACCCTGCTAAATGAGGGTGGTGTCCCATGAGCGGCCTTCGAGTGGGAAAAGCTTTATCGTAAGACAAGTTGTCAAGCTTAGAATTCTGCTGAAAACCATATGTTGGAGGCCATATCATGGTGGAAGCCTGTGAATGTCTCAGGCCAAAGTGAGCATGGGAGGACATTATTTGCATAGGACAGCCCCCTTCTAAATCACATCATCATGCTGCAGTTGCCATGTAGCGTTACTAGAGGGCAGCAGTATGACCATAATAGAAGAGAGAAGTGTTAAATCTGTTTGCTGACGTACCGCTTGTCCATGTTGGTCTTTGCCGGGCCTGTGGAGCGGAGGACTACAATAAGCGAGTGAATGTGTAATGAGGAACGATTATCCAGCATTTGTGAGGAACTGAGGGCACTTGGAGGAAAAACGGCAAGATGACAGAGTCAAAGCATAGATGTTTGCTGAGTGATTGGGTGAGTGTGTCATCTGTCTCTTTGAAAGGACACGTGAGAGAGGAACAGGAGCCCACGGCCTTCAGATGGGAGAAGAGGCATAGAAGAGCATTTTCCCCAAAATAAAAACCTTTACTTCATCTCAAAGCTTCCAACTTTGCAGGTTGTAAGATTTGCCTTGTTTGCTGCATAAATAGGCAGAACTAGTGAGGCTCCTCCCAGAATATAAGTAGCACACTCTTTGGGAGTATCCTTAGGCCAGGCATGTCAGGCACGTAATTGGGGATACAAGGCCAAGAAAAACTTTAGGAAGCTTGCTCTAATCATCTGCAGGATAGAAAGACACTGGAGAGAAACTAGAGAGGGAACCAGGCTGCACCAAAAAAGGGCCAGGGTGGAACATTACACCCTAGCAGGAATATCTGATCCCCATACCTCTGCGCCTGGGACACAATTTGTGACCTCTCAATACCCCCATCTCATTGCCACTCAAATGTTCCCTCTTAGTATCCCACCTTCCGAAGGGAACCAACAAATTTTCTAGCATTTGAACGACCATAAACACCCTTCCTTTTGGCCCTCCATTTGTAAATCTCCCAGTAACCCAGGTGCTTTTGCCACTGTCCAGCCTCCAGTGACCAGTCGGATGCACATTGCTCGGCACCCCATCCTCTTATCACTCCGTGCAGCCCCTCTCAGCACACTCAAACTACCCTTCTTTAAATCCGATTTACATGATCTGCCTCACTGTAAGCTGTGACCTTCCCTCTGTGGATTATATACCCCATCCAAGGAGGACAAATCACTTGTCGAGCACCCCAAACTCTCTGCAGATGCTGCCAATTCATAGACTACTGCCTAGTTTGCATGCCATGATTATTCTCCACGCCACATCCAACCAATTGCCGCATGTGCCGTCACCCTGACTCATTCATCTATCTCTTCCCCAAACCAGCCCCATTATTTACCAACTTTTAATGTTCTCGGCTGTCATAGCGGGCATCTTGAAAAGCCCAGAGCCCCTTTCACTACTGTCACTTACATCAGACCTTTTGACTTCACCCCTGTACACCCCCAGAGGACAGTACCCACACAATGGGGGACACACTTGTCAACATTCCCCTTCCCTTCAGTGTTGAAACATCAGTTTTCAATAAAACTACCCTAAGAGATCTCATAACAGATCCTGCGAAGGTGGGGGGGCAATAAAAACGTAGGGTGCCGTGCCCCCCCTCACCGTGTCTTTCCATGTGCTCCTTGCTGTCACCTCTTTCAATACCATAATTACTGTATGTCTGTGTGGTGCCCCCCCTTGTGGTCGGTAATAAAAAGTGCCCCAAGTCTGTTCCCCTAAGATCCTTCGGTTGCCCCTATGCTTTTGGGGAACACCCCCACCACCCCCCCCACCATGAAAGGGGGGGGGGGGCAAAAGAAATTATGGGTACCGCACCCGAAGCCGAACCACATCAATCTGTGCCTTCTGGCACCCTCTTTTATAATGCACCCCCTACACCCCTATTTTACTCTGTTCCCCAAAATCCCCCCCCCCACTCTGTAATTGGGGGGTGTCGGTCATAAAATGTTTGGGGGTCACTAACATGGTGCCCATCCTATCTGGTCATCCCCCTCTGTTTGCTGAAGGGATACTCTTTACTGGTTGGCCTCACTCCCCTATGCTCCGCCCCTGACCTAGGGCCCAAGACTCCACCTACTTCTATGAATCCGTTCTACTCCTCCCTTTCCTCTGTGGGCCCACCCCTCTTCACCCATGCCCCACCCCAGCTCTATGCCACCACCTATCCCTAGGCTCCTCCCCCACCTGTGCCCCCCCCCTTCTCTCACCTTTCCATTCTTGCTCCACCCATTCACACTCTGACTCCTCCCCTCTACTGTACTCCCACTCAGCCTGGACCCAACCTCCCTCTCCACAGACACTCCAACCACCCTAGGCTCCTCCCCAAACTGTGCCCCACCTTCTCATTCTTGCTCCACCCATTCACACTCTGACTCCTCCCCTCTACTCCCACTCAGCCTGGACCCAACCTCCCTCTGCACAGACGCTCCAACCACCCTATTATCCACCATTCAGGCCTCTCTCCTCACACACCAAGCACTCTTTCCATCCACCAATCACCATCCAGGTCCATCTTCACCTACACACCAACTAATCTTACATCCACCAATCACCAGCCTGCCTCACCTCCACACACACACACACATTTTACTTACCGACTTACCTCTGCTTCACCGCCATCAGTCATCTGGTGCCGAACCCGGGATTTGAACCCTGGTCGTCTGGGTGGAAGGCAGGAACTTACCCACTGGACCACATGGGCTTCCATATCTGTGTCATTTCCAATCGTCCCTATATCATGGCTATGGTGTATGATGTAGGCCAGGGGCCTATATGTAGCTTATAGACGCTCCTGAACCCTTGAGTACCAGCAAGGAGCAATAGCTCAGTGGCAGTGTCATCTGCCTCTGGTGCTGCAAGCTCCCCAGGACAAGGGTTCGATTCCCGCCACGGCTGGCAAAAATTAATATATATATTTTTTTCCCCATTAACTAATATTTCGATTTTATAAAAACCAGGAGCAATTTCAGACACTATTTATTGCACAACTGCCTGAAAATGACAAATATTTTCTCTCCTGACTCCCATGCAGCCCTCTTCTTCACTAGTAGGTGAAATATGGGTAAAACATTATCTTCAGTTATCAATCTATTCATTTTTTGTCTTTGAATTTGCCATTTTGTAGCGTGAATGTGGCCTAGGGGGCATAAGTGAGGAGAAGTAAGCCTCCCACAGATAGTGAAATAGGTTGAGTGGTAGGAATTTTTCATTTTTGAGTGAGCAGAGCTGTTAAATCAGGGGGATAGGGCCTGTGCTGCTGGCTAGGCATATTGGCCTAGTGTTAACTCTCACTCACGAAATGATGGGTAATGTTTGGAGCTGGTAAAACTCCCTTTATTAGGTGCAATCAGAAGACAGACATGTTGAAGTTTTCAAGAGGCAGAAAAGGGTAAAGTCCGGCGTGTGCTTCATTGGGCCTGCATCATGCCTGTTGCAGCAGCTGGCCTGGTCTGGCCTGGCCCGGTCTGGCCCGGCTGGCCTGGCCTGGCCTGGCCTGGCCCGGCCTGGCCCGGCCTGGCCCAGGGTCTTTAAACAACCCCACGCTAAGTCTTTAGCTAGCAAACAAGGCCCACGAACGCCCATGTTCTGTATAGAGGAAGACTGCAGACAATTTGGCACCCTGCTAAATGAGGGTGGTGTCCCATGAGCGGCCTTCGAGTGGGAAAAGCTTTATCGTAAGACAAGTTGTCAAGCTTAGAATTCTGCTGAAAACCATATGTTGGAGGCCATATCATGGTGGAAGCCTGTGAATGTCTCAGGCCAAAGTGAGCATGGGAGGACATTATTTGCATAGGACAGCCCCCTTCTAAATCACATCATCATGCTGCAGTTGCCATGTAGCGTTACTAGAGGGCAGCAGTATGACCATAATAGAAGAGAGAAGTGTTAAATCTGTTTGCTGACGTACCGCTTGTCCATGTTGGTCTTTGCCGGGCCTGTGGAGCGGAGGACTACAATAAGCGAGTGAATGTGTAATGAGGAACGATTATCCAGCATTTGTGAGGAACTGAGGGCACTTGGAGGAAAAACGGCAAGATGACAGAGTCAAAGCATAGATGTTTGCTGAGTGATTGGGTGAGTGTGTCATCTGTCTCTTTGAAAGGACACGTGAGAGAGGAACAGGAGCCCACGGCCTTCAGATGGGAGAAGAGGCATAGAAGAGCATTTTCCCCAAAATAAAAACCTTTACTTCATCTCAAAGCTTCCAACTTTGCAGGTTGTAAGATTTGCCTTGTTTGCTGCATAAATAGGCAGAACTAGTGAGGCTCCTCCCAGAATATAAGTAGCACACTCTTTGGGAGTATCCTTAGGCCAGGCATGTCAGGCACGTAATTGGGGATACAAGGCCAAGAAAAACTTTAGGAAGCTTGCTCTAATCATCTGCAGGATAGAAAGACACTGGAGAGAAACTAGAGAGGGAACCAGGCTGCACCAAAAAAGGGCCAGGGTGGAACATTACACCCTAGCAGGAATATCTGATCCCCATACCTCTGCGCCTGGGACACAATTTGTGACCTCTCAATACCCCCATCTCATTGCCACTCAAATGTTCCCTCTTAGTATCCCACCTTCCGAAGGGCACCAACAAATTTTCTAGCATTTGAACGACCATAAACACCCTTCCTTTTGGCCCTCCATTTGTAAATCTCCCAGTAACCCAGGTGCTTTTGCCACTGTCCAGCCTCCAGTGACCAGTCGGATGCACATTGCTCGGCACCCCATCCTCTTATCACTCCGTGCAGCCCCTCTCAGCACACTCAAACTACCCTTCTTTAAATCCGATTTACATGATCTGCCTCACTGTAAGCTGTGACCTTCCCTCTGTGGATTATATACCCCATCCAAGGAGGACAAATCACTTGTCGAGCACCCCAAACTCTCTGCAGATGCTGCCAATTCATGGACTACTGCCTAGTTTGCATGCCATGATTATTCTCCACGCCACATCCAACCAATTGCCGCATGTGCCGTCACCCTGACTCATTCATCTATCTCTTCCCCAAACCAGCCCCATTATTTACCAACTTTTAATGTTCTCGGCTGTCATAGCGGGCATCTTGAAAAGCCCAGAGCCCCTTTCACTACTGTCACTTACATCAGACCTTTTGACTTCACCCCTGTACACCCCCAGAGGACAGTACCCACACAATGGGGGACACACTTGTCAACATTCCCCTTCCCTTCAGTGTTGAAACATCAGTTTTCAATAAAACTACCCTAAGAGATCTCATAACAGATCCTGCGAAGGTGGGGGGGCAATAAAAACGTAGGGTGCCGTGCCCCCCCTCACCGTGTCTTTCCATGTGCTCCTTGCTGTCACCTCTTTCAATACCATAATTACTGTATGTCTGTGTGGTGCCCCCCCTTGTGGTCGGTAATAAAAAGTGCCCCAAGTCTGTTCCCCTAAGATCCTTCGGTTGCCCCTATGCTTTTGGGGAACACCCCCACCACCCCCCCCACCATGAAAAGGGGGGGGGGGGCAAAAGAAATTATGGGTACCGCACCCGAAGCCGAACCACATCATTCTGTGCCTTCTGGCACCCTCTTTTATAATGCACCCCCTACACCCCTATTTTACTCTGTTCCCCAAAATCCCCCCCCCCCACTCTGTAATTGGGGGGTGTCGGTCATAAAATGTTTGGGGGTCACTAACATGGTGCCCATCCTATCTGGTCATCCCCCTCTGTTTGCTGAAGGGATACTCTTTACTGGTTGGCCTCACTCCCCTATGCTCCGCCCCTGACCTAGGGCCCAAGACTCCACCTACTTCTATGAATCCGTTCTACTCCTCCCTTTCCTCTGTGGGCCCACCCCTCTTCACCCATGCCCCACCCCAGCTCTATGCCACCACCTATCCCTAGGCTCCTCCCCCACCTGTGCCCCCCCCCCCTTCTCTCACCTTTCCATTCTTGCTCCACCCATTCACACTCTGACTCCTCCCCTCTACTGTACTCCCACTCAGCCTGGACCCAACCTCCCTCTCCACAGACACTCCAACCACCCTAGGCTCCTCCCCCAACTGTGCCCCACCTTCTCATTCTTGCTCCACCCATTCACACTCTGACTCCTCCCCTCTACTCCCACTCAGCCTGGACCCAACCTCCCTCTGCACAGACGCTCCAACCACCCTATTATCCACCATTCAGGCCTCTCTCCTCACACACCAAGCACTCTTTCCATCCACCAATCACCATCCAGGTCCATCTTCACCTACACACCAACTAATCTTACATCCACCAATCACCAGCCTGCCTCACCTCCACACACACACACACATTTTACTTACCGACTTACCTCTGCTTCACCGCCATCAGTCATCTGGTGCCGAACCCGGGATTTGAACCCTGGTCGTCTGGGTGGAAGGCAGGAACTTACCCACTGGACCACATGGGCTTCCATATCTGTGTCATTTCCAATCGTCCCTATATCATGGCTATGGTGTATGATGTAGGCCAGGGGCCTATATGTAGCTTATAGACGCTCCTGAACCCTTGAGTACCAGCAAGGAGCAATAGCTCAGTGGCAGTGTCATCTGCCTCTGGTGCTGCAAGCTCCCCAGGACAAGGGTTCGATTCCCGCCACGGCTGGCAAAAATTAATATATATTTTTTTTTCCCCATTAACTAATATTTCGATTTTATAAAAACCAGGAGCAATTTCAGACACTATTTATTGCACAACTGCCTGAAAATGACAAATATTTTCTCTCCTGACTCCCATGCAGCCCTCTTCTTCACTAGTAGGTGAAATATGGGTAAAACATTATCTTCAGTTATCAATCTATTCATTTTTTGTCTGTGAATTTGCCATTTTGTAGCGTGAATGTGGCCTAGGGGGCATAAGTGAGGAGAAGTAAGCCTCCCACAGATAGTGAAATAGGTTGAGTGGTAGGAATTTTTCATTTTTGTGTGAGCAGAGCTGTTAAATCAGGGGGATAGGGCCTGTGCTGCTGGCTAGGCATATTGGCCTAGTGTTAACTCTCACTCACGAAATGATGGGTAATGTTTGGAGCTGGTAAAACTCCCTTTATTAGGTGCAATCAGAAGACAGACATGTTGAAGTTTTCAAGAGGCAGAAAAGGCTAAAGTCCGGCGTGTGCTTCATTGGGCCTGCATCATGCCTGTTGCAGCAGCTGGCCTGGCCTGGCCTGGTCTGGCCTGGCCCGGTCTGGCCCGGCTGGCCTGGCCTGGCCTGGCCCGGCCTGGCCCGGCCTGGCCCAGGGTCTTTAAACAACCCCACGCTAAGTCTTTAGCTAGCAAACAAGGCCCACGAACGCCCATGTTCTGTATAGAGGAAGACTGCAGACAATTTGGCACCCTGCTAAATGAGGGTGGTGTCCCATGAGCGGCCTTCGAGTGGGAAAAGCTTTATCGTAAGACAAGTTGTCAAGCTTAGAATTCTGCTGAAAACCATATGTTGGAGGCCATATCATGGTGGAAGCCTGTGAATGTCTCAGGCCAAAGTGAGCATGGGAGGACATTATTTGCATAGGACAGCCCCCTTCTAAATCACATCATCATGCTGCAGTTGCCATGTAGCGTTACTAGAGGGCAGCAGTATGACCATAATAGAAGAGAGAAGTGTTAAATCTGTTTGCTGACGTACCGCTTGTCCATGTTGGTCTTTGCCGGGCCTGTGGAGCGGAGGACTACAATAAGCGAGTGAATGTGTAATGAGGAACGATTATCCAGCATTTGTGAGGAACTGAGGGCACTTGGAGGAAAAACGGCAAGATGACAGAGTCAAAGCATAGATGTTTGCTGAGTGATTGGGTGAGTGTGTCATCTGTCTCTTGAAAGGACACGTGAGAGAGGAACAGGAGCCCACGGCCTTCAGATGGGGAGAAGAGGCATAGAAGAGCATTTTCCCCAAAATAAAAACCATTTACTTCATCTCAAAGCTTCCAACTTTGCAGGTTGTAAGATTTGCCTTGTTTGCTGCATAAATAGGCAGAACTAGTGAGGCTCCTCCCAGAATATAAGTAGCACACTCTTTGGGAGTATCCTTAGGCAGGCATGTCAGGCACGTAATTGGGGATACAAGGCCAAGAAAAACTTTAGGAAGCTTGCTCTAATCATCTGCAGGATAGAAAGACACTGGAGAGAAACTAGAGAGGGAACCAGGCTGCACCAAAAAAGGGCCAGGGTGGAACATTACACCCTAGCAGGAATATCTGATCCCCATACCTCTGCGCCTGGGACACAATTTGTGACCTCTCAATACCCCCATCTCATTGCCACTCAAATGTTCCCTCTTAGTATCCCACCTTCCGAAAGGGAACCAACAAATTTTCTAGCATTTGAACGACCATAAACACCCTTCCTTTTGGCCCTCCATTTGTAAATCTCCCAGTAACCCAGGTGCTTTTGCCACTGTCCAGCCTCCAGTGACCAGTCGGATGCACATTGCTCGGCACCCCATCCTCTTATCACTCCGTGCGCCCCTCTCAGCACACTCAAACTACCCTTCTTTAAATCCGATTTACATGATCTGCCTCACTGTAAGCTGTGACCTTCCTCTGTGGATTATATACCCCATCCAAGGAGGACAAATCACTTGTCGAGCACCCCAACTCTCTGCAGATGCTGCCAATTCATAGACTACTGCCTAGTTTGCATGCCATGATTATTCTCCACGCCACATCCAACCAATTGCCGCATGTGCCGTCACCCTGACTCATTCATCTATCTCTTCCCCAAACCAGCCCCATTATTTACCAACTTTTAATGTTCTCGGCTGTCATAGCGGGCATCTTGAAAAGCCCAGAGCCCCTTTCACTACTGTCACTTACATCAGACCTTTTTGACTTCACCCCTGTACACCCCCAGAGGACAGTTACCCACACAATGGGGGACACACTTGTCAACATTCCCTTCCCTTCAGTGTTGAAACATCAGTTTTCAATAAAACTACCCTAAGAGATCTCATAACAGATCCTGCGAAGGTGGGGGGGGCAATAAAAACGTAGGGTGCCGGTGCCCCCCCTCACCGTGTCTTTCCATGTGCTCCTTGCTGTCACCTCTTTCAATACCATAATTACTGTATGTCTGTGTGGTGCCCCCCCTTGTGGTCGGTATAAAAAGTGCCCCAAGTCTGTTCCCCTAAGATCCTTCGGTTGCCCCTATGCTTTTGGGGAACACCCCCACCACCCCCCCCACCATGAAAGGGGGGGGGGGGCAAAAGAAATTATGGGTACCGCACCCGAAGCCGAACCACATCAATCTGTGCCTTCTGGCACCCTCTTTTATAATGCACCCCCTACACCCCTATTTTACTCTGTTCCCCAAAATCCCCCCCCCCCACTCTGTAATTGGGGGTGTCGGTCATAAAATGTTTTGGGGGTCACTAACATGTGCCCATCCTATCTGGTCATCCCCCTCTGTTTGCTGAAGGGATACTCTTTACTGGTTGGCCTCACTCCCCTATGCTCCGCCCCTGACCTAGGGCCCAAGACTCCACCTACTTCTATGAATCCGTTCTACTCCTCCCTTTCCTCTGTGGGCCCACCCCTCTTCACCCATGCCCCACCCCAGCTCTATGCCACCACCTATCCCTAGGCTCCTCCCCCACCTGTGCCCCCCCCCTTCTCTCACCTTTCCATTCTTGCTCCACCCATTCACACTCTGACTCCTCCCCTCTACTGTACTCCCACTCAGCCTGGACCCAACCTCCCTCTCCACAGACACTCCAACCACCTAGGCTCCTCCCCAAACTGTGCCCCACCTTCTCATTCTTGCTCCACCCATTCACACTCTGACTCCTCCCCTCTACTCCCACTCAGCCTGGACCCAACCTCCCTCTGCACAGACGCTCCAACCACCCTATTATCCACCATTCAGGCCTCTCTCCTCACACACCAAGCACTCTTTCCATCCACCAATCACCATCCAGGTCCATCTTCACCTACACACCAACTAATCTTACATCCACCAATCACCAGCCTGCCTCACCTCCACACACACACACACATTTTACTTACCGACTTACCTCTGCTTCACCGCCATCAGTCATCTGGTGCCGAAACCCGGGATTTGAACCCTGGTCGTCTGGGTGGAAGGCAGGAAACTTACCCACTGGACCACATGGGCTTCCATATCTGTGTCATTTCCAATCGTCCCTATATCATGGCTATGGTGTATGATGTAGGCCAGGGGCCTATATGTAGCTTATAGACGCTCCTGAACCCTTGAGTACCAGCAAGGAGCAATAGCTCAGTGGCAGTGTCATCTGCCTCTGGTGCTGCAAGCTCCCCAGGACAAGGGTTCGATTCCCGCACGGCTGGCAAAAATTAATATATATATTTTTTTCCCCATTAACTAATATTCGATTTTATAAAAACCAGGAGCAATTTCAGACACTATTTGCACAACTGCCTGAAAAATGACAAATATTTTCTCTCCTGACTCCCATGCAGCCCTCTTCTTCACTAGTAGGTGAAATATGGGTAAAACATTATCTTCAGTTATCAATCTATTCATTTTTTGTCTTTGAATTTGCCATTTTGTAGCGTGAATGTGGCCTAGGGGGCATAAGTGAGGGAGAAGTAAGCCTCCCACAGATAGTGAAATAGGTTGAGTGGTAGGAATTTTTCATTTTTGAGTGAGCAGAGCTGTTAAATCAGGGGATAGGGCCTGTGGTGCTGCTGGCTAGGCATATTGGCCTAGTGTTAACTCTCACTCACGAAATGATGGGTAATGTTTGGAGCTGGTAAAACTCCCTTTATTAGGTGCAATCAGAAGACAGACATGTTGAAGTTTTCAAGAGGCAGAAAAGGGTAAAGTCCGGCGTGTGCTTCATTGGGCCTGCATCATGCCTGTTGCAGCAGCTGGCCTGGTCTGGCCTGGCCCGGTCTGGCCCGGCTGGCCTGGCCTGGCCTGGCCTGGCCCGGCCTGGCCCGGCCTGGCCCAGGGTCTTTAAACAACCCCACGCTAAGTCTTTAGCTAGCAAACAAGGCCCACGAACGCCCATGTTCTGTATAGAGGAAGACTGCAGACAATTTGGCACCCTGCTAAATGAGGGTGGTGTCCCATGAGCGGCCTTCGAGTGGGAAAAGCTTTATCGTAAGACAAGTTGTCAAGCTTAGAATTCTGCTGAAAACCATATGTTGGAGGCCATATCATGGTGGAAGCCTGTGAATGTCTCAGGCCAAAGTGAGCATGGGAGGACATTATTTGCATAGGACAGCCCCCTTCTAAATCACATCATCATGCTGCAGTTGCCATGTAGCGTTACTAGAGGGCAGCAGTATGACCATAATAGAAGAGAGAAGTGTTAAATCTGTTTGCTGACGTACCGCTTGTCCATGTTGGTCTTTGCCGGGCCTGTGGAGCGGAGGACTACAATAAGCGAGTGAATGTGTAATGAGGAACGATTATCCAGCATTTGTGAGGAACTGAGGGCACTTGGAGGAAAAAACGGCAAGATGACAGAGTCAAAGCATAGATGTTTGCTGAGTGATTGGGTGAGTGTGTCATCTGTCTCTTTGAAAGGACACGTGAGAGAGGAACAGGAGCCCACGGCCTTCAGATGGGAGAAGAGGCATAGAAGAGCATTTTCCCCAAAATAAAAACCTTTACTTCATCTCAAAGCTTCCAACTTTGCAGGTTGTAAGATTTGCCTTGTTTGCTGCATAAATAGGCAGAACTAGTGAGGCTCCTCCCAGAATATAAGTAGCACACTCTTTGGGAGTATCCTTAGGCCAGGCATGTCAGGCACGTAATTGGGGATACAAGGCCAAGAAAAACTTTAGGAAGCTTGCTCTAATCATCTGCAGGATAGAAAGACACTGGAGAGAAACTAGAGAGGGAACCAGGCTGCACCAAAAAAGGGCCAGGGTGGAACATTACACCCTAGCAGGAATATCTGATCCCCATACCTCTGCGCCTGGGACACAATTTGTGACCTCTCAATACCCCCATCTCATTGCCACTCAAATGTTCCCTCTTAGTATCCCACCTTCCGAAGGGCACCAACAAATTTTCTAGCATTTGAACGACCATAAACACCCTTCCTTTTGGCCCTCCATTTGTAAATCTCCCAGTAACCCAGGTGCTTTTGCCACTGTCCAGCCTCCAGTGACCAGTCGGATGCACATTGCTCGGCACCCCATCCTCTTATCACTCCGTGCAGCCCCTCTCAGCACACTCAAACTACCCTTCTTTAAATCCGATTTACATGATCTGCCTCACTGTAAGCTGTGACCTTCCCTCTGTGGATTATATACCCCATCCAAGGAGGACAAATCACTTGTCGAGCACCCCAAACTCTCTGCAGATGCTGCCAATTCATGGACTACTGCC